>NW_022595244.1:6736272-6893999 GCF_009176505.1 Sitodiplosis mosellana
AGAGAGAGAGAGAGAGAGAGAGAGAGAGAGAGAGAGAGAGAGAGAGAAAGAGATAGAGCCGGAGAGTCACAAATACCGAAAACCATTTCGCTCTGGAGCTGTGGTGTGTGCGCGCATTTCAAATGGTGGGAAGAAAACGTGAGATTCCGATTCCAAAGCACATCCATCGTGCGAGCATATTCAGCGTCATGTAATAAATCTATTCGTATTTTGTGTGCTACAATCAACATCTCAGCGAAAAGCGAACACAAACGGCTGAGATTTGTTTAATAATTGTGTGTGGCTGTGCATGGTGCGAACATGGCAAAAGCAAATGAGTCCACAAGAGAAGACAACGGCAAGCAAGAAAAAAAGCAGTAGAAGCGAAGAAAAAATATTGTTCTTCAGAGAGAGATACACACCATTTAAATCCAATCAACGAAATTATACGAGAGCGCAATTTAATCACACAGAAGCAGGACAGCGCGATAAAAGAAGAAGAGGCAACGAATAAAAAACACACACAAACACACAAATCTAGCCTGATCACCCTGCCGCACATGAAATGTGCCCATGCTCGTCTTTCAAACGGTAAACAACAAGAGAGCGAGAGAGAGAGAGAGAAAAAATCGAAACTGATGAAAAACAGACACGAAGAGTATCATCGTGTTTACAACGGAACATGCACTGGAGCAATAGATGCGATGGGTGCTTGCGCTAGCAAAGGAAAATATGGGTGAACATAAAGGTGAGATGCTTGCAAATCCAATTTCAAAGTACGACGGCTCATTTCCAAGATCTTTGACATCCGATGATTGACGCTACTTTGTAAGTGATGTGTCGTCAGCGGTGATTAGCTCTGACTGCTACCTACAAACACTCGTATCGTTGTCATCTTTGTCAATGTTTTTCCCGTCGGTTCACATAACCTAAGCACCAGCCAATTTCTATTTCGATTCTCTTATTGTCATTTTGTTTGCTGGTCGTGTATACGTGCGTCTGCGTGTTTGTAGCGTGTGTGACGCGACGCATTTTTCATTCTCATTAATGTCGGCTGTCTCTCTGTGCATGTGCGTTTCGCCTTCGGCTTAATTCAAAAGATTTATATTAACATACTCCATAATTCATAAATTCATTCAATTCCAATCAAAATGTGATCGCAAACCCTGAAGTAGAAACGCATACGTACAAATTGTTGCTTTGTTATTCTTCTTCTTCTTCTTCTTTGAAAATTTTCTCATCATATTCAAAGCGTTTCGTCGAGTCCATTTCGTCGATCGAAGCTGACACGGTAGTGAGTAATAGGCTTTTGAAATATTTACAATCGAAAATTTGCTATTTTTTTATTGGCCAGTCTCAAAATTTATTGCCTCTTTTTTTCTAATTGACAGGTTTTCCGCTGTTGTCGAGACACGCTGTTCGAAACATGTGCGACCGAAACAATCGAGAGTATGATTAAAAATTGGTGTTTGTGTGTGAGCGCGCGCGCACGAGAAGAAGATGGAAAAATAACAAATCGGAAAGTTGTAGCTGTAAAAATTAATAATAAGATTGATTTATGCACCTAATGCGAATTGCTCTTAACCGAACCCGACCGATCCGCGCGGTCTGTGTTCGTTGTTTGGCTATTTTCGGATAACTGTTTTAATGCTTATAAACACGCATATTGAATTTATATGTTTCTCCGAAATTCCGTCGTGAACTCTCAGCATCGACAGCTCACACACCAAACACCAAAAAAAAAACATACAACACCAACATAATGTTTGACTGCAGAAATGGCCCATACCACACAATTCACATCTCTTTTGATAGATTTGCTCGAGTGGAGTGTGTGGTACATGTGTTGAGCGCGCTGCGAAGAAAAAAAATAAACAAATGAAAATTACAACAATGCGCATCATGGGGGGTAAATTCGTGTAAATGCCTATGGTGCACACAAAATAGTTCAACATTAGAAACAAAAGAGGTTCACGAGCAGAAAAAAATCATCAATAAGAAGAAAAAGAACGGTGTTTGGTACAACATGTACAATTGCTCGTTTGTACTTGGGTGATAGTTTGGCGAAAATCAAGTTTTCGACTTGAACTCTCTGAAAAACACAAATCCAATCGACGAAAAACAAATATATGTTTTTTTTTCACTCGCAGAACAACTTTTCTTGTTGCTTCAAACAGAAGAAGAAGAAAAAGATGTTGAAGAAGAGTGATGGTGTTTGCATTCACTTAAAAGAATCGACTTTGAACGGGATTCGAGCTTTCAATTTGAATTGAAATCGAATTTAATTTGATCTTTTCATCATTTTGAGACACCGTAATTTTGATTTCACTTCACGAAATAAAAAAAAAACAACCGTCTTTATCGAAAATGGAAGCCGAAACAGAAGAGAGCAAAGAAATAAAGTCAGGACGTTACACCTTTTTATGCAACCTTGATTCCATTTCGTTCGAATCTCGCCAATTATTTTGGAATCGTTTTCATTTTGACTGGCAATTAACAGCAGCGTTTAAATTCAATTTTTTAAAAGTCATCGAAAAGCGTCGTCCGTGTGTTTTTTGTTTTGTTACTGCGATTCTGCCGTATGCCACAGTGCCGTACGGCACAATGAGAACGAATTGCATACCAAAGATCACACAGCCGATACATTGGCGGTGCATTTTCTTCAGAAAATTTATTCACCATTTTGAATATAATGTAAATTAAGCGCTGCAGTTAATTCAGTGTGATATTTTACTTCCTTCATCATTCGCCATGCACAAAGTGTGCGCGCGGGCGCGCGCGCGCAAAGCCACATACTTCGGATCGGCAGAAAAAAATTTGCATTTTGCATCTACTTAAAAGCACATAAATTCCCTTTGTTGCTCACATTTAATTGATAAGAAGTTGGCAAAAGGTAATTTATGGAAGGAATACATACGGTGGGCACAAACCAACCAACATATTACAAACATATGTGAATGCAAACGCACCGCCATCGATAAAACAAAAAAAAACAACCGACGTGAACGGTGATAAGAGAGGCGGAAAAAAATATCCACCGAGGGAAAAATCAGCGAACAAAAATCAACAGTTCAAGATGAGATGAGATGATTGCGGCAAAAGGTAGAAAATTGCTCATCAAGGAAAACACAATGAGCAACTGCGCGATACGCGCGCGCGCACTTTAACATGCATACCTGAAGAGCTAGGTCAAATAAAGACAGTAACACGCTCGAACATTTGTCAGCTTCATTAATTTGCTTAATACATTGTCGCACAGCGGCTGTCGTCGATAGCGCGCAAATCAAGTGAAGAGCGACAAAAAGGAGAAAAAAAATGGCATCGCCACTTTTTTTCTTACATTTTATCTCATCGATGCAAGCATTTGCAACAGCAGTGGCAGCAGCAGCAGCTATTGTCTCTGCTGTGTCTGTGAAAATCGAATAAAAATAAAATGCGAATAAACACAGAGAGCGAATCAAGAGAAAAAAAAGCATCTCAAGCACTTTCTTTTTTGCTCTGTCTCTCTCTCTCTCTCTCTCTCTCTCTCTCTCTCTCTCTCGGCTCACTGCAGCAAATACTACACAAATTATTACAGATTCGGGCGCATGGTGCGCATCAAGTAGCCAACCATCGCGACCAATTGTGAGCTATCAACGAAGTGCCACAGCACAGCAAGTACAGCCCCAAACCAACGAACTCTCCACGCCATTATTATATATTATCGAATTATAAACGACTCTTGGTATTAATTATCCTCTTAATTAGTTTTTTTCGCTCTTTAGATTCGGTACGCATATACGTGAGAAATGACCGCTATTTTGTTCGCTATTCATTTTCGAGTTTTCACCACATTTTGGTGTTATCGTGCGCGACTTGGCTGCATTGATTCGTTATCGAAGTGTTCGCTGCTGCTGTTGTTGTGATATTTGGGTCTTTTTATGCGTTTGTTTTCAAGTGGAAAAATTTTAGTTTCACCCAAAAGATACATAAATTCGACTACTAAAGTTCCGTAGCCATAACAGTTAAAATACACACACACAACATCGAAGCCGGGTAACACTTAGATAAGAAGTATTCGCATCGATTAGCGTGTATATTTTTCTTTTCATTTCGAAAAGCCATTGAGTTTTTAGCGGTGATTTTTGACGTAGCAACGTATTCGACTGAGACATATAGCCGCAGCAATTTCGGTTAACATTAACTCACACACAAAAGGCATATTCATCGTTATCTGATTATAACACCGCACTGATTGCTGATTATTCGTCCGATTTCGATGTGCCGTACTTTTTTTTATTTGGTTGCGGTGGAAACACTTAAACACACGAAACAAAAAGAAAACGGTATATATACACCACAGGCCATAAGTTTGGATACCCCTATGAATGAATTTGGCCCAAAATTTTTAAATTTCAAACCGCTTGCCCAATTTCAACATGCTATACGTCGTTGGAAAGGTCTCGGAGAGTACGTACCATTTTTGGTATTAAACATCAAAATCGGCCAGCTTTTGGCCAAGATATGGCTGATTGAAGATTTCGGCCAAAAATTACAAACGGCCATATCTTGGCCAAACGCCGGCCGATTTTGATGTTTAATACCACAAATCACATCTATTTTTCAAGACCTTTCCAATGGCGTATATAACTTTTTAATCCGATGGCCCGTTTAAGACTTCGATTTTGGCTCCCACAGCTCAAAGGCCAAAAGATGGCCATAGGCCGGCCAAATGTTATCTTCCAAATCATCCATTCGGTCAGAATTTCGATATATTTTCATATCCAATACTAAATTTCAAGTGAAAGTGTTCAAAAAACGTAGAAACAAACGTTTCATAGGGGTATCCAAACTTATGGCCTGTGGTGTACATCTAGATTATGGTGGTTTTGCTTCCAAATTTTTCGGTTTTGTTTTTTTCATCTTCTGCTTTTTTATTGATTTGTATCAATTTCGGCGTGCATGTAACTCCTAATTGCTGCTGTGTTACAAAACCATCGATAACGAACAGGAAATAATTACAGAAGCAACGCTGTTGGGCTGCAGTCTATCGAAGGTGTTGCAGTATTTGTATTCGATGCGTGCATCGAAGTGCAAGGTTTTTTCGATGGCTGATAAACAAGCATCAAAACGTTCCAACACACACACATACCCAATATTAGCACGGGGGAGATCAGTTTGGCAATGTTCTCCCCACGATTTGAGCGTGCCATCATCGCTAACGGAACATGGCACATTGAAATTATGGGATTTTTATGAATTTCGTTCAATGATTATGATGATGATGATGATGATGATATTTAGGCAAGAACTACTTACCAAATCTAATACTCACTTAACCAGTTCCAAGAACAAGAATTCAAACAATATATAGTACGATGGTGTTGTGCTTTTTTCTCTACTTTTCTTTAAATCCAGCAACCAGCCATACATTCAAGAGAATTAAATGTAGAAACAATAATATGCGTGTAAGCCCATTCAACATCACAAATTGCCTGAACAGCCGTATCGGTGCCATGAAATGAGCTTGAAATAGCAAAGAAGAGAAGAAAAATGAAGAATAAAAGACGGCAGCGACACATCGACATCGTCGAAGTCATATCAAAGAGATGAGAGTCGATCCACAATGAGTGAGCGCGCACGCGCACGTTCAATGGAAAACAGCCATAAATAAAACCAAATCCATCCACACATACACATACTCGCGTAATCACAATAGAACGTGCACACGATTGCGCCAAAACCATTTAATACCTGCCCCTCTATGTTATAAAGTTATGAATAAAATGTCTTCAATATCGCATTGAATAACAACCAAATCGGCACTAACCAATTCAAAATATCATTCATGTTTGCGTGGCGGTTTTTCTATTCACCATTTTGACGCAAAAGAATTTCCCAACCGGAATCGACAAGCAGGCAGGCAGGCAGGCAGGCAGGCACAGTGAAACACACGTCGAGCGCGAAGAACATGGGATTGGAATTGTAAATTAGACAATGTGAGCAAACTGGTGTGTTCGAATAGAATTCGCAATGCAATCCAATCCTCAAACGAGCATGCAGCATATCTTTTTTTCTCTTCGACTTTGGCATCACGTGCTTGTCCCGATCGTTTACCATCCAATGGCTGTTCGCATCGGCCGGAATGCCAGCAATCGAAATATCATTTGAATGCTTCAATCCATCGAATTTGTTGAATAGAAAATTATATTGTATCCCAAATGTAATTATAAATTCATAATAAAATGTGAATAGAGGGAGATAGAGAGAGAGAGAGAGATCATAAAATTGGAGAACATTTTAATTCTCTTGTCTTGCCGTTTTACATTCATCCATCCATATTCCAGGCATTGAATATGTTCGCGATCTCATGGTTAAAACCGTATTTCACATCAATATGCGCTATTCGTACGAGAATTCTAAGTTATTACAGTTGATCTGCCATTATTTCATGTTGGCTCTCTGATCTGACACACGGGCAAAAAGAGGCAAACTGACAAAACAACAACACGAAAATATTCAATTTAATTTCTATAAAATATCGATGCGAATAATGCACGACAATAAAAAAAAGTCGAACATAATAAACGTTTAAAAATGGGATTTTTATAGTTCGTGTTATTTTCCATCATCTCCTCTAAATGTTCACGGCGATTAAAAGTTAAATGTTACCGGAAAAAAGCATCCAATCCACACAGACCAAATGAAAATCCAATGAAATGTTCGGCACAAAAGACAATTTTATCGCATTTTTTTTTGGATATAAAACACGATCGACTATGAACTGAAATATACTTTAATATTTTGCGAGCGGTAGTTGGACTCTCGATGCCAAAGAACTTGCAAACACATTTTATGTGTGCGCTCACAAAAAAAAATCAATGAAATTGCAATTCAATTTCCACAAAACACTTTAAGCGCATACGTGAGCAAATGCGAATGGATTTCTGAAGGAAATGAATTTCGATTGCGACACATAACGAATGAACGAACCGAACGAATGAAAAAAAAAACGTTGCAATTTTTCACACACGGATGACGTTAGCCTGCATTTAGATATCGACCAAAAAAAAAGCAACAAAAAGAATCGGTTCCTGTGGATCGATCATGCGGGGAAATGTATTAAATTTTTTAAGAAAATTTTGATTTGCGTGAGAGAATCTACAGGTGGTGTGCACAGAGCACCTGATAATGATTTCTCTTTGGCAACACAGCAAATCGACCAACGAAAACCGGGCATATTTATGTTGGAACAATGCAATACGAGAAAAATTGTACGTGAAATAGATTGTGTGTGTGCTGGAGTAGCAGCAGCACAAGAACGCGTACACATGACATCGAACAAACAGCTATTCAGATATTACTTATTTTAAAGTCACAAATAAACCGGTCGCCATAGTGTGAGCTAGCATTTGGTCGGCTACGACAAGAACCGTTTCAAAGCTCGTGTGCGCTTGCTTTTTGCATCGGTTTTCCAACTCGGAATATTTTAATAAATAGTCAATTCGAGCAAGATATGTGTGCGCTGGGGTGCGCTCAAGAGCGTTCCAGCGCAATATCATATCGAATACTATATGAACAATTGTCTTTAGCTCCGGCTTACTCGCTATCGATCTATCGATGTGTGTAGTGCTGTTGTTGTTGTTGCCGCTGCCGTTGCTTTTTATCGGTGCATTGATGAAATGGCAATAATGTGCTGCTAATAGATGATATAGGAGTTGACGGAGTGGAAACATCGCAACGAAAACATTCAACGGCTTTATGCCTTGAGAAAGCTAGCAACTTTGTATACAAATACAACATTTGGATCGGTGCAACGGTGTCTCTTTTTTCTCTCTTCTGTTTTGGTTTTCTTTTTAGTTAGTTTGATTGTTTTTTTTTCGTTTTCTGTTTAATAAAATAATGTTGCATTTATGCGATTGCGATCGCGCTTTGACTTTTTCTGTCGATGTCATGGAATGAACTCTTTTTAACCTGTTGAGCATAAAAGGCCAATTTTTGCTTTGTTTCTTGTCGTCGAACATTTTTCTCAGAACACAAGCAACTTCAGCGAGTGTTCCATCCCAGTTTTTGTTTTTATTCACCTCATTCGGTTGTGGCTGCTTTTTTCCTTCTTCTTTCATTTCATTGAATTCCAAATGTGTTTTTCCAACACACATTCCATTCATTACGAATAATAATAACAGAAAAAAGCTTTTAAATTAATAAACGATTTTCATTTGCCCAATGAAATCCACCAAATTACACACGTTTGACCGTTTTGTTTAAATATCACCATTATTCTGCTTCTTTTGATTCGCATTTGCGCCATCTGATTCATCTATCATAATTGGTGTTTCTCTTCTTCTCTGCGTCAATCGTTACTGTTTTTTTTCTTCTTTCTTTCCATATCCATCTCCGTCCATCGTTCCATGTTGATTGCCAAAATTGATATCAACGTACGAACAAAAAGCTAATGACGGCTCTGATATGGTGCCGTTGAAACGAAATTCCACCGCAACCAATAGATAACATTCTTCTCGGAGGTATTTGATGTGCAAGTTTCTTCTTTTTTTGTTGATTTCCATTTCGGTTTTTGATCAATCGATCGAATTGTGTATCATCATCAAGCTCACGGCATTACCGTTAGAGCCACACACATACACGCATACACGCAACAAATAACCAAAACACATTCAATGCTCGCCAGTTCGAATCACCGCACTTTTTTTTGGAGATGTTTCAGGTTCCAAAGATGTATCGTGTTTTTTTATTTGATCACTCAATAAATGATACTTTTGGCATGGAATATATTGAAAAATTATAGCTTCTTGCTGCTGCTCTTCGTTTCTTTAATATCTCTTGACTCATAAACACAAGATCAAATTTCACGTTTTTAACTAGCTAGCTGATGTGGTGTGGTTCGGCGCAAAAAATTTATTTCGGTGCTAATTAGCATGGGAACTGAAATTTAATTTGAACGTTACATTTCTTCTGCACAGCCAATTGGATGGGCTGACGTTGAGGAAGGAATCATGTCATTATGATCATCATCATTGTGCTGCAATGACATAATAAAATTCGATGAACTTTTTGGTTGGAATACACAGTGTTTTTGTTCCGAAGCTATACTTCAGTTGCTTTTTTTTGCGCTAACGATGGCCCATTGAAAATGGCAAAAACAAAAAAGATGACGTTGAACCATTTAAATGCTTGAAAAGATATATAACGTTACGCTGCTATATTCTGTCCTATATTTCATCGACGGCGTTGTCGTTCGTTTGGCTGCATGCCTGTGCTTCTTTGTTGCCGCTTCATTTTTATTCAATTTCGTTAATTTTACTTCAAAACACGTATAGAAGTAGCTACATGATACGCACATATTTCATTTTTCCCTGTTTTTTTCTGCCTTTTTCTTCTTCTCTATATTCCATCGCTCTCTATGAGTTAATGCTTTGTAAGCACAGTAATGATATAGATACCGATTTCTTCCTCTACCTGTTCCAACTGGCACTGTTGTATTTTGTGTTGTTAGCTGGCGGTTACAATTCGTAAAACGTCGAAATAAAATGTATAACTTGAATATAATACGTATATACTAGTGGACGTCGGATCTCACATGTGTATCGGCACCGTCGCCGCCGCCGCCGCTGCTGCTGTTGCCGCTATTCGATTTATTGGCCGAACTAGCCGCACCGCATAGGGGTATTGCAACTACCATAAAATATATGTATTTCATCAAGTTTATCAAGCTCTTTCTAAGTTTATGCATAGTGTTGAACTTTTGTTCAAGCTCTACCATCGAAATGTACAGTAAAATAATTTACGGGCACGACGTAAGATGGCGTTTTTTCTGGTCAAAAAAGTTGCAATATCCCTTTGCCGCACCGTTAATAAACATTTCAATTAACATTTTTTTTCTTCTCTCCAGCTCGTAAGCAGCCGTAACGTTGAGCTGGAATGAAATCAGAAGAGAGAAAAAATAAACGATACATACATCGAGTATGATTGGTGTTAACTGCACAACTGACCAACAACTCACACATATACATAATTTTTTTCTGTCGATGCAATGGTCGACAACAAACATTGTTCCATAGGTGCTGAACATTTGTGCAGCAAAATGAAAATGAGAGTTGTAAACAAAAGTGACTAATCCGATTTTGCAATTTCAGTCTGAATTTGTGCAATTTCTCACTTTAAAAAATGCACTGCAGCAAACGAACCGAGTCCAACCGTCCGATCGACCGAACAAAACTTCTGACGCGTACACACACAGAGAGCCCAGAACTAGCCCAATCGATACGGAATAATTGCTAATTAGTTTTGTGCCACCACATTTAATTTTTGTGCTCTTGCGAGATAAATTCATTATGATAATCGTATAGCCTTATTTTGTTGTTGTTGTTGTTGTTGCCTCAAGAGACCAAAAAATCAACGCAAAAAAAAAATCCAAACCATTACGTTTTTATCAAATTTATCGCGCTTGGGATTTTTCCATTTCGACTAGCGCTCACGCGCACACACAAAAGTACATGTATAACATAACACACAGGTGGAATAAATTACTTGCTTGATTAAAAAAAATACCGTTAGCACAAAATCAAACTTCATCGGAGATGAATAAATTATCCAAAACCGGAATGCAAACCAAATTCAATGAAAATAGAGTACTTAAAACGCCAAAATAAAACTCAACGGCACAAGCCGAATGAACGAACCAACGAACGAACCGTACCATAAACACATAAAGCCCGGCAAACATTTGAACCCTCGCGAAAAATCGACAATTTATGCTCAAAATATTTTGAAAAGTCGAGTTATCAAATGACAAAATCAAGATTAAATGCCATACACAAAATGCACACGTTTGTTCATTTTCTTCGTAGACGCTTGCGTTTTTCGTAGCGCATTAAAATATGATACATATATCGCCTTATAAAGCGTGCATTTTGTTTGCTCGCTCTTTGACTGGTTCGGCTAAAAAACAAATCCACTCGATATATAGATGCGATTAGATGAACACAATGTATCAGTAATTATAAATTAATTATAATCTACGGCAATACGTATATAATAATGTACGAACGCGCGCCGCCCCTGAATATTGTATTGATTCAGTGGTAATTGTCGAGCAAAGCACATCATGTGCATACGGTTGATTTCAGCATTGAAACGCCATTTCAATCGATTTATTGAAAAGCCACGTGTTGATACGTTGCTTGACTAATTTCATTGTTTGGGCTTGTTTGGTAATTTTGGATTAGTTTTCAAAAGTCAAAAAGAAAAATTAGTTCAGAGCCTTTAACAAATCAAAGGAAGAAACAAACAAAAAATAGCTCTGCTATTGTTTCCATTGGGTTTGGTGTGTTTTTAGATGTTGTCAATTTCAGTTGGTATGGTGTGTATGTGTATGGAATGTGGAACCATTTAAGTGAAAATGAGGACAAATAATTCATAAAGGAAGGAAATTTATGAAAATAATTATAATTAAGCCGAGACGCCCAAACGACAACGGTGTGCAGTGCACCACACACACTCACTCACTCTCTCTCTCTCTCTCTCTCTCTCTCAATAAATGCTAATGAATTATTATGCGCTACTTCCGTCTCGCTCGATCGCCACCGACGATAATATCAAACAAGAACAATAAATCCTGCATTTGTGAACATAAACCAAATCCAAATGACTACGACAAGAATATTTAATTAAAAAATAACAAGCAACAGCAACTATGTATTTTTTGCACACCGTTGTTGCTTCGAAAGCTACAGAGAAACGCCGATTTAAGCTAGCAACGCCGCAAATACAGAGCCTGTATGTGTGCGATGGTGTAAAATAAAACAAGTTCTGATTCGTTTGGCAATGTGTGTGTGTGTGTGTGTATGCGAGTCGTGTGTTAGTTTTACTCAACTACTAGCAGGCAAAACAGCTCCAACAACATAAAATATTATAGACCCAACTCGACGATAATGCATGCAAAATGATGTGGACGAAAGAGAAAAAGAAAAAGTGGTAAAAAGCACTCCGGTTGTCAGTGTTTGGTAAAAGACAAACAGAACGGCGAAACGGTGCGCATACAAAAAAGCAGCCCAAACGGTGTACGTATGCGATCTCAAGACCAACCAACATTGCATAGGTGTGCGCTCGTACACACCGCCTGATTGAGAGCTATGCTTTGGCTCTGGCAACACAAAACACATAGGAAACATGCGAACCGATCGCTCGCTTGCTCACTCACTCGCACGCGAAACATACAGGTATACAACTGTACATCAGCAGCAGCAGCAGCAAAGCGGCTGCTTGTTCGATCGCTTGCTCATTGTGGATGATGATGTTGATGATGATGAAAATGCGATTTTATTCGGTCACTCAGTCTAGAGGTACACGCTAACAGTAACGTTAGTGTTTTTCTCGTTTGGTGGCATAATTCACGCGCGATCCATGCCTCGCCAGCAACAACGTTTTTCCTCCATTGTTATAAAGATTTTTGTACATTTTTTCGTTTGTTTATTTTATTAGAATTTTTTTTTATTTTTTATTGTAAAATTTGTTGTTGTGTCAATTAAATTGACGAACTAAATCATCGAATACACCGGATCGTAGAAATTCTTGGAGTTAAATCAACGAAAATTAACTACAATTTGAACGAGAAAATAAAATACGACGACAATAAAAACAGTGCCTGAGAGATCGTAAAAGGTGTACGTCTACGGAATAAATAGCACAAATTAAAAGCAGAATATTTGGTTTTTTTTTGTTCGTTTTGTGTATGTGAAGAAGTAAAAAAAAGAACAAACTGTTAAAATCCAATTGATCGAATTCGAACAGCGTACACAAAGTAGTAGTGACGATAAAATTGCACCGTGTTCGTGATAGATGACGCGATCAAAGACGGAAAAACGTGTATTGAAAACTTGATCTATCTCGCTAGTATAGTTGAAGCCAAACGAGTCGCACACCGATATAGGTCATAGCTGTGCTAACCCATTTTCTTGTCTCGCACACACTCCGAACGCTCCGTTCTGTTCTGTTCACCGTGGCGAACCGTGCGCTTACACCATTCAGGCTTTTCCACTAAAACGAATCAGCTGCGTTCTTTTTCTAGCTGCAAACGATCTTCGAGTTGTAGCCACTGTCGCCGCCACCACCGACGACGACGTAGTGCTGTACACCATAGCAAATATCATCGACTTAATTGCAATCAATTTATCTGTTTGGATCGTCTCTCTTGCCCAGTCAGTCGTTGCTTTTACTCATTCATGTAATTCGAGAATTGCCGACGCCTTGCGAATAAACAGCAAATTTTAATGGTGAATGATTATTATAATATTGCATATGGTGCGTGTGTATTGTGAACATTTTTATATAAATATTCGATGTGAGAAAATGAACAGTGATTTTTGCAGAAATTGATGATAAACATAAAGCAGTAATTGCTGATTTCATTGTTATGCTCAGTTGGTGCGCGCAAAAGCCAAGAGTTCATCATCAATGTTTTTAATGCTCTGCTATGGATCCCCAATCATAAACACTTTAATTGAATAAAAAAAACAAGAATTTCCGAGTGTGACCGAGCACACATAAAAATCGATGACAAATTGCAGCGGTGACTTTTTTTCCATGCTGTTGAAAACGACATACACATGAGATAGAGAGAAGAAGAATTGCTGACCTTTTGGGTAATAAAAGCCACCAACATAAACCCACATATTAAAGACCAACCAGTCGGTTTGAGATTACGCCGTCTTAATGATCACCATTATTTTGATAATAAAGAGACATTTTAAGAAATTCTCCGCACAGTGAGTCACTATTTTTAGCCAGTGTCATTTGGGTGATTAAATCGAGATAGAGAGAAAAAAAACGTCGTAAACTTCCCAAGGAAATTATCGGCGCCGCTTGTGTTTTCCCTTCTTTCGTTTCCAATTTGAAACGAAGAGATTTATGCTGTTGACAAGCAACGAACAAAAAAAACGGTTTACGCTGCATAACGGTAGTGCTTTATTAGACATTGTTTAATTAAAATTATTGAAAAACAATTTGCTGAAAGTGAGAGAAAAAGAGCAAGAAAATCTCTTAGAAACATTAACACTCAAAAAAACACTCACTTATGTTTTGTTTGTGACTTGTGAACCGCCCATGCGCCGAACCGAATAGAAGAAAAAAAGAATCAAGCATCTCTTTTTGCCAATTTGAAGAAATGACGTCAAGTGACAAAAAAGCAAGTAATTCAATTCAGTGAGACAAGAGAGAAAAAAAACACGATACTTTTGTTGTGATTGTTTGTGTTGATTGAAGACAAATCGGTGTTGAGAGAGAGATTTGTTTTTGAGTAGGATGAGTAATTAGGATTTTTACTCGGAGACCAATTTAGAAAACCGTAAATGAAGTTATATGCAGCAACGAACCAATACGAGTGGAACAGTCAGTGCTTTTAATACGGAATTCGTGCGGAATATTTTTTTTTCGTACGTTGATTTTCTACTTCAACAATCGATACAAAAAAAAACTGTCGTCGTCGTCGTCGTCATCGTCATCGCAACCGGATGCACAACGTAACCAATTGAATTTTAAGTTCCGCCGTTGTTGCTGTGCCATTCGCTACCTATTTTCTTTTATCAGCGCATGCAACAGTTGAGTCGCTTATCACAAGCCGCGGAAAAAACACATCAACTGAAACTGAAGAGTAGAAAATTGGCTTCAGCCAAATGCAAAAGACAATAGAAGCAGAAAATTTCGCAAGCAATTTAACAGCAACACGTTCCGATCTGTGCATATAATCATCACATTGCTGTTTGCGCAAAAGCAATAAAACTACGAAAATTATCGGATTTTCTGTTTCGTTGCGAATAAATTTGCTGCTTTTTTTTCGGTGTGGATTTTTGGTGCGCGTGCGCTCTCGAAACGGGATTAAGTGAAGTGTTTTAGTGCTCTACACGCCTTCGAATCCATATCCATCGACGAATGTGCAGAACAAAAAAAGCTAAAGCAAATTAATTTTTTCTCTCTGCACATTGAAATCAGCCACACCATACAAACACACACTCACTCACGCGCTTGCTCCGCTGACTTAACGAATTTGTTTGGAATGAGAAGAGAGAAAAAAACCCGAGCAATCAACACCCGAGCATCGAATACGAATTTCAGCCACATAGTAATGCATCAGTCTCACCGCGTACAAAATACTCTTCTGTATCTTAATTAATTATGTGAAAGCGTTGCGAACAGAGATAGAGAGATCCCTAAACTATAACACAATAAAAAGAGACGTAGAGAAAAAAAGCATAAAATTAACGCTCAAGAATATCGCCACATGCAATTATCATTATAATAATCAAGCCAAGTGTGAATTATTGAGCTGCAAAAAAGAAGGAAAAACGTGCACACAGAAATCCATCCGAGAATCTTCGACGCCGCCATACAACTGCTGCAACAATCGCCACAAATTCTCGCCTTAATTTCACTAAATACGAAAATTGATTAGCATATCTACTGGAACGATATTGCGGTCGAAATCAACACCAGCAGCAACAGCGCCGTTTTGATTATGCATGCAAAGAAGAAAAAACCTACCGCATCAACACTTAACTGAGTCGCCATAAAATCACCAACTGAAACTTCCTGCAATCAATGACCGAAACCCGAATTTATTTTTTTTATTTATGCACTACTCAGCAAAAGCACACTCAGGCCCCCCCTAGCCTAACCGCATAACACATCGTTAACATCGAATTCAATTTCAATGCCTATTCATAGACAATAACACATTTTGCATGTGTGTGAACAACAACAACAACAAATGCAATAAGAGAAGGAAAAATCCCAACACCGAGAGTTGACAGTACACATAAATAGAGAGAGAGAGAGAAATAGACAGTGAAAAGAAAAATCCAAGTTCAAAGTGTAGTTTTATCTGACATGATCAAAGTTGCACGTTTTGTTTTTCAAATTGACATTTAACCACTGAAACGTCGTACGGTGCATGCGTCAAATAAGACAATGACAATTTGCCGATTCAACGTAACCAATTTCATTTACTGGTAAGTGACACTAAAAATAGTCAAAAACAATATCAACTTTTCGTTTCGCTTCTTATTTATCTTGAAAAAGGTTTTTGATATTTATTCGATTCTTTAACTAAATTACCATATGATAAAAAAAGGGTCGATATCATCAAAATGGATGATGTTTTCGCAATATTTTGAACAGATTTTTTTTTCGGCTAAATTTAGACACAAAAAAAAACAGTTTCATCGGAATGAATAAAACATGTATTTTAAAAGCGACGAAGATGCATTTAGTCGTCGTGCGTTTCGTTGTTTAAAGATTAATTTCAGCTGTCTAACGGTATATTTGCCTCGTTCTTATCTCGATCTGTCTATGGCTTTGCCATGGATCGCCATTTTGATTTATCTTTTGCCATTAGGTCTAATTTAATGGCGGCCAAACTCTCAATCATTTTCACTAATTTCTTTTAAATGCGAGTTCTTATCGAACTTTAAGTGGATGGACGCACGAACCAAATGTAGAAAAAAAACAATAATCATTCAGACCACCTCCATTTGGTTTGGTGACAAATGAATGAACGGCATACATTGTACGCATAAAAAAAGCAACCAAATTCGAAATGAAACCGTTAAATTCCAATACCGCACATTTGTCACTTCGTAAGCATGCACGCGAACAAGTGAATTTCAAAAGAAACGAAATTCTAGAAGAAATAATTCAATTTTTTTGCAATTGACGCCAGACGCAATTTTCAACCGAAATGATTGCCGAAGGGCTTGCGACGCCTGAAATATTAATCTATATGAAATATTTGAAATATAGCCAAATATGTCAAACATACGAAATATCAAGATGCATTTTGTAAATAAATAATGCTTCAATATTTGAAATATTTGGCATATTTGAATATATTTGAAGATATTTCATATATATTTGTTCGTCGCAAGCCCTTCGATGATTGCCAATTGAAAATGAAATCAAAGTTGAACACAAATTATGACGAATCATAAATTGTACACAGAACATGACGAAAATATAGAGAGAAAAAACACACACACGAAATCAAATCGCACAAATATTTACAACGTTTTTGTTTTTGGTTTTCGGTTCTTCTATCAATGGAACACTTGATGTATTATTATTAAACAATTATATTTGCTGGTATGTTGCAATCGACTTGCACACTTGAGCATAATATTTCTGATTTTGTTTTTTCCATTCGGTTTTTTTTCTGTTCTACGGCCCGATGCAAAACCAATGCGTTTTTTTCTCTTCTTTCGTTATTATTTCTGTAGAAAAGCAAAGCGGTGTGGAGAGAAGAGAGAGAAAAAAAAGGCAAAATCATTTGGCTTATGCGCTTCGCCGCCACTCATTATTGTTATTATATATTTTCGCATGGAAGCGTTTGCTGTTCGTTGTATATGTTATCGGTTTCGATGCCAGAGCACCGAAACCAACAGCAAACCGTCCGGAGACAAACATAGACATATATAACTAATTACGATAATTGCAATTATCTATTGCGAATCGTTTGCGGCCAGCTGTTTAACATGATCGTTGTATGCGTAAATGCATTCGTGTGTGTGTTTCTATCTGTCACTGTGTGTATTTTCCGTTTCCAATGTGTTTATGGTCAGTTTGAACCCGGTTTGATTGTCGAATGCAATGACTTGAGCCAACGAAACAGAAAAAAAAATGCATCAATATTGTTATATATCGTAATTGGCATTGTTGCTTGGCATGTGTGTTAAATTCCGAAATTGTTTTCATTTTTCTCAATCAGCCAGACGCGATTCGATTTGGATTTTGTGCAGTGTGCGATTTTTTTTTCAATCGTTTTTTCTTTGCCGTGAGTGTGTTAATTTTTGACGCCAAATTAGTTCTCGTCGGATTGCGGACGAGAATAATTTATTGTTTTCAAATGGTGTTACATGGCATAGCAGACCGTCAGACAAAAAAGAATCGCTGTTAAAATCGCCTAAAAACTTAATAAATTCATGTTGGTGTGTGTGTTGTGTTTGTGTCAAAATGCAAGTGCGATTCGAGTTCGCACCTTACCAAATTCTCTGCCAATTCTTTGCACATCGAATATATTGACGAGAATATGTAATAATCAAGCCATCAATCATCGCAAGAGACATTAACATCGAATTCATCTTAGGTCAGTACAACCACAACAACTCGAAACGCGAAGGAAAAAAAACAAAATCCAAAACACTCAAAGATTTATTGTAAGCAAAACATTTTTTGCACAACTGCAAATGCTGGAAAAATGGTGATTTGGAGTCTTTTTCATTCACCGTCGCAGTAAATAAAACTGACGATAATTGTCTGGCTGTCTTTCGTAGTGTAACGTAACTTCCATTTAATCATAATTTATTTATAATGACTTTTATGACAATATCGACAAACCGGGAAAAAGAATCAGCGACCACAAAACTCGACGACGACGACGGCAACAATAACATCGATCGACACACGAATGGAATGCGCATCGGTTTTAAATAGATTCATCGTTCATTGTACTCTCTTGATCGTCAACAAAATGCAATGCACACACACACATACCATTTTCACATCGAGTATCTATCGCTTGAGTATTGTTGTTCCGTTGTGCGCTGGATAATCTGTTTCGATTTCATTGTTGATTGCATTTTGTGTTTGGTTTAATCGATTATAAATGACGATTGCGTATTCGCGTCACTCCTCTGACTCAGAAATGAAGGAAAAAAACTACATCATCATTCTTTCTGACTTGACTAACTAAGTAACACACGGCGCTCTCGTCTGTCGTCTCGCGTTGCCTGTGCTTGGCAAATCAACGAATTAGCGACGAAATTTTGCGCCGACTCAGTACACATGTTTTTTTTTCGTGTTTGATGGGCTTTTGAGATGATGCACTGACATTTTCAACACAGTCAATTCGTTGTTGCTCTTCTTTTTCCTCTCTCTCTCTCTCTCTCTCTCTCTCTCTCTCTCTCTCTCTTTGCGACTTGGATGAGATTGAGCAACGCGCAGAAAAATGCTGTATGCGGTGCACTAATTGACAGTTCGTCGTTTATTATGAGATTGAAATCTTTTGTACCACCGTCGGCAATGTGCAGCTAATCGATTCGTTTACGGCAAATTCATTCGATCAAATGAGGAACGCGCTCGATTGAAGAAAGGAAAAATCAATCAGTAACGCCACAGTCTCTTCATATGGGCGGACGCGCTCGCGCGCGCGATTAGATCGATTTCGAGCGAAAAACACATTAATTTTCTGTGAAAAATTATTTTATCGCACTTTTCAATTGGATCACGATCCGTGTGATGACAAAATACGTGTCGCATGCTTTTCGAACGTAATTCTGCTTTTTTTTTCTCTGCGCAATGCAATTGCACAACGAACATCATTAATCGAATTGGTGTTTGCATGTGGCAGAAGCAAAGAAGAAGAAGAAGAAGAAGAAGAAATACCACCACATTTTGATTGACACTACGACAAAAATGGATCGTGTAACCCCGAAGACTTGCAACAAAAAGAACGTTAGCAAATGTGCGAGAAGAAAAAGTGAAGTTTTTTTTTTATCACACAGCAAAAATGAATGAAAATTGAGTTATCATTCATTGCATTCAACTGTACATTCTGGCATCTCAACAGCAACACCATCTGCGCCATATATTTTCTATGTTTACTGCCTTCGCTTTCGCATCAGCGATTTCTTTATCATTATTCTTCTATGCTGAAATTGCCACAGCACAATTGCTGCTGCTGCCGCTACGGCATGAACATCCGAATTGTAAATACGTGTGTGTGTGTGTGTATGAAAAAAGCGCGGATTTTTGTGAAAAATAAGTTATTAAAGTGTGAGCATAATTTCTTTTTGTTTTCTCCACTTAACTCATTTCACGTTGCTGTTTTTTTTTCACTCTTCTCTCTATCCATATTTTGAATGATTGCGCGCATATGTAACGTTTGTTATTTCTTTAGACAATTTTTATTTCATTTTCAGTTACATCAAAACGAAGCGCAAACATTCAAATAACATCTAGGCGAAATATATTTAGACAACAAGAAAAAGAAGAATAATTTTTAATTTTATTGTTGTGAGTTTGACGTTAATGAATTACTTAAAAAAAATTGCATGAATAGTTAAATGAGTGGATTTTTGTTTTGTTTGGCTGGGCTGGGCTGGCTGGTTGGCTGAATGTGGATTCGTTATTATGTCTCTATCTTTTCCTATGGATGTGTTATGGTGGCTGTTGCTTTTTTGCCGTGTAGAATCGTGGTTAGTTCGGTCGTTCATTCAGCGCTCCAGCCTCTTTGCGCTAATGGATTTTATGATCGTGCGAGAAGAAAAATTATGCTCTTTGCATGGAAATACATACGAATACGGTGTATCTTGTTTGTCGTTGTATTTTATTTGTTGCAAATTCTATTTCTCGTTTTTTTTTGCGTTTTCTCTCTTCTTTTCACAATTGGTGTGTGCTGTGACCGTGTGTGCTCGCGCCAGCGCTCACTCGTTTGTCGTTACTTGCATTTATATGTGCACATTAATCGTGTACACTTAAAATGAATAATCACCTGAAAATTAAAGTAATGAACGGAGTTTTTTTTTCCTTTCTTCTCTTTGTTGTAATTATTATTTTTGTGCATTAGATTTTGTGCTGAGGAGTATGTCTCCGAGTTTTTTGTGTGTGTTCTTGCGCTTTTATTCGCGCAAGTTGTTTGGCATTCGATTGAGAGCCTTTTGTTTGGCAAGCGCGAAAATGATTTGAATTGCTTGGTGGAATTGAACAAAAGAAATCTGGCAAAAATCAATGACATGAATGAGGCGCGGTGGTGGGTTAGCATGAGCGCGCTCGCGCTCATTATACGCCGAAAAATTCGCCTCTCTCGATTTCATTTTGCATTGGACGGCAAATTGACATTTTCGTGGAAGAAAAAAATCACACGGTCAAATATGTGCCGTATTTTGTTAGATTCATTCGGCAAAACGGCACACCGGAGTCATACACACACATCATACTCCATAGATCATAAATCAAATGACACAAAAACTAATTCAGTGTGTCGTATTTGTTCGTTTTGGATGCTGATTTGCACACACGCGAGAAGAGTTTTGGAATAAAAAGAATAACGACACATATATAAGAGCGATCTCTCTCATGGCGCATTTTTGAGCTGGAAAATGCCATATCGTTACCACTGTCAATAGACTGCTTAAAACCGTATGACGATGAAGGAAAAAAATAGCAACAACAACAATTTCGAAGCCAATCTGAACTGAAATTGAGTACGGCACTGGAAAATTGAATACGAAGCCATTAGCGAGTTTCGACACACTCACAAATTGGATACTTTATACTTTTTTCTTTATTATTTCGTGTATGCTGCAGTTTTTTTTTATTCGCTTTGTTCATTAGATCGATTGAGACCGGGTAATATTTCATTTTGTGCCAGAGTCTTTCCATCCCAAATGCTGGCTTAATTGGAAAAATCCAGCAAAACACATGTCAATGGATTAGAATTAAAGAGTTTTTTTTTCTTCTGTTCGCTTCTCCAATGCAACAGAATCAAACTTTTTCTCTCTGTCGATTGGTATGGAGTAATAGTGCCCACGTAATGTTGTAATGAAATTAGGATTTGGCGTCATGAACTATATTTTTTGCCTTTTTTTTCTCGAAATGACGCTAGAACAATATTTCCAATCGATTTGCCAACGATAAAAATCAGCGCGCGTTCTTTCATACGAAATTGGAATTTTATTTCGGATTTTTGCGCAACAAATTGTGTGCCCAAAAACCAAGCCAAAATGGACCAAAATCAAGCTCGAATCACAAAAGGCCTCCAAATAAATTACGTGCCATGAATGAGTTTCGATTTGTGATCATTTTTCAAACGGAATGTAATCATTCAGCGCCGCATTTTATCTTCAACAACAGAAACAGCGAAGGAAACGAAAAATACTCACACACAAGCCATAGAATGTAATGAATTATTTTGTTATCGGTGGCGATATCGAAACCGATTTCGAGCACAACCGACCACTTCTGTTACACACGTAACGAGCGAATGAACGAGCGAGTTAAAAAAAAAGTCGTGAAAAAAACAACAATAAGTATCGACAAAGAGATTTGTTACAGCATATTCAATTAATAAATTTCAGTAGAGAGTAAAAAAAAGAGTCAGTCATGCTGTACTCCACTTTTGTTGAGATGCAGAACGCGTTGAAATTCTTGAGTACATGCCTTGGTGTAGAAGGAAAAAAAATGCTGTGCAGCAGCAGCAGCAGCAGTACACTCGAAAATCCGCATTCGATATCGTGCATAAGTGCTCACGTACGAAAAATCAGCAACGCCAGTGAGGCAGCGCTAGAAAAAAGACATTAAATTTAATTTATACACCGTACACCAAATTAAATCGAACGAAAATGTAGAAGAAAAAAAATCACACATATAAGTTGAACGATTTTTCGTCTCTCTCCCTCTCTCCCTCTCTCAGTTTCGAACTTGTTTTAATGAACTGCATGTGTAACGTGCATGAGGCATGTTAAGCGCTGCTACGATTAATAAATGGTACAGTTTTAGAATAGATAGGTGTGCCCCGTGTCTCTATTTTTGTTGTTTTGCTGTTGAAATTACTTGATTCATTTCCATTTTTTTTCTTAACTGAACGTTCCTTGTCTTCGCTCTCATTTTCGCAGAAAAAAAAATTACTGGCGCAAAGGAATAAAAAAAAAGCTCGAAGAGCCGCAGCAAAAATATCCACCATTTATATGCGAGAAAAAACATTTAAACGAATAACAACAACAAGAAAACATGATAAAAAATTAATAAAGGAACACACAAAAAGCGCTTTAGCTAATAATATAATTACACATTACGATGCATGCATACTCATTACAAGTACACACAATTTGCCTATATGTTTCTTTGTTGTATCGCTAGTTGTAAATTGATCGACGAAACAAAAAAAAAACCGTACACACTTGGTAAATCGCGCGATTCCAAGTTTCCGTGAAAAATTATCGCCACAACACACTCTGATTATGGCTAGTGTGTGTCGTTGCATATATATTCAATTAATTTGTATGCGATTCGGGGCATATGAGACAGAAAATGCAGGAAATGCATTATAATTGTATTAAAGATATTTCTAATCTGACTTCTTGGCCGATACTCGATACTTAATGGAATCTCTCACACCCAATCGACTACGACGACGATGGCGACAACAACAACGGGTGCATACGCGCACTCACAACAATGTACAGAGCGAAACAGAAAAAAAATGCTTGCATGGTTTTCAATGTGTATTCAATCGGTTAGTTTATTGTATGGCTTTAATCTCTTCGTTTCCAATAAAAATAGTTTCAACTCGTTCTGTGGCTTTTTTTCGCTTAGCCGCTCGCATTGTTGTTTCTGGGTTGGTGAAACGGTATTCAAGGACACGACACATGCGGCACACACACAGAGGAAGAGGGATAGAGAGAGAGGAAGAGGGAGAGAGAACAGCAAAAAGAAATCAGCAACGATTTTGGTTTGCGAAAATAGAACCACCGTGTGTGTGTGTATATGATTCGAAAATATTTTAGAAACCCAAAGAATTACACGACAACCTAATGGCAAAATTGAGTCAACGATGACAATTATGTGAAAGAGGAGAAAACACGAAATTCCCGATAAGTAATCGATTCCCATGCCACGCATGCATCCATCGACGAAATAAAAAACCGAAACAAAAACAAAAACAGGCACTTCGACGTCTATTTGACACGATGTTCGCCATCGGAAAATGCCGACAACGATGGCATAAAATAGTCACGACATTCCATTCGGTTTCGTCGCTATGTTCGACGAAAATGATTTTGGTGCGTTTTGTTGAAGATGTTCGCATGTGCACAAACAAGCACAGCGCGCAGCTCACACACACATCTCATTTCGAATGATGTCTAATTATTGTTATTGGAACTAAATGAACCGTTATTTATGTGTGATTGGTTGAAAGAAATCGTTCGCATACCATGCGCTCGCTCTCTGGCTGCCTCCCTGCCTGTCGTTGTGTCTATGCACGCTATTAATAATAATTATCAAATTATGTGAGATGATGTGCTAGAAAATTGTGTCTCACCAACTCTGCTCGGCCTTTTTTTTCGAGTTGTCGTTGTTGTTGTTGTTGTTGTTGTCGTCGTCGTTACGTACAAAACGGCATCGATTTGAGTTCCTGTTTCGTGTCTGTATATTATTCGGTACGTCATTTGGGCTTCTCATTTGACATACTCAACGATTTATACAACAAATCGAGATGAGGCAAAAGAAAAAAAATCCTATTAAAATGGTTATTCGTGACAAAAATGATGTTGGGAACGAAAACACGATTCGCGAACCTGCACCAAATCCACGCACACGCACACACACATACACACACAGGTCGCAATAGGAACCACAAGAAGAATGTTTGTTAATAATATTGTGGTGTGTTGAGCAACATGAAAATCAAATATAATTTTTGAGCAAATATTTTGAAAAGCGATACACTCAGCGATGCTGAAATGGTTACGAATTGCATTTGAATTGGATTGGATTCGACGGTTACGTTTCGATTGTGATGTGATGTGATGTGAGGCTAGTGTTTACGAACCGAACGGTATGGATAAAAAACAACAACAACAGCAACAACGCAACTCGATGACAATTAAAAAAGGCAACCAAACTAATGAGTTTGCAAGATGCTTGTTTAACATGAAGAATCTGAATGAATGTGTGAAAGTAAATATTGAATTTATGAAATTTCGTTTAAATATGTGTTTGCTTCGGCCTGCACCGACAGCACCCGAACCCATTGCACACACCGAAGACACGTTCGCATTGATAAACTACTACTGGTTACGATTTCAACAATAAAAGCAAATACGTAACGAACTGTAGCTAAACGCTTCGAAAGAGAAACGTAAATCGACAAGAAATAATAAATTTTATGAGCAATAAACTCATCGTATAACTGTGCTTTTTTTAGCGTGTATGTGAGCGCGCGTGCGCGTACTCGCGCTCATTCGTCGAATGAACGCTTCTTACACTCGTTTCAACTATGCTCTGCGACAAACAAATGGTCACGGCTTTCCTAATGATAACAAATGCGTCTTTAGGCAAATGTAGCTGATTTGCTAATAAAATAAATCGGTTTTAAGAACCGTACCGCATCGTATTTGGATACTTTTCTCTCCTCCGTTTCTGGATGGGTTACACAAGCCATCTCACATTTCATCTCTCTATCCTCGTGGCTTTTTTTCATTTTTCGCTCATTTCATGCAAATCAAATTGCGGAAACGGTGTTCTCCAAATGGATTGCATGCTATTTAGGATACGTTTTCAGTCAGCGTGAAGAAAGAAAGGCTCGAAATTAATACTTTATTGCTTTCATTTCATCGCTGTTGACGTTGGATGGCAGGCGTTTTTCAATTAAATATTTCGATTCACCAGCACAATGTATGCAAATATAATTTCAATTAGTTCGAATTGCGAGCGCACAAGAGATCTGGATATTGATTGTAAAACTGTATAACGAGGTGATTTATCAGCAATATCCACTTAATTTTTTTTTCGTTCAAAATTTACACATTGCTCCGCAGTCGCAAACAAGTTCTTTCGAATGATGCACAGGTGAAAACAGTGTGTTTTCGCTTGTGTTGTCAAGTTACAACCACAAAAAAGAGTTGCACAAGACGATTTCTTTTAATTAAATTTATGGAATGCTAAATTAAAGAAGTTTCTCTCTTAATTTTGTGAGAATCATGTGCAAAAACATGATTTTTATCAACCATTGAATTTGTTTGGTTTTCCAAGTTTTTTTTTGTCGTACGTTCCCGAGCGCCCGCCAAACGCTTGAAACAAACGGATGAAAAAAAAACATATTTCTCTCAATTCGTTCGCAAACCTACTGGAAACTGCAATTTGTTTGCGTCTTTATCGCTTAGCATTCATAAGAAGACAAGTGGAAGAGAGTGAAAAAAACGCGCATACACACCGACACAACAAAACTGAAAATAAAATCTGCAAGCACATAAAAAGGCACAACATTATCTGCAATCTGTGAACACCAAAGAAGACGATTCAATAAATTTAACCATTTAAGTGGTATCTGTCATCGTGAGCACAACGAATGGACTTTCATAAATAATAATCATAATTTTTTTTTTGTTCGCTTCATTCTGGTTCGTTTGTCCGCGGTCGTTTGTCTGGCTCAACCTGAGCCTTCGACGCAAAATTGTGCGGGCATTTTGGTATGGTTCATCTGTCTCTTCAGCCGCTATGTATTTGTCTTCAATGTTTACCTTAACGCTTCGTTACCTGTTAATTTGTTCGGTTTGTTTGGTTGTCTTCGGTGTGTGCTTTTTTCGCTTGCATCTTTTTTAATTTCAATGAGAGAGTTGCGCGGTGGCAGACAGCTCAGTTTTTTGCTTCCTTGAGCCATCGTTTCAGCCCAATCGATGCACCACACTATTTACTCTTCTTCAATTTTATTTTCATTTCATTGTTGCCCATTCACAAATATTTGTCTTCATGTCATGTTTCTTTCTTTTCTTGAGATATACATTTATATATGGCCGGTAATTGCGTGAAAATCAACACATCAACACCAATGAGGTGTGAACAAACAATAAAAACAAAATGTCTATACGACAAGAGTTGAAGAAAAATTGCTCGGTCAATATTTATATTTTAATCAGTATTATGTGAATGTGCGCTGCGCACACACCAGATGTTTTATTCTTTTCTGCGTTTTAGCCGGTAATATTTGTTTGTTTGGCCCTATCGACTGCCGGCGATCGTATAAAGTGACCACAAGGAAAATTGCCGTTTCATGCGCATTGATTTGCTGTTTGATTTTCAGTAGTTTTTTTTTTTGCTTCAGACAAATAATAAATGTAATCAGGAAGCCCGTTCAAAATCATCAGAATTGATAAACATCTGGCAAGATTTTGATACTGGCTATGCAACAACAGTCAATCGGCGAATAGATTTTCGTTTGGCTTCAGGTGGAAAATCAAAATCGTTTAAAAGGCTACGTATGCTAGATACGAATAACAAATGGACATGGTGGCTGACATGTGGTCGTGCCAATCGTGGATCGCTCGCCACGAATGTCATGTGCCGTGTCCATTTTTGGGTTTTGTGGCTAAATGTTGCGGGCGAGCATGCAATTAAACATACAAAGCAGCTACACATTTCTTAATTGCCCGTTTTGCCGCTGGCGAAATTCGTGGCCAACTGGCGATGTCTTGTCTAATGTGTACACATTAATGCCGTGTGTGTGTGTGTGTATGTGTGGCTTGAAAATTTGATTCGAAATGCCCCCCAAAAATTCGCGATCTGGTTCGTTTTTTTTTCTAATGTAATAAATTTCAAAACTGTTCTAAAACGCAACTGAAACACACATACACACAAGCGCTAGCAATCAATACAACAAGAAATGTCGTAATTATTTTATAACCCCAAGGCGCCACAGCTCAGTGAATTCATTTATGTATAAAATATCTATATCTATTTTTATTCTTCGGCTATTTCACTTTTCGTCGGAATGGACATGCAATGGGCAAACGAAATGAAAAGAGAGGAAAAAAATCCACGCAGCAATGTGACCCAAACAAAAGTAAAATGTGAACCACCGCAACGGAAAAGATCACTTCAAATGTAGCCGAGCATATAGACGAAATCAGGGCTTTGAAAGACAACAGCAACAAGAAGACGAAGGCAGAAAAAAAAGCAGCACATTTCAGAAAGAAAAAGTTCGAAATCGTTAATTATTATTTCTTTTTTTCTTCAAACATTTCTTTTCGTCGGTGTTGTTATTTGTTGTGTGTATTTTCTGTGCGCTTGGCAATAGAGCATTATTATCGCTGCGCACAATGACCAAATGCCGTTTTTTTGAATGACAGCGGTGGAAACAAATGAAAAATACACCAGAAGAACCTCTGAACAATATAAAATGGTTAAACTGGAAATCCGTGGCAGATGAAACGAAACACACACACACACACCAACACAGATCGAGAGAGATCAAATGGAAGCAGAGATATAGATAGAGAGAGAGAGAGGCGGAAAAGAAAAAACCACCGAATCCGAATAAAATTTGTGCTCTACTTTTCGCTATACTAGCGCTTCAATGATGAGCTCGTGTGCGAAATTACAATGGATGCGATGAAATAGAGTTGAATGAAGAAGAGAAAAAAAAACCTAATTCGTCGAACGAATATAAACACGCAAGCGGAGAGAAGCGAATCGAACACACTTAACAATCAGAGAGAAAAAAAAGAAGAAAAATATCAAAGAAGAAATTAAGAAAATAACGAGAGAGAAAAAAGAGCACACACAGCGAAGAACTTCAATGAGAAAAAAATCCACAAGAGTCGAGAGATAGACATCGACAGAAGAAGAATGAAAAAAAAACAGCGCAGATGAAGACGACGTCGACGAGCGATGAAAAGACGCAGCAAGGAATTCCACTGTGGAGAGCATCACAATGGAATAGTTTGACTACGAAATGTGTTAAAACACACTTATAGTGTATACGCAATGCACACAACATTCGCGTCACAAGAGATCACGATGCAGAGAGTCAGAGGTATCAAACAGCGGGTACCGTTTGAAATTTCGAAGTCGTGTGTTCTTTTGCCTCTTGCGGGCGCTCTCTCTCTTACTCGGTCAGTCTCTTCCACTCTGTCGCTTGATTTCATTTCATCTGTTGCCATAGTCTTCAGTTTCAACGGCAATGCTCTCGTATCCATGCCACCGACCCAATACACTGGATCGCAGCAGATATTTGTGTGTTTTTTTTTCGTATCTATAAGGCAATATCAAATATCTATAAAAAAAACACATAAGTTTTCATCGGCCTCATGATGCTCGCGAACCGTTCAACTTGATATTTGAATCGAAACCATAGAAAAATTGATGCGGCCGCACGCTCTGCCACCAAATGCACGCATTCCACATACGGCTTTGCACACGAAGAAGACGAAGAAAAAAAAATTCATACGGATTACATGTCTTTACCATTTTTTTGTCTTTCGTATATACGAACATGCATATTTTAGATCACATTACAATTGTTTGCAGAGTTTAGTCACTTTTTGTGCATCCATTTATGGTTTTTTTTTGTAGCTCTGTTCATCTTTATCGCTCGATCGTTGTGAGCAAATGGAATCTTTTCTCGATAAGCATAAATTAATAAAAGTTGTCATTTTGCATGGGATTCTCGGTAGATCATCGTCGATCTTTCTCGTATTCATAGCCCGCAATACCGCATGCCGTAGTCTTAGTCGTCGTCGATGCTGCCGCACAAAATGTGAAAACGCAACCATCTCAAAATGAGTAGGTGTAATTATTATTTGTAACAGTTCAACCTTTGCATTGTTTTCAATTGCACACACCAAGACTTACGCGAATAAAAGAGCAAATAATTACTTTTTGTCGTTATTTTCTTCGCCATCGACCCATACCTCCTCTTTGCCATGGATCAAGATGAAGAAGATGACGGGGGAAACCAGAAAGAAAACGTTTGAATGGAATGCAAACGATCGCATCGGCTGAAACAAACGCTTTCAACTATTATTTAGCAATAGATGAAAATTATCCACCATAGCAAATTGGCTTTTGTTTCTTTTCTTTCTAATCCATTTCGCCCGGGTCGATCGGTCGGTCGGATTGCTCGCGTGCCGCAGAAAAATAGAACGAAAATCGGCAAAAAAATATTCATTTGCATGCTGGTTATAACACCGCAAAAAAAAACCTATCGTTTGTGTTTTGCATACACAAAATGAGGGAAAAAAATACAGCAAACAACACACACACACACACACACATATATATATTTTGCACTTTAAACTATGCGCTCGCGTGGCTTCATTCTTTGCAAGAGTGCTTACTCTCTCGCGCGCGATCATTTGCAAAGGCATCACACCGAGCACACAAAACCGTTCTGACAACTGACCTTTAAAATATTTAAATCAGAGAGCGTCTTCTTCTTTTTCTTCGTGTTGTTCTTTTGTGATATTTTTTTATTGTTTTTTCTTCTCTGTGTTTGTGTCTATGTGTGTCTGTGTTGTTCTGTTTTATTATCGCAGTTCTAAATCTGATGATGTGCCCTTATACGAAACCAATAACATTTTAAATCATCTTAAGAATCATGTGAACAAATGCAAAAGGTCTTTGCGATCGTATTTTGGCGTGTTTGATTTTTCACACAAAAAAAAAGACTATACAACAGTAAAGTTGGCTCTATGCGCGATTCCAATGCCAAAGTTCTAATTTCGCCGGCTGTACACAAAACCTAGTGATGATTAACACAAAACCAAGCATCACCATCAACAGCAATAGAACGAGAGAAAAAAGAATTCCATGAAAAATATTCAAATGATTCAGAAAAACTTAACCCACATAATTTGCTACGAATGGACGCTGGTGTGCGTTTGTGTGCTGCGGCCACAGCTCAACCGAATCGAAAGAGTTAGAACATCAAATCCACAATGAAGTGCAGAAATGTTTGAGTTTTACGAAGAACAAACTAAAAAAAAACATTCTGTCGATTATACACGTGTGTCGTAATAATTGTAATAATTCGTTGATGACTAGGGGGTAAGAACACAAGCGCTTGAGACGAATCCGTACGAATATTTGTGAATTCGTGTGATTGTGTATACGAGACATTCGCAGCGCAGTGAGTGTACAACAACAATAATAAAGCCACGAACGCATGAATATATGCGAATCTATGTGAATCTCACAACTTGTTCCTAGCCCCTAGGTTAATGATATAAAGCCTAGTAAAGAATCTCAAAGAAAAGAACTCTCGCAGAAACAACAAAAACGGGCAAGATGAATGAGCAACACCGAGATACAAAGAGGTATAAGAAGAAAATTAAACTGGCCCAAACTAAATGGCATGGTCTAGAAATTGAATGCATCAAATTCGAGCACGCGTATTGGAATGAGAGCGGGGCATCAATGCAAAACCAAACTGGTTGAACGAGTTATATTTTTACTGGGATTAGATAATAACATTTACAAATTCTAATATACTCTCGACTCGATTATTTTCTTGGAGCGCACACACCAGTACCACTTTGCTACGCGAGACGCTCGCAATGAGAAACCTCCACATCTAGATCGATCCAATGTGAAACGTTTGAAGTATAAGGTAGAAGAAACGAAAACAACCAATTTCGGTTTAACGTGCGTCGTTTGCACGGATATTGCGATTCTGACGAGTTTTGTGAGACTCTTGAACGATAGAAAGAAAAAAAAACCTCCGTGGTCTCGGCAATTTTCTTGGGCACAGCTAAAGAAGAAGAAAAAAAATTCGTTACCAAACAACAACTAACAATCAGCAATCAAAGTCTTTTCATTTGAGCTCGAACAAAGGCGAATCAAAATGAAGCATGAACGAGAGCTCACTCGCGCTCAAGTACAAGTGCTTTGTATTCGACACTCAGCCACGGTTTATGTAGATTGCTGCGGCAGTGGTGTGTGCATGTATGTGTGTGTGTGAATCAATGCAGAATTATCCACGTTTTCATTAGACATAGAAATTGTAGAAGTTGTTTGGTTTCTTTGTCGTCTTACTCTATAATATCCATAATTGTTGTGGCTCTTTTTTTGGTAGCTTTTTTTTCTCATCTCTGTCATGCGATCAATGTTTCGACGTGTGTAATTTTCCACATTTTTTCGCCTAATGGATATCAAAACATGACTTTATAAGCAATTATGAGGTTTACTGCATCATACAAACACACACACACACACGAGGAATTCTTCGCATTTAGAAAAATGAAATTCATCGCAGAAATTGTCTCTTCGCTTCAATGGAATTCGATTGAAAAGCATTTGGCTTGTATCAAACTCTCTGTGTCAAAAGAGTACACATGAATGGTAAGCCTTGCTCCTCATGTGCGCGCATCATTGTTAACTAATGATCTTTTCATATATTGTGCGTCGGTCTATCTCTCGTCGCTATTCACATTGGATTTTATATTTGAAAATAGCAAAAGAGCCGAACGAGCGCACAACGCGCACAAAACACAGAGAGCAAAAAAAGCATCAAAATATTTTCAATAATATTTTTGCACGCGCGTTCAAGTACCCCGCATGTTATGTATAGACACTGTTCGCGTATTTGTTAGAACATAAAAGATTATGATTATCATTACACGGCATTTATTTGCGCAAAATATCAAGCAAAAATACCGTTACCAATTTATTCGGGCGCTCTTTTTTTTCTGCAAAGATGAAGGAAAAAACGCACACAGACACACACACATACACAACGCGATACGACCAGAATAACGAGCAAGAGCAGAGAAGACGAAGACGGAAAAAATAAAACGTGCACGTAGTGAGTTTCAAAGCGTTCCCAAAACAAATAGTATGTAAACATAAATTTTGATTTGGAATCGAGTGCATTTGCAAACATCAATTTTTTTCTTGATTCAATTTCGATCGAGTTGCCCAATCTCGATCTCAAGATCGATTAAAGTTAATCTTTTTCTCTCGTTTCATTTCGTTTCGTTTGCGCAAAAAGGATTAACAAGCTAAAATTGAATTTTTACTGTAATGATCATTCATTATTATTGATTTGTTGTTTGCGGTTCCGAAGTATAGATCAATTGCATGAAACTGGTTATTATAATTCGGGTGCAGAGAAGGTCGACAATGGTTTCAAGAGATATCGTCGAATATTGAAGTATTCAGTGAATACTATTCACTCAATGTACGCGCGCGCACACTGAAATTAAATCAGCTTTTTTTCGGCACTTCAAATGGCAATCGATCTTGAGAACTGACACGATTCCACTGACTCTGACACGATACAGTTTTTGCGACGACTATTGATTTTCGTTTAATTTGAATGGCGTTTTGCTTCCTCTTAATAGTTTTATGCAACATCTACATTGGTTCGATTGATCGATCGTCCGTTCATTCTTTCATCGACTACCTGACGGCAACGACGAGAAAATTGAATTTTTAAATGAACCACAATTTGCGAAGCGTCCCATAAAATCCAATTGGAAATCATCGTGTAATAAATCGATAAAGTATGATGTAGACGCGCATCAGCCAGATACTGGCAATGGGAATAATGCACATTTCGTGCATTCAATATGAATGTCGTTAAGATTTTAGTCCATGGAATGCCATGCAGCTCACCACACTGCGCACAATGGCAGATAAACCATAAAGCCCATCGATTCACAAAATTGTTGCAAAGCAAAAGATGAGAAAAACAAACAAACAGAAAACCAAACCAAACCAAACCCAATGAATAATCAAAGCGAGCGAAAAGAGTGTACGACGAGATGCTTTTTGTTCATGATAATTCGTGATTATCGCAATACTTGGGCTCCAAATAAAGCCAACATTTGCAGCATTTAATTCACGTCATTCTCGGGTTTTGTTTCTTTTCAACTCTTTTTCAGTTGATTTGTTTGAATCTTTCGCTTTCTTTCTCTCTCCCTCTCTGTGTCAGTTTTTCGCTTGTTTCCATTTCGTTTAGCAAAAAATCATGAAAATCAAATAGCAAATGTGGTACTTATGTGCAAGTTATATTCATAAAAACGTTGAATTTAAATGATAATTATGCACTTGAATGTAACAGAATCGTGTACGTCATATTCGTTACACATGAAATGAGCGATGGAAAAGAAAAATGGCCTGCAAACAAACAAACGAACCAGTCAACATATTAACAACCAGAGAGGAAGAGAAAAACGAAAAACACCGAAATCTCTAGCTCGATTCAATGCGAACGAATTTTGTATAACGACGACAACGACGACGATTTATGTTCGTGGAATTTGTTTTGCGGGGCGCAACAAAGAAAGATGGCATTAACTAAAGGAAATAATAGCTAAAGTAGAAGAGAAATGAAACGACCACTTGAACCAAGCCCAAGAGACGCGGGGATCATTTGGCTGCATTAACAATGTTATAAATTATGAACCATTTTACTTCTTTTTTTTCTCTATCTGCGCCGAGAATCGGTGAAACATGAATAAAAAGCATGATTGAGATTTTTTTTCCATCGAGAAAAAAGTCGAATCGGATGAATAAAACCGAAACAAGAAAAAAAACCATTAGAATTGAATGAGAGCCTCGACCATATCCTCGTTGTAACTAGCTATATCGTCGTTTGACCCAATTTCCAGCTAAAATACTGAAAACCATTGAAATTATTCAATTTTCCCGTCTTTCTCTTCGCAATGCTCTCCGTCTCTCGTCTATGGCTGCTAGCTCCAATGGCGATTATGGTGTACGTGTGTGAGTGTGATTTATCGCCGAGAAAAGTACAAGCAAAAGAGAGTGAATTGAATTGCACGAACAAACGATAGAGAGTCAAGTGCAGAGCTTGCCGTATTATCGAGCTATTTTCTTTTCCACAGTAATTCTTTGGTTGATTTGTTTCAAGCGCTTGCTTGCGAAATGCAAATGTACATACGAACGAACGAACAAACATTGGAGCAAAAAAAGTAAAACAGTAACAAATTCGAGTCTTAACATCGACTCAACGAAAATTTCTTCGGATTTGTGCTCACGTTGTTCGCATTGAACCAGTTTCCCTGAAAAACGTGCAAGAAACAATGACATTTTTCGGATGCAACATCCAATGTGTTTGTGTTTTTTTTTCCTTCAATTATCTCGCAAACGATGCCAGTAGCAACCATCTGACAGTTACACTGGTCGCTTTTTTTGTCTCTTTCTCGCTCACTCGTCCGTTGCCATTCCTCGAAATCACTAACAAGTGGCCAAACTGCAATTGCTGTAAATTATAAAACGCATTGACAAAACAACAATCGTATTACACGACTTACCACGATTAAAACAGCCACGTTTACACTCGAACATTTCCATGGAAATAGAAAAAAGAAGCCAAGTTTCTCTTTCATAAATCGCAACATCGCTATTTTGGGCAACTTTTTTGCCCTTGTCTCGCTGATAAATCCGGCTTCTTCACGAGAAAAAGCATCTCTTTTTTTTACACCATTTTTTATGTTCTCTGCTTGAATTATATATTCAAATTTGTCTTCATTGACATAAAAGTTCCGTTTTCTTGAGAGGATTAATTGGATAAAATCCACTTAGCTTCACCGTACCAATGCACCGAAACGCGAAATAAAAAAAAATCCATCCAAAATCTACATAAAAATGCAATCTATTTGTAAAACTAAGTTTTATTTCCACTATCGATATTTATGGATCAAGTCGGTCGATGTGATATATTTTATGGTTTGAAATCCGAAAATAGCCGGGTAATGCCCCTATCAAATCGAACGATCGAATTCGCATTTTTCATGAACAAAAGAACCGACTTGGTTGCGGCCAACATCTAGCGGCAATTTAGTCTCGGTGTATCGATGTTCAAATCTATGATTTAGTTTGATTCATTTGTTGGCCAAATTATTTTATTGTCTTGTAAACGACAACGGCCGCTGATAAATATCAACAGCAACAACAACGACGAAAAAATTATTATTATTATTCCATTATTGCTCAATGCAAACGTCAAAAAAGAAAAATTACGCGTTTCGTACGCGGAAAATTGGGGAATACGTCGCCCGAGTACCTGAGATGAAGGAAAAACCGAATTGAGATTCGATTTCAAGCCAAATTTTAATGACAATAGCAAATAATTATGAAAATTGGCCGCTTTGCAACGGGTGAAGAAAAAAAAGCGACCGCGACGAGAGGTATCGACGAAGAAAGAAATGTTAGCAATGGAAATGATCGCAACACAATAAATGCGAAACAATAATGCTCTCGTAATAATAGTAATAATAAAATTTAAATTAGCCAGGCAATATCGATAATAATGCATAAAATATGTATGGTGAGTAGACCCAGTAAGATCATGCCCATGAAATTGAGGGAGAGCGAGAGGAAAGAAGAATAACGAGAAAAAAAACGAGCGAAATACAGCACGGGCACACACATCTAAGGCTGAATTTCAGCATTTTGAGGCTGCGTGTGTTCGCCTATGCTTCTAGTAATGTGATAATGTGCGGCGTTTTTTTGCCAAAGTTTTTTTTTCTTTTTCGTCTCTTTTGCATTCTGTCGTTTCGTTTGCAAATTTTCTGTTGTATCTATAAAATAATTTGATATATGACTTGGCCTAGCAGTGCACTTATTATGAGAACCCAATTTTTCTGTATACATATATATATATATATTACTCTGTTGTGGTTTTTTCATAATATTTCTGTTCAGTTTATGCTCCGTTGTGTACAGGGCATTTTATGACTTTGGTTGTTTTATCTGATCTTTACGACAAAAATTCCGGTGTACTTTTGTTGCTTTGAATATTTTTTTTCCTTCTCTCCATTTGTTTTCGCCTTTGGAAGCCCAGCAACGAGCTAAAGAAGTCAACATAAAAAGTGCGACACCTGAGAGCACAAAAACAAAAACACACCGAGATAGCGAGAAAAAAAAGAAGTACTGAAGTCGGTGTGTGTTTTTTTTCTCCTCCGTCGTCGTGATAAACGAGTAACATCGAATGCCAGAGTCAGCGTCTTATGGTTTTCCATATTGTGTGTTACGTGATCACCTTAGCGCGATCATCGATGTTTTCCAAGTTAGCTCACAGTTTGGTATCTATTGAGCGCGCTCGCGCCGTCACCAAGAAAAAACAAAAAAAAGAAACCCTCGCTAAAAATACTTTATGAACTACAAACGAAATAAACTAGCCGAGAGATGCGAACCGGGAAAACGGCATCGCGCAAAACGAAGCGAAAAATTTGCACATGATTTTGTGTGCCGAACGCGAAACAAGTATTTTGTCAGCGATTTTTCTGATGCAAATCTCGGAATCCGGCAAAAATATGAGTTTGCACAAGTCGACGACACAAATAAATAGGAGAAAAAAACCAACAGTCATTCGAAATCGTCAATTGAAAATCTATCGGGTACCTGAGCAAATATTTTTTTTTTATTTCGCTCTCTGCCTATTGCCACACATCGCATCGGAATTAAGAATTACATATATTGTGTGCCGCTGTGCGACTCCGGCAAAGCGAAGGAAATCGATGCGAAACATTCCAAAATAAATTTTCGTTTGTGCCGAGAGTCGTTGTTGTTCTTTTTTTCCTTTGGTTTTTCGTCATCACATGCATTCGGGCAGAGACAAAGGCCTGTGTGTTCAAACGAAAAATCGTGACTTGTATCCACTAGAAAACCGATAAAATTCATTATGAGGTGCACTAGAAGTGCACACTCTTTTATGTTTATAATGGTCTCAAGTATGCACGAGCGATCGACTTAGTTGGCCGTAGATAATGAACATCGTGGTATGAGTGATTTCTATGCCATTAGAGCAACGGCATCTACAGCGGCAGCGGTGGCTGCACCACCAGTGCCGAAATGATGAAAAATATCGAATCACATGTGCTTTGTGTCGATATGTTACAATAACATATATCTACAATATCTCGACATGCACTTGTGTGTACAGGCCATGCTCAAACTCCCATGCATATATCGCAGGAAATATCATTCAAAGCACAAGCACCCAGTCAAATCAACAACAACGGGAAAAAAATTGCAATTTTACAGAGAGACAAAAATATGACACGTACATGAGTTAAATCGCGCACACATTTTTTTTCTCTTCTCAATGCTCTCTCAATTTATTCACATCATTCGATCCAGCAACGCGCCGGTTCTCGCTTGCTGCAATAGCAGATGACATGTTGACTGTAGTAGATTCGGTGAGGTTTTTTTCTCTCTCTCGCCCCCCCCCCCCTCTCTCTCTCTCTCTCTCTCTCTCTCTCTCTGAATCGAGCTACATGTCGCAAATGCCTAATACAAAAAGGTCTCAACGTGTTCGCCTGTGATTTGACTAACACGACTACAACTGTCTGCAGCCGTTGGTCGTGGTTTTTCTGTGTGCTTTGCATTTCAAAACGAAACGAAAAGAAGATTATAAAAACAGTCCAGCATATTTCGTTCAAATTATAATATAATTTGCATTTTTCGTCTATTATACTTCTTTTTTGTGTGGCATTGTCGACTGCGAATTCGTTGTGTCTATCGAAGACATATCGATTCCATGGCATCGTGCATCACACATCTATCGCAATGTGAAACATAAAATACTATAAAAAATCAAAAAAATCAAGAGAAAAATAACCAATTGCTATCAACTTTGATCGTAGATCATTTATAAGAAACACATGGACTTTAATGAGTCTAGCATATTAAATTTTATTATATTTTTAGTTTCATCCCATAAATATAAATAATACGAATAAATCGAGATCGATGGAGAAAAATATCCAACAAACGCGAACGAAGACACAGAAAAAACTCCATTGACAAGAAATCGGTTGAGTAGCAAGAAGTAAAAAAAAACAACGATGAAGAGAGAAAAATTACTATTCTGTGTCACTGAGTTCGCCTCATTAATGTCAAGCCGGCCGAAAAAAAAAACAACATCGAGATATAGCTTGTCGCTGTCGTTGATGATTTCAATGTACTGTGTTGGGTCGTCATCAATTTCTTCTGCTTTTTTCTCGCTTCGGCGTGTGTATGCTTCTCTCTCTCCCTCAATCACAATCGCAATCCGTGAGCTGATGACCGCAAACATGTGACATTATTCTTCTGTATTCATGAGTAATCAATTCAAATCTCTCATGGTTTCAATTTGGCCGGTGCTCTTTTTGTCGTCGTCTTCTTTTTCATCATCATCATTGAGTGTGCTCCGAAAAGGTTGCTCGCAGTTGTCAAAAGGTCTTCTTCCATTCAGTCGTAGCGAATCGCACACCGGTGTCAGAGATTCATTAGCATGATTATCAATGTGAACGAAGAAATCAATCGAAACGGGACAACAATATGAAAATCGCGTTTTTGTATTTATAGCAAAAGTTTAGCCTGATCTGAATGTGTATGTGTTTGGTTTTTTTTTTGTCTATTGACAGATCTTGCTCTCTATGGTTGGTGCATTTTTCGCAATCTTGATTTTGCGAGATGTGATTTCTATGCAAATTTGTGGAAGTTTTTTGCGCGCGGATTCTGCTTATTCTTCTATTTTGGCTAGTTTATCTTCCTGTTTAGCCGGACTGATATCATCTCATGACACATATATTTCGACTTCGATTCGCATGCAACCAAGTCAAATTGAATATTTCAATTTGTTATCAGAAATTGACTGCGCGCAAAGTGACCAAGTGGCTAGTTTGTAAGAAAGCAATAACATTTGCATACTCGTCCCGGCATAGAGCAAAAGGAACAAAAAACCACACCATCAATTCCCAATAGACGGATAGAAACAAGTATGGTTATTTCTCTTGGTAATAGTAAAAATTCAATGGTAAGGTTTCATCCAAATCAATTTGCTACACCAAGCCAATGCTCGTACGTTTCTGAAACAGAACCGCAAATGTGTATCGATGCCAAATGCTCATAAATGTAATGAAACTTGAACACAAACGGGTTTCTTTTTTGGTTGTAACATTTTAAAATGGCTATTATCGTCATCATAGCCGTCATCGTCATTGTCCGTTGTAATGTGTGTTGCTATGCCTCCAAGATTCATCCTCGTCCGAAATCAACTGCCAATAAAAAAGCAATTCGAACAAGATCGGAAATCATGAATCTCTTTGCATCTTAATTTATAGCCATTTTGATTTGTTGTAAATTGTTTCATTTGAATAAATCATTGCAATGCGCGTCCGCACGCCACACATATGCATTGCATGCCAATCGTACCAATCAGGTGGAGAGAGTAAGAGAGAGAGAGAGCATATGCACACGCATTTATCTAAAAATATCTGCCATTGACAATTGGCAAAATAGGTTCACAGCATACAAAAAGACACTTGAGCGTACTCAACGTCTGTTTTTTTTCTTGTTCTTAAACTGAGATCACACACGCAATTTCCAAACATCGATCGGCGATTTAACTAACAGCACACAAAACATAGCATGCATACATATATTTCGATAAATCGTAAAAAAATGCTAATTCATTGCCAACCACAAAGTTTTGTGCACACAACGAGTGAAATATTGCACGTGAAAAAGCGCAAAAACCGAGTGAAATAAACACAAAACCAAAATAGACTGAGAAACTAAATCACTCTTTTTCTTCTCTAGTTCACCCGCTCTTGCTCTCTCTCTCTCTCCTTCTCTCTCTCTCTCTCTCTCCCTCTCTCTCTCTCTCTCTCTCTCTCTCTCTCTCTCTCTCTCTCTCTCTCTCTCTCTCTCTTGTATGTGTGTGTGTGTGTGTAGCTCGTTTGTTTATTTCGCTAGTTTTGTTCACCTTTTTTTGTGTGTGCAGCGTGGTTCAGGTTGTTATTTCAATCTGTCTTATTAGAAAAGCTTTCTTCTCGTCCATCCGCCTCGAATCAAACAGTACAAATCCATGAATTAAATTGAAAAATGGCTTGAAACCAACAAAAAAACCACCTTAAAAATAACAACCGATTCCATGGCAAAAGCAGCAACAACAACAAACATTCGAAATGAATTCGCTAAAAACACGAAAATAAAGACCCTGACAAAGGCAACAACCAAGAAAAATGGCTTTTAAAAACCCCAGAACCGTCGATAAATATACCATTATAAGCATTACAATGCACTTGATTTGTGTGTACATTTATAATATATTAGATTTCGGTTTGTTGTTTTCTTTTTCCTTCTTCTGCCGATTCGCTGGCTGAACTAACGAAAAGCAAGAAGAAGAAGAAGAAAAAAACAACGATCCAATCCGCCTACCTGCGTATTATATCTATCTAAAATAATAATCATTGTTTATTCGATTCATATATGGAAATTTGGTGCTGGTGCTCTCTCGCTAGATGTGTGTTTTGGCCGAATGAAATTACACTTATAGACATGATGGTTGCTTTCAACCAGAACGATGAATTCCATTTCATCGTAGTCGACGTCGACGAGAGTTCGATGTGTTGGAGAGCTCTTCTGGCGAACATGTGTGTGGGTTTTTTTGCCATTTTTCGACTAACATTTCTTTGTCTAACGGTTGTTTTGTTAGTCTTCGACGTTTCGCTGTTTTTTTTGTTCGCTCTTCAATGGCTTTTGCGGAGTTATGTTTGCTCTCTTTTTCTCTCTTTTTCTCTCTTTGTCTCTCTTTTTCTCTGTCTTTCGGCAATTCCGAACGGAAAGTGCACGACATGCGCGTGCTTACCATTTTGATTAGAATTAAATACGGGCCTTTAAATAAATCAACTTACACGACATGGATTGGCTGATTGATCGATGTTCTAATTCGATAATCTGGACATTTTCATGGAATGAGAGAGTGAGTAAGCGAGAGAGACAGAGCGAGAGAGAAAACGGCAACAAAGTCCGACAATTTATTTGCTTATCAACTTTCGGGTGATTAATTTTATTTAGAGAAAAAAAATTATCAAATGGAAACTTTTGATTTTCAACAAACCCGTTCGCTGTGCGACTTTGTTGGTGCATTTGAAAAACGGTAGCGAAACCATAGAATTGTTGAAGTGTGGCAGGTTTTTTGTGCAGTCGTCGCCCGGTTGTCAATCGCGCAACAAAAGTCAGATGCGGTTTGTTAATTTATTTGATTTTATTGTCGTTTTCATTGCAAACAAACCATTTGTTATTAAATAAAGACAGTTTGCACAAATGAAAAAAAAGCAACAACCAATCGTATACGTGTGGATGTGTGCAGTATTTTCTAGCGAACGCAAAGAGCCAGCGCAAAAGAAATGCATAAAGTACACGATAATCATAATAATGAAAATACCAGCCGAACCGAATACTAAAACGATTTATCAGTTTTGCGCAACAGTAACAATAATAATAAAATCGTTGTTTGCTTCTTATTCCTGAAATGTGTGTTTGTGTGTATTTTCGTTTGATTGCTTGCTTAGTTACTCTTTTTTCGCTTCTCTCTCTCTCTCTCTCTCTGGATTGTTGTTGTGTTTTTATTTCGTTTTTCCAAATGAGTTTTGTTGCTTTTGTTCGAGCCTATGGTATGTGCGCAGTGTGTATGCGCGCGCGCTCCACTCAATGTTCGGCGTTTCATATATATTCCGTACGTTTTTCTATGGCTTTTTTTTTCTCTCGCTTCTCTTCTGCATGTGATTTTCTTTTTCAATTTTTTTTCTTCTCTCTTCGGTTTTGACGTGCACTGCATTTTGTAAAAATGTTAACACGTTTTCATTCGCGCATTTATTCGCGGATTATATGAAGTGATCAGGCTGCGCATTACGGCACATGCATGTGCATTGGCATTAAAAAAGCATTTATAACAACGCTTAATGGCCATCATAGAATAACAAAACTAGCAACGCAACAACGGCCGCCACACCGGCAGCAGCAGCAGCAGCAAAAGAAAGAGAAAAACACAGAACTCCACAGCGAATTGCATTGGCTATGTCGAATTTTATGGGTCTAATCGACGATTCCACACACTTCGGTTGCCACAGCAAATAAATTTATTTATCTATCGATTCGGTTAAACGTTATTATTTCGATGTTACACAAAAAGAAAAAAGAACGCACAATAAGCGAACACAGTCAGCCTGGGCTGTGGAAATGAAGGAAAAAAAAACAGCATCGACAAGTGGAACAATGTTGGAATTCAATGTGTGCAAGCGAGCAAATTTACGAATCAATCCAAGTCGCTGCTGTCTCTCAGCATGCGCAATTTTTCCAAATGTAAAAACACTTCTCATAAATTGTTTTCTAACATTTTCTTCTTCTCATCTCGCAAATGAACACAAGTTTTGTATTATTCTTCTTCTTCGGCTGCCGTTCGTTCGGGCAGCATTGCATTTGGTTTTTTTTATGGTGGTTCGCGGACATTTCCAATCTTCTTCGGCGCAAACAGACGGCAATCTGTCTGTGAAATGCACATTTTTATGTGAGTGGAACTATAAAAAAACGCCAGCATTTCAAATATTTCTTCTGCATTTCCAGTGGATACCTTTCGATTTGAGCGCGAATCCTCCGCTCGCAAGAGGTAGAGAGAGAGAGAGATAGAGGTGTGTGGCAGTGAGTGGGCTTTACGTCACGCCACATGTTCTTCAATGCTTCGGCACTGCGATGCACTGGGTCATGTGACGAGTTATTGAAACGGCATTTTCTATCAGTCAAAATACTAAGTGTGCTGGAAAAGGAGGCGATGAATTTACACGTATCAGAGAGCGAAAAAAAAGAACAAAAACAACGGGCTATATACTTTTGCCGATATTTAATTTACAATGAATGTGACATAAAATTAACGAACATCACACACAAATGAACTGTTGATGGCCGCGGAAAAAGTGGAAAAAACGGCACAAAATAATACGCAAAGTATGCAATTAATGTCATTTTCAACTACATCGCCTCTAAATTGGCTGAATCGTTGTCGACGCGTTGTTTTTTCTTCTCTCACTCACTTGCACGTCTCGTCTTTTGTTTAAATTTTTCGTCGGATTGCTGATGGTTGTGCTCACTGGTGTGGTTGTTTTTGTTTATGCTGTTGGTTTATTTTGCATCTGAATTTGTGTAGAAGCACTTGAGAGCGAAAGAAAGAACACACACACACACACCACATCATATCACATCACAACAATAACAACAACAACACAAAACAAAATGGAAATCGTTCAACAACGAAAATGTTATGTTTAAATGACACGATAGCAAATTATAGAGCTACTTAAAATCAGTGTGCACACTGTGCGCATAACTAACTGCCTTCGCTTCTTTTTGCATATTTTATACCGATATTTATTTCGTGTTTTTTTTTCTCCGTTTCTTCTTGCTCGGCTCACAGTCTTCTTGGCCGTGTGGCTTGTGTATTCGGTTTCATTATTTTATCCATGGTAATTCGTGAGTGTTGGCTGCTACATTTCCCATAAGCACGGCTTCGCCGATAATGTGATGTGTGTGTGTGTGTTGCGTCGAAAAAAATTCCGATTTCTTTCTGAGTCGCGCGATTGGAAGCCCCACACAGAAAAAAACACCTCCAAATATATATATATTGGCAACGACAGAGACGGCCGAACGCCGAGTGTGTTGCAGTGTCAACAAATCGTGACGAAAATAATTAGAAAACCAGCTAGAGCCATGGCAATAAATCGAAAAATGCGCAAATGCTTGCTAGTCATTTTGCTATTTTTTTTTCATTACTTCGTTTTGTTGTTTTTCATCGAAAGAAAGAAAAAAAAAACAAACACAAACTTTATGATTATTTTGATGCACAAATATTTTCAATTGAAATGCAATTCTTTGGGGTAATGTGTGCACTTGGAGTGCCATAGCTTGTAAAAAGAAAATATAAAAATTATTGTTATTGTTGGCTGAATGGATTTATTGGAGGTGCAAAATACAACACCATACCTTTGCGATGTTTTTTTTTGGTACATGAATCGCCAATTGCAAACACTTATTTGGCCCCAGCTTTTGTGTGTGTATATGGTGTTTTTTTTTCTATTTTTGATTGTAAATTTATTGCTGGAAAAAATTCCAAATTCATATAAAATCATAATTACAATTTACTATACAAAAATTGAAAAGGTTTTTTTGTTTGTTCGTTTCTGCAAACTGGTTTTTGTGTGTTCCTTCATTTGACTGAATGATAAATAAGTTTGCAGCGTAAATTTATTGGTTTGCACAAACGATTGATACTCATGCTGCTTGCATGCGCATTAAAATCACAATTAAACAGTAATTAATTACCACTCCCGAACTGCCGACTCTTTCAAATGCACCAAACACACACCATCGGGTGCAGATTTCGTGTTCGTTTGAGTTTGTGTGCGCGCGGAGAGTACAAACTGAAGAACGATGGCAACGGGAAGGCGCTGCGGTTCAATTGAACTCTTAATAACATGTCCATTAGAGATCGCATATCATAATTTGCAAAATTAAATGAAACACTTTTATTGCCCGATTCTAAAAATCGAACAGAGTGGAAAGAAAAACAAACCGCCATTTACGATTGGCTATTTTTTTTAATGACTCAACCGTCGTGCTTAATTTCATGAAATGTTCAAACGTAAATTATGGCCAATGCAAGCTCAATCGCGTTCCCATTTATCTGTCGGAAGCAATTTCTGCAGTTGTATTTTTTTTCAGTTGGGTTGCATTTTGTTTCTGACCAATTTTAAAATGCAATGAAGCAAACAAACACGAACGAATTCCATTCTTTTTGCTGCTTTTTTCCTTCATTAGGTTTTTGATGATTTAATTTGCTACACAGTCGAAATATGGCCGCACTGCGAACAGAGATAAAGTTGATCACACGCGGTGCCGAGCTTACGGAAATACAGTGTTTGGACAATGAAACAATGGTTGTAAAATAAATACCACCGCATACACACTTCCACCACACTTATCTAGATATAGAATTAAATTGCATCTTAATGAGCGCCCAAAATATTATTATCGCATAGATGAACAAAACCGCACACAACGGTATCAACGAGGCCTTAATATGAAATTTTTGTTCACCAAAATTGAACGAAACAACGAAAGAAAAAAGAATGCCACAAAGTAAGCAGAGCAGAAACAATCATATGCGTTATTAATGTTTCAGTCATTGTTAAGCAGCGTTTTTTTTCTTTGTTTTTGCTTCAAAAATCGGTGTACAGTCAAAGTGTTGTGCTTTTGACCACGGCTAGAATGTTGTGACTACGAGTCGAACAGAAGCGAAGAAGCCGAAGAAAAAGTGAATGAATTAAAAAAAAAAACAAGTGATCAGAGATCAGTTTCATCGGGGATGAAAAAGAAGTTTCCATAAAATATAGGGCACAATCAGGATATCGACTCGCATCTCATTTTCTCTATACCGTTGACCAAACTGTTGTTTTATTGGGCCGGACGAAATACATATATAAACATAAAAACATATATATATATAGCCCACACATGCAACCGATACCGTTCGTGGTTTGTGCGAAGCGAGCAGAGTGAAACGAAAAAAAAATCGGTCCCCCACAAGAACACAGATACAGTTACCGAAAGATCCGTTTCATTTTACTATACTATTCGCTGTTAGTCATTTGCAGCTGAATCACGGCAAGACGAGATAAAGTCTTAAGTGCCGTAAGTGTCTCAGAAAGCCAAAAAGCCCAAGCGCGAAGAGCGTCATGTGCATGCGATTCTCTTTCGTATACCTTTTCCCGTCGTCGTCGTCGTCGTCGTCGTCTTCTTCGTTTGATTCTTGGGCTTTCGGTTAAGTATACGATTTATTTTTTAATGATCGTTTTATGTTTTGTGTTGTTCTTTTTACTCTCGTTTTGTTTAACTTTCACATGGTTTGTTTGCTGGGCTGTGCGCAATTCGCTTCGACATTTTTTGTGTGATGCTTTGCTACCGCTTTAATTTGGCCCACTGCTTGATCTTAATCTGACTTCACAGAGTACGGTTGTTGAATATATTCTTCTCTCTTTCTTTTTCTCGTTTTTTCGTTGATTTCGCCTGTGCGCGCGCAGTGGTTTCAATTCCACGGCATTTTATTCTTTTATTTTTCAGTCTCGTTCAACACACACACACACACAGCTCAACCTCAAACAGAAAACTGTAATTGGCATTATAGCTCTTTTCTTACCTTTGAACGACGTTGTGAATCGTTTTTTCAACCGATCCATCGGCTTTGGTTTTTTTGTATTTGCTTCAATTTGGAAATGACATTCATTCGTTATACACCGAAAATAAATGTATGAAAAAAGGCAGTGTTACTGCGATGAACAAACAAAACGGAAAAGAGAAAATTAACGTCACTTATTGAATTTAAGAATGAATAACAAAAAAAAGACGACACGTAAAGAGCGTCGTCGCGCAATGCGATGAGAAACGGAAATTGTTTGGTCTGCGTAATTGTTGGACATTTTTGATCAATGCCATGAGACGCGTCTCATTGTTTGGCTATGGTTTTTCATCGAGCAATTTTGCGGCGGCACTTTTTTCCCCTGGACCAACAAGCATACGGATTTTCACGTACGTGTGTGTCATTTAAGGATATTGTTTGAAATGAAAAAAAAAACAATGGAAAGCATTGTGTCAATTGCATTAGGTTGAGAATATGGGTCAACATAGGCATTCATTTCAATTGGCCAATTGAAGCAATCAATTTGGCGAATCATTAGAATTACAAAAGTGTCATCGTTGTCGTTTTCATGTGCTACCGAATGAGACAGTGGCGTTCTCACGCTAAAGTCATTGTCAACGCGTTGCATTGCGTCGCGTCACGTCCTCGCAACCACCATAGCAACAGAAAATGCGCCATGAAATCGGGTCAAGGCAATTTAAAATCGATTTATCTCCCGCGTGTGTCTTGTACACAGTGAAATGCAATTCATATCGGAGGGCATGGTGGACACAGCACACCGATGGCGCGGCAACTAAAATTGCTCTGGCCAACAGCGATATTTTAATGCCATCGCTTCGTCCGTTAAAATAAATGATTTGATTACATGGGACGAGAGTGAAACAAATGATCGTATTCACATTTATAATGTGTTAATAATTGCAAACGCAACAAGGATTGTGGATATGATACGAACAAGATGCAGAGTGCGCACGACCTGATCGCATGCACATCGCTCGCTTCGGGAACACACGATGGGAACGAAAGAGAGTGATAGAGAGAGAGAGAGAGAAAAGAGCACCAAACAAAAATTGATTAATTTCATTTTTGGTCGTTCATGTTTTCGAACCTGATCAAAAGAAGGAAAAAAAAGCAGTGAATTTGCCAGCACACACGCTCAATCCGTTCGTTATCTTAATCAACGTTGTAATTAATTGTGTTTGAGCATTTTTTTTTTGGATGTTTTATGGAAATACTAGCCAGATGATATATGAAAAAGCAATAATGGCTCGTTTTTTTCGTCGAATTTCTGTGAGTGTTGCTCCAACGATCGTTGATCTCTTAATTTCTTCCCTTGATGTTTTCTTACCTCAAAAGAACATTCAATCGTTTAATCATATATATTTATACATTTTTTTTTGTTGCAAGCGCTTGCTTGTTACGACGTCGCTTGATTGCCTCGTTACCTCTTCACCGTAAGCCTTTTGAAGCCATCGATCTGTTATCACACCTTTCGCGTGACTTGAGCACAAAGTGAAAAGAAGGATGTAATTTTTATCGTCTCATGATTGATGCGTTTGTGACCACAATCAAGCGAACGTCAATTGCCAATCGTAGCTTATATCGATGTATGCTCCAAAAGAGAAAATGATGTTCATTAATAATCCTAAATGGAATTATAAGGTTTTGGCATGGAATCAAAAAAAAATAAGAGGAAAAAAAAATTACAAATGAAGATATCCAAATAAAACCGGGTATTTTACCAGAAAATGAATGAACTGAATGTTGAAAAAAAAGCAAATCTTCCTGAAGTTCCGACCGCAAACATATAAAACGTGTTGAACTCCATTATATAAAGAAAAACCCATTCTCAAATGCAATGAAAACAAATCAAGGGGCGTAAATGCTTTTTCGAATGAAAATCGATTTCACAAGCAACTCCACTACACACGAGAGTGAGTGAGAGCGAAGAAGAAAAAAAACCCGACGCGTTGACCATAATTCTTATTGGAAGATTTATGTACAATTGAGAAAATGCTATTATATTCGAATTCGGCATGAAATTTAAATGGCATGAAAATATGCGTGGCCTTTTCCAAAACCGGGGCTTTGCCGTCACAGCCGCCAACAGCAACGGGTACACCGATGAAATTAATCAAATTGCGATTCGAATACATAATTGAGTTATAGCTTTTAGATCAGCGATAAGAATGGGGACGAAAAAGGTGAATAATGTGTGAAAGTGATCCGAATCGCAATGGTAATTTCATTTAAAAAAACAACAACAAAAAAGAGCAACGATGAGCGCGCGAATTCTTCTTCATCGCCACCACAACGACGATCGATAGAAAATTTCACTACATGCATCTTGGAATGTGCCAAGTTTGGTTGCCATCTGATTCAACGCCACCGATATGGATAAGCGAGCGCAAGTTTTCGACCAGAAAAGTAAACAACACAATGCGCAACACAAAAAAAGTAACAATACCAATGTTGAAAGCAACATCGGTATGTTTTTTGCTTGCTAAAACAAGGCACTGCGTGTTTTTTTTGCCTTCGTTTCTTTCTAGATCAACAAAGGAACACAACAAAGAAAAGAAAAAGACACAAGCGTGCACACACAAGGCAAACATTTAGCCGTTGAACATTGGACATGGCGCAATTGTATTATTGTTATTAAATCAGTTCAACAAAACGCATGTTCGGCCGAATGACGTATCTCGGGCAGACAATCAAGCGACGACAAAAACACAACGATCCAGGAATTTATTAATTAGGCGGATAATAATTGTCATTACCATATTTTTTGGTTTTGGGACCATGTACAATGAACACTGACTCACATTTGTTGTTGTTTTCCCTATATTGGACGGAGCATGCGAGAGCTACACGCATCGACCGAACCGAAGAGAAAAAAATGCGTCGACCGAGCAGAAAAACTGTGTGACAGTCGGCATACAAAATCAGATAACAAATTCAGTCAGATGACCGAAACAGAGAAAGAACAAAAGCAAATCAGGCGACAATTTTATTATAAAATAAATAATTTAATGTGAATTGTAATGGTTATGTTGCCAATTGGAGGTCGCACATCGATTTCAGTCGCAACAGCAGCGGAAAACAAAAACACCGAACCAACCTGTACACAATATTATTATTATTACAAAATGCTCGAAATCGACGACACAAAGCATAAGAAAAGAAGACAAAAAAACGGTCTATCGCACACAATACAAGCAACAACAACCGACGAAACAATAAAATTCCTTGCGGTACGTTGAGCTGAACAATGAAGCGAACACACTTGGAAACGATGTGATTCATCGTCACCAAAAGGAAAATGCGCTGAAAAATAATAATTAATTAATGCTTATTTATGTTGTTCAACATCTTTCAACATACAAATCGACACCGAGCATTGCTCATGTCCGCTCTCGAATGACAATGAATTATTGCAAAATACACGGACGCGTCCAAACAGTAGCAATGCGAGCGCGTCAGAAAGAGAGAGAGAGAGCGAATTATGTACATCTGAATCGATTTTGCTTTGGCTGGTATCTGCAATCGAGCATTGGCCAATGCAAATTGTATTCCTTTGTGTTGCGTTTCTCTCTCTCTTGAGCTCACTTGCTTCATTTCCATGTTTTGTGGTGACATTTTTTCCTCCATTTCGGAGGTACACTTTGCACATTAATTTCATCAAAGAATTCACACACACCGCAAATGAAATTCAGCACACACACACACACACACACACACCGAACACACAACTATTTCTCTCGTCCGGCCCCAGTCAGCGACGATGTTCGTTCGGTACACATTGCGCGTAGCCTAATTGGCTCTTGAATGAAAATTTTTATATAAAAATAATTAATACCATATAAGCGAATAATAATGGTGATTATTGTTATATGTGGCTGACGACAGCAGCACCAACAACAGCTTTACTGAAGGGAAAAAAATACCATTCGGCTTTTGCCAAATTGTGAAGCTTTATAAATTTGCTACTTTTGCTTTGTTCTCGAAATTCTCTCTCTTGCGATCGCATATTTCTCTTCTTGCTCAGCAGTTACTCTTTTTTCGGCTCATTTCGGTTGCTGCTATTTTCTTTTCAAGTATTTCCCTCATTCCAAGGCGGACCTTATACATGTGGATTTTTATTCGAGTTGACATATTTTTTTTTGTCGTTTTGTTCATCGTCTCTTCTCCTCCTCAACAGTAACAACAATAAAACGAAATCGAGAATAAGACCGATTTCGATTCCTTATTAACAGTTAAAATAAACAGCCGAAAAATCACGCACAGAAAGAAAAAGAAAAAGGAAAAAAACCGACGACAACTTACCATCCGAAAATACTTTTCCCTCATTTAAAATATTTTCGGTTAATTTTGTTGTTGCCGTTGTGTGTGTGTGCAACTCCTTTTTGTGCGTGTGTTTTGTGTTACGGCGAACGGCGAATTTTATGTGCTTGCAAATGTTTTATGATACCAATTGCAGCAGATTTATTTCATCGAATTAAAATTGTCGCTAATATTTATGTTCCCATTGTATGAGGTTGTCGGGTAGTTCAGTTCTTTGTTGCTACTGAACATTCCACGGCTACCGGGGAGAAACGGTTCGCGAAAATATCTCGACAATTCGAAATGGACATATAAATTCGTGATTTCCACAAGTCTCACTTTACAACTTAGTAACAGAGTTAACAGATATTCCACTTCATTTGATTTGGTTTCTTTTTTTTTGCTCTGGATTTTTTTTTTTGGTTTTTTGGTTCACGATCATAAAATTTAATTAAGAAGCATAAAATTCGAAACATACATTCTGTAACGGCAATAATAATTAGGAAACAATTTTCTCTTTTTTCTTTGCTCATATCATTGCAGATTTATACAATTCGAACAATTTGTGGAATTGATGCGGGATTATTACGAATAATATTCACTTGTTTTGCTTCGATTCCGGCTACGGATACATTACGCGAGATAACTAGATATTCGAAACACGAATTACGCAAATCAATCCCATTACAGAGATACCGAGAGAGAGAGAGAGAGAGAGAGAGAGAGAGAGAGAGAGAGAGAGAGAAATTTATACTGAGAAAGAGTGTTGATTTGCTGAAATACAACGGGCAACGATAAATCAAATCATAGAAGAAAACAACAACCACGTTTACTACCTAACTAGCTCTATGGTTATTCAGTTGAAGGCTTTACAAGAAACTATGTCGACTGGTAGCATGGATATTACGGAGACATTTCGCACTGACGATATTACAAAAACCGATTTCTTCGATTTTGTTACCGCACCCGATACTATCGGCATTGGCATCAACGATCGTGTCACTTCCGACACCAACGGTAACAATTTGGATGCACCGCTACAGGGATTCGATCAGGTGAGTAACATAGCTTCAAGCTTTTTTTTCGAAACTTGCATTTTTGCTCAAAAAATTGATCAAGATGTCTGTCTCCTACATCGAATTCAATTTAAAAAAAATTGAACTAAAAATAAAAAATTCAACTTCTGAGTTTGAACATTTAGTAGTAAAATCTCTGTTTATTTATTCAAAATGAAACAAATTATTTAAAATTGTGAAAAAACTCTAAACTCATTTCAATTTCAAATGATTTTCCATTTGGAACAGTTTTGGGGTGCTGAAAAGGATACAAACCGTTTTGAGTCAACGATATTCGAGGATCTAAATCGTTACTGTTGGACACAGCAGAATAATTCGGGTGAATTGGGTAGTCAGGTGTGCAACACAGACGGTCAAATCTATACTTTAACGGTATTAAATGGGAATGAGCCATGGCTGTTGAGTCAGCAACAAGAGCCAACAATGGTACAGCGCAAAGTTTGTGATACAGCCGAAGAGACGCCAGCACCAGCACTTGACTTTGATAGTCTATTGAATACGTTCCCCGGTTATATCAAAACCGAATACTCCTATGATGACAGCGGATTCTCAACTGACAAACAAGACGATATTCTCATTCATTCATCGTCGTCATCAGTGTCGAATGCATCGTCCATATCAAATGTACAACAGCAGCAACAGCAGCAACAGCAGCAACAGCATCCGCAGCATCCGCAGCAGTCACAACAGCAACAACAGCAGCAAACACATCAGCCAACCATTCAAAATCAACACAGCCAACAGCAACAGATCCCGGTTACCAATAGCACGAATTTAAATAGCACACTAAACGCCGCATTTCACAATAATAACAACAATGATTGGCAAATGGCTGATCATAACATCATCGTCGAGGATGGCAACGTAAGTTTCTGCTTATTCACACTGACTGAACAACTTTTTTTTTGTCAAATAAGCGTATATCAAAAGATATCGCTGCGTAATGGACAAAAAAAAATATTTGCATCATTCACCTTGAAGTGAACTACATGATGTGCACACTGAGCATCGTTGCTGTTTTTAATTGATTTTTAATGAATAATTTTTTAAAATTTCGTTTGTTTTCCCAAAAAAAATACGATAGGAGACACCAGAGTCACTGTTACGCAGTGCACTTCAGGGTAAAGGCTATGCAAAAGGTATGCAGAATACGGTAACTGTTATTCCATCCATAAACAGCATCAAAACGGACGGTACACTGAGGCGAGCCATCTTCTCCAATGACGCTCAGGTAAATATATCGATATCAATCTGTGTGACTCTATAAAAGTATGCTAATTTATGAAAATCACCATCAACCTCTCGATAATGAACATGATAGAGGGAGAAAATGTGTGCTTTGCCAACAAATGTCGAAAATGCTAATTGAGTAATTAATTTTATAGACAACATTAACATTTGCCGATTCAACGCTGAATACACCGCTATTCGATGAGAATCATTCGGGTGTGCAATCGACCAATTCTTCACTGCCAACATCAAATCAATCGGATGGCACCGAAAATGGTGTTATGGTCGATGACATGTTTTTAACATTGGACTCATCGTTTACCGATGATTTTGAGAAAATCAAACGAATCGCGTCCGATGTTCAACAATTTTGTATCTCCGACGATTTCACCGAGATGATTACTGAAGTTGCCATTCCGCCGAATGCGGCATCGATTGTAACCACAACCGCAATGCCTCAACAAGATATTGTCACCACATCGAGCAGTGTATTGATCAACAGTAGGCCGAACATCACCACCACAGCCAAGCCAAACAAACCGCCGAAAAAATACAAACGATCACCCAACCACAATAACAATAACATTAATGTCAACAACAACAATTTAACAAACAGTAACGGTAATATGAATCTCAATACAGCCATCAATGGACAGCGCAAAGAACGCTCTTTGCACTACTGTTCCATATGCTCAAAAGGTTTTAAGGACAAATACTCAGTGAATGTTCATCATAGGACTCACACAGGTAACGTATTTTCATTGCAGTTCTTTCCATTTTTTTCTTCATTTAAGTAGGACATGACTCATCACTGAAAGATGTAGACTCTAGACCATCACTCTACTCAGTTACAGTCTCCTTTGATTTTGTCCCAATTTTTTCTGCTGAACTTATTTCTATTGACTAATCGATTTAAAATTCCATTTTGATTGCAGGAGAGAAACCTTTCGCGTGTTCGCTTTGCGGTAAGAGTTTCCGGCAGAAGGCTCACTTGGCCAAGCACTACCAAACGCATTTGGCCCAAAAGAGCGCAATCACCACAAAAGGATCGAAAGCTCAGCAGCAGCAGCAACAACAACAACAACAGCATCAGCAGCAGGCTCAACAGCCGCATCCCGGTCAAACAACCGTACCGTCTACCGTTCTTACCAACGGGACCAGCATTATCAGATAAATTAATTGCCTTCCTTTAATTTGTATCGCTCATTTGCCAATTTTTTTTTTCTAAGAGACTTTGCACATTTCTTTTCCTCGTTTGTTTAAAAAAAACTTCTTTTTGGATTTGACCGATTGATAGAAGACTAAATTTGCATAAGATTTTTTTTGTATTTCGTTTGATTGATTTTCTTCATATTTTATATAGATAAAGAAAAGAAGAAATGGACAACATTTTTTATTGTTTTCTCCTATGTCTCGTTTGAATTAATTTATTTACATTTTACGAATGGTTAGTTTTTTTTTGTTTTGTTTATCATTTTTCTTTTCTTTTGAGATTACCCTAACTGACTTGGCAGTTCCATGTATCCGAACCAGGCCTCATGAAATGAATACTCACTTTGGATAGATAGTTTTTTTGTGCGTGCGAGCGTGTATGCGAGAGAGAGAGAGAGAGAGAGAGATTGAAAGTGTTGGAATTCAATCGAATCGTACTCTAAGTTATTGCTCCTTTTTTTAAATATATAGTTTTTGTTCCTTTGGTTACCATATATGAATCTTGAGAGAAAAAAAAACACTTTTTTTAGTGTCGTAGATGTGTTGTATTTGAGTTAAACTCTCTTTATGAATATATTTTTTGGGAAAAGATTCCAATGCGATGCGCATTCACATGCGAACAGCATTTTAGATTCTTAACATTTAATGTAGAATGATTATTTTAACGAATTTTCTTTTTGATTCATTTATTTTCATGTTTAATACTCATTATTATATGATTAATTCGTTGAATGCTATTGATATGGATGACAAGATGGAGAGATTCTACCATTTGTTTGGATTGGTCATGTTTGTCCAATTTGTTTCAGTATGTACGTGTCTGTGTGTCGCGTTTAGAACGTAAATGTTTATTTTTTTTGTTAAAATTTTTGTAAATAGCTTGAGCAAAGCAAGATATTGAAACGATTGCTTGTAATTTTGGAATGAAACAGGAACACTCTTAGCTTTTATCGCATCAATGGAATCGAACTTTTGAGGAAGTTTTCCAATTTTTTTTTCTTCTCATTCTGTGTATAGATGCTCTTTTTTGATAAAATTTTTATATTCTAATTGCTTTTGTTTGAACACAACAAAAAAAATGGAACGGTAACAATCTTATTTGAACAACGACACGCTGTGATCATACACACTTTACTCATTTACACGATTACGAGGTGGAATAGCAAAGAAACGCGCGATTTGCTAAGATGAAAAGAAGAAGAAACAAACGATTGTAATTGATGAGACACATCAATCTCGCAAACTCTTGCCATTTACAGAAAAGAAAATATTGTGTTTTTGCGTAAAATCGTTGGGAGTCGATGCAAAGAGGGTAACGCATGAGTTTCAGGCGGTTTTTGACAAGGTATTTTTGTTGTTGTTTTAGTTCTCTTAATTGGAAATGATTGAGGCAAATTCGGTCAAATATTTATCGATTCTTAAATTAGAAACAAAAAATACTCGCAATACTTGCCAATGCCACCGAAAAATGTTTGTCAAACCATTTGCTTCGAAACAGATCGAAATAGATCGCTGAATTGGTGAGCTCAATTCAACGCAGCTACTTTCCAATTAAGCAAGAAAGATTCCTTAATTCACACGGTACAGTTGCCAATTCCGTTGACAAACGTTTAATCACTTAAACAATTTAACTATATTATGTACGTGTTTTGGTTAGATTTAGTAGTCTTTATATAGCCGATTTCATCACAAGCTCTTACCTTTTTTCTATTATTTAGACAATCACCATACGCATTTACATCCGATTATCGTTTTTTATTGATTCAATCATTCTTTTTGTGGGAAATTCCCTTCTAATTTCTCATCTCACGGACTCGGTTTTACTTCGCTGATTCAGTCAGTTGCAGATCGAAAAGTCCTAGAGACAGAATTTAGTTGAATCTTTTTCACATTTTATGATTTATATATACTTAAGCAAAATCAGAAAAAAAAACATATTTATTGCTCTATTTATATATATCTATTGAAACTAAGAGATTCATGTGCGCAACTCCTTTCTCTTCGTTCGCTACAATTTCTATTTCTTCATTTTTTATTATTACTCTAATTATATATACAGTTTTATAACGATTTTCTATCATTTAATCTTTTTCAAATAAAATTACTTTAGACGCTATAAGCATTCAAGAATATTTCCATATCATAGAGTTATCGAATGAATTTATATTTTATGTAATGTTTCTATTTTTTTCTTTTTTTGCGGATCAATATGAATTCAGAGGAAAAACAATATTAAAGAGTAAAAAATCATTTGAATAAAAATTGATGTCGTTTTTTTCTCTTCTTTGTTCAAACTTTTTTAGTGGGTGATACAAGAGATTTTAGTTGGAACAGGGTAAGCAACATTCAGTAAACACATAAATCCTAGACAAATATTGAACTCATATAAAACCTTGAACTCGAATTGACTTTGCTTTGAACGATTGATCTTCGTTTTTCTTCAAGAAATTTTACGAACGAGTAGCTACTTTCTCGGTACCCAGTCGCCACGCAATAAAAATATCTTTCCGAATTGTTATTTAAAAAAAAATGCTTCCAAAATGTATAGTTAAATCGTCTGGCGTTAAAACTGAGTGAATGAGGCACTTGGAGTTAATTATGGGTTTGTGAAACGAACATAAAATATATCATAATAACTACAATCAATGTGGCACTATCATCATCTGACTCGTCCCTTTTATCCATTCTATTCATATTTTAAAAATGGTATAAAATGCAATTCAATTTCAAACATGTCGTCATTTAGTTGACTGTGTCAGCCATGGATTCGTCAAAAGCATTAAAATATCACTTCAAAACTTTCCAAGTGGCTGGAGTTTGGCCGAAAGAAGCATCGTTACATCCCCAACTTTACCGAATTTGGACAGTTACAGTTCTACTTGGATTTTTATTTCCTTTGAGTCAAATTCTCAACATATTTTTCGCGCATTCAGTCACGGAAATGGTTGATCGTTCAGTGATAACCAGTTCCGTGGTGGTTGTTGTTGTGAAAGCCATAGCTTTATTCACAACGCGAAAGGGTTTGAACGAGTTTTTAGAAATAATCAAAAGCTTGGACAGTGAAATCCACGATGAATCACACATTTTCCAAATGAATAAAACCATCAAAATCGGACATCGACTCTATATCTCCTATTTGTATCCGTACATTTCCACCTGTGTATTGTTGGTGTTTCAAACAATTTACTCAAAACCAGAAACTCGGATGTGGTCTTCAACGTATGCATATCCATTTAAATGGGCTCAACGCACCAACGTTTATGTGGGCGGACTATTCCTTCAGGGCATTGCAAACACGTGCATCGTTCTTTTTGCCGTCGCAGCTGATACTTACGGAGTTGTGATGCTTCAAATTTTGTCGACGCATATTGACATCTTACAAGACAGACTGAAATGCTTGGGCCAAGCCAAAGAACTCTCATCGGACGAACACTTCAATCAACTGATTTCGGGCTGCAAGACCTATGAAAACATTTTGAGGTAGCTATGTAGTATTAAATGGGCGTTGAAATCGTTGTCGAAAGAGACTCTCTTTAAGAGAGAATCCTCTCGTTCTACCTGTCATTGACAAACAATCACAAATTCTTACTCTAAATGATGAATTGAGGCTAAATATTAAAAAAAAAAACTCAACAATTTCATTTTCTAGATGCTCAAAATTATTAGAATCCACTTTGGGATCTGCTTTGTTCGCGCAGTTTTGCGTGAGTGGTGTTGTGCTTTGCACCAGTGCTTATCAATTGACAATGGTTAGTGCATTGAGTTCAAAGCGCAATGACAAAAATAACTTTTTTTTTCATTTTTTCCCCTTTCAATTTGCTGAATTCATTCTAAGAATCCATGTTTCAATCCAGATCGCACCGGAGAATTTTTCCAAATTGTCATTTGTTATCGTATACTTCATGTGTATGATGACCGAAATTTTCGTGCCGTGTTTCTTCGGATCAGTGGCGTTGGAAAAAAGTCGGCTCATTGGTTGGAAAATCTATGAATCAAATTGGATGAAACAGGATAAACGATATAAACAGGCATTTTCAATATTTATTCAGCGAAGCAGTTTCCCCATTCATTTAACTGTGAACAAAATATTCTTCTTGGATCTGAGTACATTTCTGAAAGTAAGAGAAAAAAATCAGTTTTTCCATTTCATTTAATGAAAATCGTTTTATTGACCATTTTCCCATAATTATTTCAGATTCTAAAAACCGCTTATTCACTGTTTGCTCTCTTGAAGAATGTTTGATACTTTGCGGTTCAAAAAGCAACATCTATCAACACTTAACCAGCACATTATGGCAACACTTCTTATTGGTTATTCATTTGACGTTTCTTGTCAAAGTCGTTTACATTGTTCGCGTGAGTTTCGAAACTCACGCACAATTAATATAAACATTATTTTTTGCATTTCGAATTAAAAACGCTATTTTTAACAGAGTTTTTTTTTGAAAAATTGTAATTGTTGAACATTTCCAACTTCTAATCACTATCGGTGTAATTGAATGTTATGCACTTGATCAATGTTCTGATTCCTAGAACGCTGGCATCCCTATAACAATGACACTTGTGTGATTGTATTGGTTTTTTGATGGACAAACATATGTTAGAAAAAAGTAAAGTGAAGAAAATCATCAAACGTCAAACAATACTGAAGAGATTATCTACCAACCGAATTAAGCGAGTCTGCTTGGTATTTTTTTTTGGATAATTTATGACTGGTTTAATAGCTGGCGATAAAAGTGTTAAGTAGCGGAATTTGTGCAAATCGTCGTTGCATTATTGATTTTAGCATTTAAGTTAAGCCGGATCTGTAGTCAACGATGTTGTGTTGTTTGAAATTTCTGTACGGCGGACGGAGTAGCAGTGCGAATGTTGCCATGAAAATGAACCAAAACAATATACAGCTGGATACAGCGAATATGGGTAACGTATTGAATTTCAATTATGAACAATATGGCATTTGAATGGCATTTCCATGTTATTACCTCCGATTGAACGGGGTTTCATTTTGCATTGAATAGGTCATGAAGTGGTGATTTTGAAGAATGGATGTCGAATATGCGGTTCGGGTGGAGCCTTGGCTACGGCGCCATTAGTTCAGTCCAAATCATATTTTGAAGTGAAATTACAGCAAAGTGGACACTGGTCGATTGGCCTAGCAACACACAAAACAGATCTGAACAAATCGAAAGGCGGCACAGATACAGAATCGTGGTGTCTTAATTCCGACCATATTGTACTGCACAACAACACAGAAATTCACAAGCTCTCACTTCAACCGGCCGATATATCAAGCTCATTAGAAAATATTAACGATGTTCTACCAGGTACAAATCATGAAACGGGCATTCCAGCAGAAGGTGATACAATTGGCGTAGCCTACGATCACGTCGAAATGAACTTCTATCTGAATGGCAAGAAGCTTGATATTCCCACTTTGAGCATCAAAGGAACTGTATATCCTGCGCTATTTGGTAAGACGATTTAAAATCGAATTTGAAGCGAAGAAAAATACCCGAAATGTTAACATTTTCAATTTTGTAACTTTTGCTAATGACGTTGATTGATTTGTCCATTTCTCAGTTGATGATGGAGCAATTTTAGACATCATATTGGATGACTTCAACTTTGGTCCGCCGCCGGGATTTGACAAAATTATGCTCGAACAATCACTGCTATGATTAGCTCCTTGTATGATACGAACCAATGAACAAAATATAATTGAACAAAGACCACACTGCATGCCATCGGAGTCTAGATTGTTGCTCTGCAGCATCCATTTCGCATTGATAATGATAATTGTTTTTAAGTGTCTATGCAAATAATTAACGGAACAGAACCAGAACAAAGTCTTACAAACTCGAAATAACTCGTATACTTAATGAGAATAAAAACAAATGTAATGAATCTTGAAATTGTAATTTTTTCTCTCGCAAGATATAACATAATATAATGAAAAATATTTATTTTAATGTGCAAAAACAGATGAATAGCTCGTTGTTTTTCCCTTAATTAAACGCTATTCTCTGACATTTTTTCGACGCTTTTATTCAATAAACTAGCTGGAATGGAGCTCAAATTCGTGTTAACATTGAACGATAGCATGTTACAATGTAAATTCTGTAAACATTTGAGCTTTTTACAATCATTTCAACGTCTAATAAATGTGATACTTTATTCAAAGTAAATGTTCTTTTGGTTTTTCAATGATAGTCCATTAGTTGATTTGGCAGAATTAATGTGCTATTTCCTAGGCGTCCGATCATGGCCGATTCCAATCGATACCAGTTTTTCTGAACAATCGAAGGTCTATGAAATATGTTTGATATAATCGGAACCGATTGTAATCGGCACTTTTACCCACATTTTGATCAATTCTAAGTGAAAAAAGGTTCAAATTCGTTACTTACTCATCAATCTTCCACTTTCTCCGTTTTTTCTTCGTAACTTTTACCTTCCAGTCAACATCTCTGAAAGAAACTCTGCCATGGATCGAAAAACGAAAAGTTTAATTTTTTTGAGTTGCTTTATTTCAAACGGTTGATTTTCTCTTGTTAATCCATAATTTTTCATTTTTTTAGTGTAATATATATAATTATAATAATTAAACACACTCTATACAATGACAAATATTCAGTTTATAATAGTTTAGGTTGTTAAAATTGTTTTTTTTTTCATTCCATTAGCTGGTATCGTTTTTTTTCTTGTTGTTTAAATGTTACTTTTATTAATTGATCATTTTTTTTTTGTTGCTAAATTTTTGTTTTCAGTAAAATGTTTTTAGTCGCAATGATATTTGTATGTAATTTTTTGGTTTTTCATTTTTAAATATTAGTTTAGCCGGTGGATCAGGGATGCAACCTGAAATCAGAGGCATTCGTAAGCATCCGGAGTGTCAAAGCTATTTGCGAGATGTACGAATGTAGTGTTTGTTGTCCGTCTGATTGGATTGTCAGCATCATTGATCGCAGCGGAATCGAAACTGAAGTCGGTCTAAGAGGTCATAATGGGAATTATCTCGGGATTTGGATGAAGTTTAAAATTCTTGAAATATTTTTTATTTGGTTTTGTTAGCTTTTTGTTTCGTTATGTCGGTCGTTCATCAAAAATCACTAATGTTGTTGTTATTGTTGTTGTTGTTTTTTTAAAAATATTTCCTTGTATATGTGTGTGTTTTTGTATCTATGCCATATATTATGGTTGCTTCGATTGCTGCTTGTTAGCTAATAACTATTATTACTTCTGTTCTCGTCATTTGTTACTTAAGTTGTTTTTTTTTCTCATTTTTTTTTCTTGTTGTCATTGTTAATAAATTGATTTCTTTTCTTCACCTTTTTTAAATACAATATATAATATTTTTCATATGTATATCAATATAATGATCGGGCACGAACTGATATGTTTCAATTGATCTTTTTTTTTACTTTCATTAATAAACCACTTGCGTTATGTTTTTTCTATTCACTTATAGAGTTGCTGTGTCTTCCTTGCTTTTTTTCATAATTTTTTTTGTTAAAATTAATTTGTTCTTCTATTTTGTTCTCATAAAAGGTAATCGAAAATGTAAATGGTTGCTGTTGTTGCTGAATTGTATGCGGTAATAATTCATAGTTTTTTTTTCTTGTTTCGTCTAAATATTCTTCAGTTGACATAAGCAATGGGCGTTCATGTTTCGGAGAAAACCGGATATATATTGCGTTCTCATTTCGTGGACTGGAATTTTAGCATAAAAAGAAACACGCGGTGAATTCTTATACAATTTGTAATAAAGTCATTTTTTTGAAGAATTTGCGTCAAGCCAATAGCGCTTACATCACAAAATAGCAGCCATTTTTGTTGGAAACTAAAGCAATTGCAAATTAGTCGACGTCATGCTTTTTTTTATGGTAATTTCACTTGATTAGACATTTAACAATCAACAAACAACGCTTTAAATGTATTTAATTTTTTTGTCTTTGCTTAAGCTCACACAATCTACCCATCGAACGAATGTCATGGAAATCAAAACGGAAAATTTGCATCGAATTCCACAAGGTTACTGCAAGAGAAATATACCATAGGCGATCCTTGTAGAAACGATTGTAATGTGTTGAAAAATGCATTTTAACACACAGAGGATTTTACTATCACAAGGATCGCCTATGGTATATTGCTCTTGCAGCAAATCTTCTGTCGAAATCCAAAAAAGAAAAAAAAAATCAAAACAAAAACGGAACCAATTTGCAGAAACCGAAAAAAATCAACTCAAAATCTGAAAAAAAACAAACGAAAAAGAAAAACTCAAAAATAAAATGGATTTGGTTTTAAATCTATTTTAATTTTACTTTCGAAAATTCATAAGAATAGAATAATTAATGTTAATAATGAATACCACTTATTACAACGCATTAAATTTTTTTGCAACTTTTTTTTGTGTGTTTGTTTGTTTTACTTTCTGATTACGAATAATTACCTACATACAGAATATTGGTTAATACATGTAGCATTATGATTTTCATTTCTTTTAATTCTTTGCTAATAATTGCTCTGTCTCTCTCATTACTCGTTGAACTCTCGATCCAGCAATAAGAAGAATTAAAATTCTAAATCTGTTGCTAAAGCAACAAAATGAAATTGTTGTTGCTGAATCGAAATGATGAGATTGATTAAGACGACACATTTTTTAGTTTCATTTGCTTTTTGCCAATTCAGAAATTCCTGCTTCAATTCATTCAGCGGGAGTTTTGGTTACTGATTGTTGTTGCTTTATTGATGGTTTTTTTTCTATAGTCGATCCTATCCACTCTATGCATTTATCATTACTTTGTTTTTTTTAAGGTTAGATTGTTAAACTTGTATGTATATAGTTTGTATTTTTTTTTTGTTTAAATTATTCTTTAGAATTTTTAATAGAAAAAAATGAACCAAAAAAGCTGATATGTTTGTTATAAGTTCCCACAAGTAATGATGTTTTTTAAATATATTTTTCATCGTTTTGTTGTTGTTGTTGTTGTTGCTTTATGCATCTAAGTTCTAATGCTTGTTTTTTTTGTTGTTTAAATATTGTTGTTTTTCATAAATTTAATTAAATCTTACTACAAATCGTATCGTATTGACGATGTATTCTCGTTCTCGTTCTCATTTCAAGTCATCGCAATACGCATAGAGAGAGAAAAAAAATCGATTCCATTCGAATGTCTATAATCTTATTAGTGTTTAAAAAGTTAGTTTTATCTCCATTTTTTTGTCACTCTATTCGTCATTGAAATATATTGATGTGTCGTTTAAACGTTGTTTTTTTTTAAATTCTTTAGCCAAGTATTTTCATTGATAAGTTAGTCAACAGTTGGCATATATGTTAATGGTGTGTGTTCCGTGTGAATGGATCGATTGCGCAGTTTGATGAATTGATGTGATTTTGGTTTTTTTTTCTTATTGAATTTTGAGGGCATTATTCTGTGTATTCTTACTGGTCATAGCGTCTTAATATTCTATGCACTATCTTCTTCTTTTCTTCTCTCTTTTTTCTTATCTTCTTTTCCTTATATTTTACACATGCACACGATCGACGATCTACTGCATGCGGCAGTTTTCATTCGGCTGTCAACTTGCATTCCACGAGATTTATTTTAAATTAATTATTACATTATTCCCATTTAATTTAATTTTATATTTAATATGCTTTTTTTTAGATTGGACGGAATTCTTCTGCAAAGAAAAGGCAATCAGAGCGCTTTTGCTTCGCATACATTGTGTTGTGTGTTCTTTTTTTACGTTAAATTTTTTTTTATTTATTTCATCAGTTTTTCAAATATTCTGCTAACGTGCTTTGTTGACGCGCTTTTCGTTTTTTGGTCTTTTTTAAAATTTTGACAAAGAAAAAAATTTCGCTAGAAAATACCATATTGAATTCTCTATATCGGGCAAGTTATCTAAAAACATCGCAATAACTGGGACAATAATTGAAGTGATTTTTGTTTTCGAAAGTGATTGATTTTCGTGCATTTTGAGATTGTGTTTTCTTTTGTCCTCTTTTGGATGAAAAATTAAAAGCAACAAAAAATGAAAAGCACATTTTTACGTCATCGTAGCATCGGCCACGAGGGACACTGGACAGCCATAAAAAATAACACATTCGACCTGTACTTAAAATCGATGTTCAGCAATATGCCCATTCCTTCATCATTATGCTTTCCATTACACTAATATAACTTTTTATTCTGAAGTGTTTGTTGCTTTTTTTTGTCAATAAATATGATAATTAGCTTTAATTAATATGATGAAAATGTATACATAATTGGTTCGTCTGCTTCTTATACTTTGCTTTTTGTGTATGTGTATGTTTGTTATGTGTTCTTTTTTTGTTCACTGCGCATTGTATTTTTTCATTTTTTTTCTTGTCACGGTAGTGCGAGTTTATTTTTTGGTTGAATTTGGTGTACGGATACTTTGGTAATAATTCAATGCGTTGTCAACATTTGATGTTTCAAACAAACAACGAATCGAAACTCTCGATTCATTTTCAAAAACATTAAACACATCGACAACTATCTCTGCCTATTTCAGTTAATAAATAAATAAGAAAAATATAGAGTTGAAACTGTTTGCAGAATTGAAGAGAGTTTTTTTCTATCTGTGTGTGTGTGTGTGTGTGTTTGTGTTAAAAGTCGCTTAAAGAACTGAAGAGAAATATTTGTAAGTTATTTTATGAGAAATTGTAACGTATAAACAGGTTTAATTCAGCTATTTTAAATTCACTTAAAGGTAGATTAATTCGTGCCGAGCAAAACATTTGCAATATTCGACTCAACACCTAAACATAACTAAAGAAAAAACACATTCTCTAGACAATAGAGACAGCTGTAATCATTTTCCTAATTCAAAATTCTATTCACAAAGAAAAAGATCTATTAAGACAATTTACTGCTTTTAAGAGCGACTGCATGGATTGTGTGTGTGTGAGGAATTTTGGGGATCTTCATGGAAAAGAGAAATTATTTTGTGGATTTCAAATAACAAACAGAAGGAAATAAAGCTTTTTTTGTTCTGTCAGTATCGATTACGATTTGATCGTTGTTGAAACCGACAGAAAAAGAAATTATTTTGATGAATCGGTCACCAAACAGCGAGAATCCGGTGCAAAATTACGATTAATGTTAGTTTATAAAAAAAAAAGATGAAAAAAAAACCTTTGGTCATTGAATTGTTTATCATGCGTTGAATGGTCGAATGCAGAAGAAGATCCACATATCGGCTCATTCACTGGTTAGTAGAATCAATATTACAATTAACACTTTAGTTAAATTATACATAATTATTATTTGCCTCTTGCGATCTTAAATTAAAGTGTTGCAATTGTTCTGTCTGTTTTAGTAACATTAAATTAAATGAATTCCACAAAATCTATCATTAAAAATTAAGAGATTCTTGCCATGCAACTGACGTGAACTGTGTTGTATATGAATACACGAGATGCAGTTCACACTTTAGTCAATTGCATTTCGAATTCCGCAGCAAAACAAAAAAATTGAATACTTTCAAAGGTAAATGATGTCATTGCTCCAAAGTTAACCTGAGAGCCATTTGTCAAAAATTAATGGAATGTATTGTAAAATATCATGTGTACAGGGTTGGAGGAGCGGATTGTTAAGAATTGAAAAAATTGGTTTGAATTAGATGCCCGTAAAAAAGTGATCAACAAAACGAAATAATATAGTTGATCACAATCATATGATTAAAAATTAAGAGATTTGGCTAAACAAGTGCAGAAGAGAGTGGGGCGGCGGTGGTCTAAATGGCCAATTGAACAATCGACACTAATCAAAATTTGATTGAGAACATGAATTTCATTTCCCTAAAACTATCCACTTCTTCGTCTTCTCCTTTTTTTCGATTATTTTCGACCATAGTCGCTTTCATACCTAAGATATGCTAAAGTATTGAATTATTTTTTCTTTTTCATTTCTTGTTTTTCTCTTCAACGAAGGAACAAAAATTAAAGGCAAAAAAAATCAGAATCCTCAATGAAGTATGTAAACCTTCATCTAGCTTATTCATCACAATCATCTCTCTTCGTTTCCTTTTCTCCTTTTCCCCATTTCTTGTGTGTATGTTTCAGTAAGATTTTTCTAAACGAACAGAATAAAAAACGAAATACCCGAATCGAATAGCTCTAGCTCTATTGGTTGCGGTGCAGAAAACAAACAGTGTTATGAAATATCTATCGTTAAATAAATTCTTTCAACGAATTTCTTTGTCTACATTTGTAATAAAATCCGCTATCGCCAGTAAATTGATCAGTTATGTTGCGTCTTTATTTTGTCGATTGTAATTTTCTTCTCCTTATTTTTCTTCTTGTTGCTGTTGTTATGTTGTGATAAAACATGAAACCCTAGATTTGCTTGTAATTTTGCCATGGTATTTATTTTTCTCATCTTCTACATCTCCTAAATACGTTTTATTGCAATAAGACGAACATTTTGCTTCAAAAGCTTCGATTACGAGAAAATTCGAAGATTACATCCTTCTTACGTCTTCCCATACACATTCATGAACCATGCCGGTTAACTGCCTATTACTATTCACTTACAATACACAATATTAAGGTTCTTGTTTCAAATTCAATTAACATTTTGTCTTTTTTTTTCTTTCATTTCTTCCATTCTTGATCATATTTAATCATTAACATTAATTTGTATGTTTAATTTTATTAAATTTCATCAAATTTTTTACGTTTTATCTTCATACGATTTTATTTTGTCTTGTTATGTCATTGTTACTTGTTTTTTTTTTACTTTTTTCAAAGAGAGCTATAATTTTTAGGGCACATTTGGTTAAGCTATAAATATTCTACTAGAACATAAAAATTGAATTTCAGATTAAACAAAATACAACAAGAGAAACATATCCAGAGACATGGACAATGTCTATGTGTGTGTGTGTGTGTTTTGTGTGTGTTAGTGAATCAATGTGGGTGGTTTAACAAAATGCTCAATACCAAACACGATGACGGCGTCAAACATACACACACACACACACGTAATTCGTATGATAAAATCAACCGCAGGAATTAAAAGCGTCAAGGAAAAAGGGTTAAGGTCTCTCTCTCTCTGTATTGGTTCCAACGAAATTGGTTTACATTCCGCGACTGGAGGGGACGAGGATAAACTTATACGTAGAACGATCATTTTGCTTTGAATTTTCATGCACACGAAATCAAATTGTGGGACAATTGATGGATTGTAAAACTGGGCCAAGGGAACTGAAATGCGATATATATCCGAATGCGAATCTAACACGGTGCACATTTGCTTTCTCTTCCTTCATTCATCGAAATTCCGCATTTATATATATCGTTCCAATGAATTTTTCTTTTGGGTGGCAGAAGTTGTTTTTTTTCCTTTCCATGAATAAATTCACTAACCATTTCGAAAACCTTAACTGATTTTTAATGCTACTCTACATTCCAGAGATATTACGAGAGAAAAAAAATCAAATTGCCAAACGAACTCCCAAAATTGTTTCCATCTTCATTGAATTCTACTTGCTAGAGGGAAAAAATATCTCTTGAGACTATTAGTTTATTTAGCAAGGTTTTTGTTGTCATTTCCGGGGAATACCGTATGAAATTGAGGTTACTTTTTCGTGTTTCAATCGAAAAGTGAACATGGATTTTGGTCACAAATCAATTCGTTGAGTTCGTGTCTGCGCATATAGATTTCTTCTATTTATGTTTTTGTCTTCTTTTTCCTATACGTATCTGTGCCAGAGAATGGAAAAAATTCCAAAATTCATTTCGTCTATTTTCCTACAATGTTTTTTTGTTTTCTCTCACAATTTCATTTCGAAAAATTGTTTTTTTTTCTTCTTGCGATAGAGTTTAAAATTGTAATTTCTTCATCAAATGTTCGGTTTTAAAACGTTACTCACTACATCAAGTTACAGGAAATTACACAGTTACACAATTTTTTGCCCATTTAAACTGTTTGCTTTAAGTTAGAGAATTTTCTGTCTTTTGTCAATTCAATGTGTGTTCATCAGTGAACCTGCATCAATTATACGAGCAAACACCAGATGAGGGTGGACCCAAGAAATCGATGACAAGTCCAGTGATGTGCACATTACAATATTTAAATGTTTTTTTCTTGTCTATCGTGTAGCATTGAATTTTTAGCTTTTAAATTGTTTTTTGTTCATTTCTTTTCTTCATTTTATTCTTTTCGTTTTAGCTATGCATTTACATTGCTAAATCTAGATATGATTAATCAACTTTCCACTATGTGTCAAATGTGATGACGATCACGGTATGTTCGTTCGTTTGTAGGACCCAATTCGTGAACGCAAATGATATCGTTGCTGCTTGAATTTGTTTTCGTTTTATAACCCTTGTTCCTCATGTTTTATTTTAGATTTTTTTTTACTTCTTTTTTTTGTGGTTTTTAAACATTTTTTTTTTATATACGTGAAAATGAAAATTGTACTAATTTTTGTTGTTGTTGTTGTTCAAAAAAAGGTTAACCGGTTCTATTTCATAAATAAAGCGTTGCGCCGTTGTCTCAAGCCCGAACATGAGGTTGAGTTTGAGGCGGCGATGCGATTGTATAGTAAGTTCCGTAATTGGGTCAAGTTGTTGCCATCAAATATGTGCTCAAATCACGATGATCAGCTGTTGGTTTTTTTAATAAATCCGGCCTTGGTTCCATACCCGCTCCTCTGTTGGTTTCGGTTTTGTGGTGTGCGAAAACGAGACAAAAGTGAAAATTAACAAAAAAATGGCAAATCATCTAAATCGACGATATCGAACAATAAACTAAAATTATTATTAGGGAAACAACAAATGGATTTGGTTCTTAAACTGAGGGTGCATTTTAGTATATTTTTGTGCAAAACATCATGACTGCATTCGTTTGTAGAATGGCATGAATGAACATGCTACGTTTCACAATTTGCTGTTCAAAAAATTATGCATTTTACTTAAATATTTCTTGTGAAACCAAAAAAATGTAAATGAATGTGCAAATTTATTGCTCTGGCATGCATATCAAATTGAATTGTTGATTTTGTCCAAACAAAAAGGAACGAAAAAAAAATTGAATCGAAGAACAAATTGGTTTTGTGTAGTGACAAGGCATGCATCATCGAAAATTATATGTTAATGTATTTTACGGCAAGTGAATAAAGAATGGGGTGAAAAAACGGTAAATGTGCCCATTAAAGAGGCACTCCATTGCAACAATGAAATGAAAACAAGATAAGACTTTTGTTCGAAGCCAATAAACATCGAACGAATGGAAATGAAATAGAAGGAAAACTGAAAAAAAAAACAAAAGATAGAAACAGAGATAGAGAGAGAGAGAGAGAGTGAATGAGGGAAATGAAATGTGAAGGAATTGAATAAAACACATACTTCCGTCCAATTGTGCAATGGCGGCCGCTGCGTCGGCAACCATTTTCGATTTAGCATACTCAATACGAATTGCACCGCGATCGGATGATAGCAGAAATGTACCTTGAAGTGCAGATATTGCCGAACCAGCGCATGCAGCATCTTTGAATTCAACAAATGCTACTGGAACGCTACCATGTTGTGTACCTTTTGTGTGCATTCGTAGACGACTAAAGCCAGGCAAACTGCGTGGTGTGATTTTTTTGTGTGTAGTAGTTTTTTTCATTCATTCATTTCAAATTTGGTAGTGATGGTGGTGGTGGTGGTGGTGGTTTTGATTGTTAATATGTTTTTTTGTTTGTTCGTACGAAAACATATTCATTCACGAGGTGCAATAACGTTATGTATATGTCAATAAAAATGCGAATATCCATTGAGAATTGGTTTAAATTGGTGAGATGAGAAAAATGAGTATGAATTTTGTTTTAAGTAAAAAATATAAAAGGAAGAATCGCATCACCAAACAAAAATCAGAGACAGTGTGTGTGTGGGTGTGTGTTGTTTTTGTTTCAGAGTCATAAGTCAATTTGCGGTGTTGATGAAAAGAAACGGAAACGAAAAAAGAAAAAAGAAGAACAAAAATCAAGTTAAGAATAGAATAAACGAATGAATGTTGTGTTTGTGTGTAGGTTTGGTTTTCATTTTTCTTTCATTCTTATCAAAAATTAAAACCAATTTCAGTAGCAAAACAAACGATGGATGAATTTTCTTGCGAAATGTGTACTCCTAAAGTGGTAAATATATTGTGTATGTGCGTGTGCAGAATGGTTTCAACTATGAACCCAATCAATTGTCGATTAAAAGTAGTATACATTATATATAGATGTGTGTATGTTGCAAGGAGCTTGGGGATGTTCGTGCATGTGAGAATGTGTCGGAGAGTATATATAAGTATGGTGAATGAAGGAATTGTTGTGCGAGCGATGCACGGTGCATGTGCGAATATTGTCGTTCCACTTGTTTTTTTTTTGATACCTTATGTACATGTGAAAAAAGAGCTTTAACCGGTGCCAATATGTTTTTCAATCACAAAATCTCTCGCTTTTTTTTCGACTGCCGTAAATACGGTTTTGATAATGCCGCATCAATTTATCAACCTCGAGATCGCGTCTCAAGCATGTGAATAACAATAATTGTCATTTGAGCCGGATCTGCACGGCCATGTTGCTTTCCTTTCTCTTTTCGATGGTACAAAATTGCTTTTTTCGATTGCGTTTCATTTTTAGGGTAGACCTTTTGCCATCGTCCAACCATTAATCATTGCAATAATGGGCAAATGCAACATAATTTTTTTTTGACCAAGCACTAGAAAACATCTAGCTTTTCACTTAGTTTCCCATGAATTCCCGGTTTATTAAGTTTTATTTATAGCACGAATTCACTATGCACTATGTGCTGCCGCACGAAAATGAGAAATGAATACCGGAAATACATAAATGCAGAGAGAAAGCAACAGCAGACGGCCAGACATCTTTTGCTTGAATTCAATTCCACAAAAAGAAAATCTCGTCGGGACAAAACCATAAATGTCGCAGTGTAGCCTTTTTACCTATGCAAAACCATTGCCAAGCCACTGACAGCCGACTCACTTGAACATGCCGCTTTTGGGTTCGGAGCGGGAGGCAGCAACGAAAAAACCACATCAACCCACTGAATATGACGGCAAAGAGAGATAGATTTACGACTGATGCCAGTGGATTACACGAATTAAGTGACGAAAACGGAAAAAAAATCACAGAACTATTCAAAGTTTGTGTGTGCATGTTCATTTTGTGTTTTGGTAAGTGTATTTCCATTTATCATTCGGAGTAGAAAGCCGCAGTTGGCAGCTGCTATAATGGACGAACGAAAAATTTAATGTAGTTTTTCCATCGGCTCCGGCTAGGAGAGGGAGACACACAGAAAATAATATACAAAACGAATTGAAATGCTTCTATTAAATAAACTTGGATTTTATTGATGCGCCTTTTATCAAACACTTTTATCCCCATGTATCATCCTCTGTCGCTTTCTCTCTCTTTCTCTTTCTATATGACAAATGTCTGTGTGCTTTGTGTACATGTAGATGTGGATCATTCGGCACACAAAAAACCGTACCGTGTTTTTTTCCGTCCACTTTCGACGTGCTGTTGCAATTGGATTGGCATGAGCAACTGATTGTGTGCATCGGGATAAAGCGACCGCATTGCAGTGCATCATCATAATCTTTAACGTCGTTACTCATGGGAATCAGACAAACTTTCAATCCGTGTGTATCCACTTTGATCGCATTATATGTACGGAGAGCGAGAGAAAAACGGAATCAGAGGAAGAATATGGCAAAAAATGGGAATAAATATCACCGAGAAACTGCATGCCAATGACCTGTATAGTACTTACGAAGAGAGAGTCGCCTTTTTAATTTTCTTTTCGCTTTATTTCTCCCGTTTCTTCTAAACGATACAACCGAATGCTGACTTGTCCTTTTGAATGCATTCACATTTTACGTGCAGTGCTAATTTTCCATGCGAAATCTCAATGAATCGCAACAAAACAGTCCTGACGATGAGTGGTTTCATTCTATGACGTATGAATAAGACGCAACAAAGACCCCATGAAAAGAAGCTTATGAATTTAATTATAGAGTCGCCATATATACCAGAATTATCGAATACTTCGAAATATTTGGCTTTTGCCATTGTACTCAATCACATTGCACTTCGGCCATTACTCGTCCGAATGGAATTGAATTCCTTCACTCTTTGGTCTCGCCTTTTCTCTCAATTTTTACGATCAAATAATGCGGCTATTAAACAGTTTACGTTTTATTTCGATGAAATATAAATTGATAATGGACATTGGCTGGAGCGAGGATTTATGATGAAAGCGCGGATATTTATCGTTGAAAATGGATTATTTATTTATGGGCAGATACAGAAATTGGTCGATGCGGGAGGAAAGCACATCGACTGTGTCTGAATGAATTGGCTGTTTTCGGAACTCGAAAAAGGAAATTGAATTACATTTCATATCTTCTTTACGTTTGATAAACTGATTTTCCAGCATTTTGATTTCGGAGAACGTCCTTTATTTTTGCTGAATGGGAAAATTACCTTTTCACGATACATATCTTCTTCGCTAGGGGAATTTATCATTCAATGCAGTTTGTATGATTGAAATCTTTTTCCAAATTCAAACAATATTCTTATTTTTACACACAGATTCAAAAGATTCACTCAGATTCAACACATTACTGTGAACGAATCGTCATGAATATGATGAATCTGATGAATCTCGTGAATCCAAATTGAAAATGGCGACAGAACTGGCAGTTGCCATATTGGATTTCAGTTAACAAAAGATTCATAACATTCGTAAGATTCACACCATTTGGAAAGTGAGTGATTCCCCTAGCTTCTTCGTATTGCAAAATTTTACATTTCGCTTGGGCTATTCACAAATGTCCCCTCTCTAGTTTTATTAACGTGCTAGCGTGTTTCGTAATTTACTTTATTTCGTTTTATTGGTATCAAATTCAGTGTGTGTTTGGTGTGTTTTGTGTGTGTGTGTGTGTGTGAGTGTCGTGCTTGCATTCGAAATATACAGGGTGGCGCACTCGAAGTGTAACTAAAACCAAAGACTATAACTTTTTTGTTTTTTGATAATTTTTATTGTTCTTAAGACATGAAATGTTGTAAAATGATTAAAAATTTTGAATCAGCTTCCAGATTTCAATATCACTTGCATTGGATCGAGTTATGACTTCAAGACTACGATTCAACAACATGAGCCCTGTACGAACGTGGGTGTTTGGAATTATGTAGTTCTTATTCTGGCTATAGTCTTCACATTGAGTCAAACCATGTTTGGTATTTTTGTGGGCTAACAGTGCCTTGTAATATACTTCAGGAATGAAAGTCCTTGGAAACCATCTTCATCAAAATCGACAGCCAATAGTCGACCAAAATGAGCTCTAAAAAGTCGTTTTTATCACCGAAGCATGGCTTTCTTCTAATATGGGTTAGATTTAAGTATTTTATTGGAATCTTCTGGAACCATTATAGCCTGGTTTATATTTATAGAGCTCTAATCTTCACCCCAACACCAAACACGTCACATGATGTCACTTATTTTGGGGTCAGAATGGAGAAAATGGTGAGGAAATCCCATAATTCGGGACTATCACAGTTCCGACCTTCAAAAGGAGCTATACATGGGTGATAGTGGTCCAATAAAGACTGAAGTTATTTTATAATATTTTACGAACTAGAATCTAATCACTTTCGTGGTTTGTGGTCACTCAAGCTATATTAGATTTCTTCTAAAATTTCTATTTTTGTCAAAACTACCACTTCCGTGCAAACACATTTAAAAAAAATGGTGGACGTGAGGGCATTACTCGATCCAGTGCAACTGAAAATAAAATCTGGAAGCTGATTCTAAATTTTGTATCATTTTGCAACATTTCGTGCCTTTAGAGCAATAAAAAATATCAAAAAACAAAAAAGTTATAGTCTTCTGTTTTAGTTACACTTCGAGTGTGCCACCCTGTATATATAACTCAGTAAAAAATGTCATGTGATATAATTTTGACAGTAAACAGTCAGTTTGATTTCATTTCAGGTGGGTATGTGGGTTGTTGTGACAGAATTAGTTTTATTTTATTTTTGTTCGTGAAAATATATATATGCTTTGATTTGGTGCAGAAAATGTTCGCTTGCAAAGTTTTGTTCAAATGATGTGTAAATTGGAATTTGACAAATAAAATAACGTGTGTACGGTGTGTTTTTCTTTTGCTCACAAAATTGGGATTAAATTTGAATGAGATGTGAAAATGATAGAATGGGACAATTTTCGGAGAAAAAAAAACGACCAAATGATATAATTTACCTGGCAAAGATCTCTTTGAGTTCGTGTTCAGATACAAATTGCCCCAAATTAGCAACGAATAAGGTCGAGCATGGTGCGTTCGCAGCTAACGGTGGATTCGGTTGCTGCGCTCCAGTTGAGCCTACTGGGCTAGCCAAGGCCGGACTTGGTAAAAAATGGCCGGGTGGTAGCCCAGCCGATACTTGCATCGATTGTGGATGCATTGCTGATGGATGTTGTAATGTGATTTGGTTCTGAAATGAGAATGAAACAAACATACAAATCATTAGCAAACATTGACACAAATTCCGATTTTAATCAAGTGTTTTTTCTCAATTAGCATTCCTTCAACGCATTTTTATGGTTTACAAATGTCGACTTCAACTCTATTACTTAACCAGACCGATTATTTCGGTCGACGTTTACACGCAACGCAATAAAAACGAATTCATTTTCATAACTTAAATCGGAATTAGATTTTTGTTGTTGATCGTTTGAGTTGATTTGGTTGTTTGGTGAAAGCATGCGATTTGAACATTTAATCTTGAATTACTTGCCAGCAACGCAGTTGAATACCGAATGAAATGCTGCACAGTAATAAAAGTGAGGTGGGCGGGAAGGATGTGAGTGAGTGAACCATTCATGACATCGATTTCATTGTTTCACTACCTGGTACCACCCCATACTGTGCACTCAGCTCGGCTCAGCGTATTTCGATTTTTATTTACATTTTTCTATTTCTATTTCAATTTATTTCGTTTCCAGTATTTGATAAAATGTCATATTTATTGTTATTTTTATTATGCTTGTTTCACATGTTGTTTTTTTCCCTCTTTGCTCCTTTCTCCCTCTGAAACCGAAAAATAGTCGAACAAAAAAAACGGTGCACAGCAGTTGAGTGAGATAACGATAGCAACCGATAAAAACAATCGCACAAAAAGTCGAAATTTTTCACTGAACTCATACTACAGTTACTACTGCTGTAATATTCGCTTACTACGAATGCGAATGAAAATCTTGGTGTGCTTTGGATTATTTATTGTATGTTATCATTCAATTTTGACCTGAAATACCGCTCGACATGCAATAGGTAATAAATTTCATCGCAAAATCTTGATGGAAATGCCATAAATCTTTATATTTGCAAAGCAACAGAACCGAAATATAGAATCGTTTCCCCACTTCAGCATTTTTGAAAAATGTTCGGATGTAAATAGCTCTCGAAACAGACTGCCTTGAAGAACAATTCAGAATATGATTTTAGAAGAAGCGCTTTCTGAGAATGAACCTCAGAACGAGAAAAAAATAAGTACAATTCACAATCTCAATTATGAATAAATATGCAAGTTTAGTTTTCGCTTTGGCTTTCCCGAGAAATTATTTACATTTTCCGCAGCTTATCATTTTTTTGTGGAAACATTTGATGTGCCAACAAAAAATAAATCGTGGAAATTTTTTCCCTTAATGCAAGCACTTTTGAATGAAGTATGCTTCCCTCAGTCGACCATTGGCTTATATTAAATTAAGTTAATGAAAGCATTTGAAATTCCATTTTTTTTAAATTCAACATTTTAGCAAAATTCATTTCCTGCGCCAATAAGTTATGCTAACGGTAAGTTATGTTAAGCGCACATTATGTTTGCCGTCATGACCTTTCGTTGAAACCGAAGACTAAGAACATCCATTGGGTCATTCATTCGTTTCTTTGCGTGGGCAATGTGGAGTCGAAGTAATGCTGACATATGTTGAATGAAAATTGAATATGTTATTCTATTTTAATCCAACGCTTACGTACACGATAATTGACATTCTCTTTAAACCTTTCACCTTTACGCGTTCGGTCACTCGCTGAAGACCAAGCGAAGCATTAGTTGGATTTGAGAAAATGTTTCATTTTTTATATTTTTCCTGTGACATGTGAATGGAGTCACTGTTTAAAAGCTTTCGGAAAACTAACAGATTAGTGTATGGTTTTGCATCGGCATGAGGCAACGTGGGTGCTTCACTGAATGTGTTGCACTTAAGTTAAATTGATATTGTTTTGGTTCTAAGAACTTCTTATTCTGACGCAACTCGCATTCAATACATAATGCAAATAACACAGAGTCAATCTCATTAAATTATTTTTGATCTGCAGATGGTTTGACGTCTCTCAAAGCTGCACTGATGAGCTATAAATAGCGAAATCAGTCACAAAAAGGAGTTTGTCGTTTGATTTAGTGAATTTTCGGTTAAAAATTGTTTCATTTTGGAGCCAAACAAATTGCGATTTAATGTGATTGACTCTGTGTTATTTGCATTATGTATTTAATACGAGTTGTGTTAGAATAAGAAGTTCTTATAACCAAAACAATATCAATTGTGTAACTGGCGTAGTAAAATATTTTAAATTTCTTTTTATAAAGAAATTGGGAAAAATATCTTAAGTTGAACATGAATAAATTACGTTTTTTTTTTTAAAGCTTTTTCGCTTATAACATATCGGCGTAATAAAATCGATATCACAAGATGGAAGAAGGCAAAATCTTCTAGCCCATGTTTGCGTTGTTCAAAGTATTTTGAAATTATTTAAAATCCGCTAAAATATAGACTTGATGTATCATTAAGTTGATGTCTTTCAAATGCACCGGAGCGTAAAATCTAAGAACACGAAAACTCTTAACGTTCAGAATTTAGTGAATGTACCGGTACAGAGGCAACAAAGTAGATCCACTTTAGCGTGGCTTTATCAGAATAATATTGTTGACCCATAATAATGATAAAATAAAGACTGCACTTTACGCATGAAAAGATAATGGATGTCGTCACCGATACATTAGACAAAGATCGAAGCAGATTTTAAAGACTAAAAAATATAGTATATAAGCACACGAATGTCGGGCTAAGTGCACCAGATCTCGCTTGGCATTGAAATAACGTCTGAAGTTGGTTCATTTTTAATGGACGACCGTTGCACGGAAACCCCATAAATATGTTCAACGGAAGTGAGAATTTCCATACTTGGGCCCGATGTGCTAAAGGGCGATTTGTGATACAAAATAGCGAATGTGAAGGCCAGGTAAAATGTCAGCTTTGCCCTTTTATCCATCGTGTCATATTTTGTGTTGCTCGTCTGGAAAAATGAACCACCGCCGTCGTCACCACCACCATCACAAAAATATTATATAAATCGTGCTCTTCATCTGGTGTGCACAATACACAATTTCCGCTTGGTGAACGCGTCTTTCGAAAAGCGTCGTTTTGCTTGTGTTTTTTTCCCACTTCAGGCATCCTTTGGTTCGGATGTAAAATGCAAAATCAAATAAAGCAGCTAAAAAAGAGAATAATATGTAGACAGAGCTGTCGCTGCAACGCAGGAAATTGGCGGTCATGTGAGCGCGAGAAAAATGAATGTTCACTTCACAAATCTGGTGAGTAAATATAATATGGCATTTGCTTTCACTTTTTAATATCCGCCTTTAACACCAGACTAATGACATTGGTCTGGTGCATCTTCCACGTTTCGCATCGTCTGCTTCTGCAGTCGTTCGATGCTACAAAACCACAAAAGATCAATTTCACAAATGAAATCGATAAAGTGGTTCGTCTAACACGAAAACTTACATTTCGGTATGCTGTGCTGATACTAAAGTCGTTAAGAAGAGATTCTCTCGCATTATGTCATCGTAGAGTCATGGTAAAGTGTCCGTTTCGAACACCATCTCAAAGTTCATTTGTTCAAGCGATGACAAGTTTCCATATTTATAGTTTGTCTTACAAATTGTGCGAAGAAGCTGTTTAGAACAATGAATTTGATGGTCGAACACATACACACATGCCCTATTAAATATTTTGTGGAGTGCGTTTCCATTGTTTGTTCGACTGTGCTGAGTGCGGAAATGCTGTGCTGGTCGGAAAAAGTTTTCATCGCAATTATGACACCATTTTCTCTTCCTGTAATAATGGGTTTAAAAGGCATATATGCCATCTAGACACAGTAGTGTCTTGTTGATGCGAATGTTTGCTATAAAACAACAAATTTACTGACAACGTAAATGAAACTTACACTTCCAGCTCATTCATAAACACACATCCATAAAATGTGCACGCAATGGAGTTTTTCGTGGAGCGTTCGTACACATTGATCTCATTTGGAGACAAGCGCATGACAAAAATGATGTGATAAAGATAAAAATCTGGAAGCCACTAGGTGCTTCAAACTTCAAGCAACTATCAATTCGACATGTAACTATGATCGTAACCATGAAAACGAACGAAGTTCAAGATTCTTCTACCGCTGTGAGCACAAGAGTCGTAATTTGTCAAAAGCACAATTTCATTTTAGCTTTGCAAAGAAAATCGATGCGCCCGTAGTTTCGTCTTTGTTTAAAGTTTCTGCGATAAATTTCCGTCGTGAATGAATTTCATCGACATGCTAAGCAACTACATTTACTGTTATATGCCAATCAAAAGAAGTAAAAAGTTTTACGATAAACATTTTACGAAATTTTCTTGGCTTTTATTCATGTGGATTGCGAGTGCATAGAAGTAGAAGATTTATCAGGGTGGAAAAAAAAGAACTATATTTTAAAAAATTCCTCCATAAATGCAGGGTAAACGTTGGGAGAAAAATCACCGACATTTATTTCAGTCTTTATTTATTCTCCAGATGTCTCTCACTTGAATGTGTCACAATTTTTTTTTTACACACAGTGAATAGCATTGCGCAACAGTAGTACTCAGCATAATCCAAGTATAAATGCTCACATTTGAGCAACAAACTCAATTGCAATCATTAAAAGTCATTCGACTTTGTATCGCGATTGAAAGTGAATACAGAAGAAAGACTCACCGACGAGTCGACTTAATTTAAATATCAAAAAAAAAAATATTTAAAAAAACGAAAAGTAAGCATCGATTGTAAAAACGTTTCAGACTCCCATTGAAACGGTATTAAATATAAACCCGCTCATTATGATGTGAAAAGTCACATGCACAACAATAACGAGCGAGAATTTGCATCTTGAAAAAGTTTCCCATTCAGATTTCAGTAGAGCGGAAGATGCGGTTGTGCTGGTGATGACGGCGTGGTGGTGACGGTGGATTCAAATGATTGAAAATGGCGAACGCATCATAAATCATTCAATTATATGTGTGTGCTGAACAAAGAGACACATCTTTAAGTTTTCGTTCACTCAGAATCGAGAGAGGGAGAGGGGGGAAGAAAGCGTGTTGTGTGAGAAAAACGATGAGATAAACGAATGATGACATTTCTGATGGATTCGCATTGATAATCGGAGACATTTTATGCTGTTAAACGTTTCGACGTCTCATAAACAAACATCGTTGGCAATTTTCCATATAATGCAGAATACTAAATTCCATGCCAGCGACACCACCACCACCACCATCATCATATGCGTTTCGTTGTCATCGTTACAGTTTTTCCTTTTTTACTTTTTCTTCTTCGTTTTTCTGCAAGTTGTTCATGCTTTCCATTCCGCGGTTTTTACCATCATCTCAGTCAGTGTGTTGAACTACTTGCATGGAAATCATTTCATCTATGAAACTTTTCGACATGCTTTTTCTGAAATGATTGACGACAAGACACAAGCAACGTTCTTTCTTTTCTCGTTCGCTGTCTCTGGCTTTTTCTCTCTCTCTCTCTCTCTCTCTCTCTCTCTGCCTCTCTCTCTGTATGTCTCTTCAACCAAAGAAAACGTGATGGCATAAAGAGAACGTCAATTTTGATTCTGCCATCAATCCGTGCTCGTCTATTTTTCGCAAACGAAGTGAACAAGTTATGAAAGTGTGCAGCCGAAGGAGAGAAAATCTGTTTTTAAACATTCTGTAATTTCGAAATAAATGAAAAACTTTGTTTTCTCTTTTGCGAATTCAAAATATTTCGGGGCCAAAGTATGTGTGTCTGTAAAGCACACAGAAAGCGTTCCATTTCGTCAAAGTGCTGTGTACCAACGACTCTTTTGTTAATTAAAATTATGGAATAACTGTATCTCTCTCTCTCTCTTTTGCCCTTGCTCACGCTCACGCTTTCGCTTTTAAGCGAATAAATTGAATTTTATCACGAATTTGTGGTTTCGCTGATTTTGATGAATTACACAGCTAAATTTATGGCACAAATTCCAGAAATTGTTGACTTGTTAGACGAGAAATCACGCAGAACGAAAGAAAAAAAATATGAATGAACCTAAAAAAAGGGGTGGAAAAAGAACTACACCACAGCGACTTGTCTTCGCACGTCCGCCGATAGCACATCGCAGCAGTTTTTTTTCTTTCTCTCTCTCTCTCCCTCTCTCGCCAATCATGTGTTTGTAGTGCATCGTTTTATCTCGTTGTGAAATGAAGCGATATGTGATTTCTAGCAGATGCTTAAACATGCATATTGAATACGATATGAGGCGAGTAGTGTGCTTTTGCTGCTTGTTTCGCTCACTATCGTGAAAACGAATGAGAGAATGAGCGAGAGATAGAGAAGACAGCGTTAATAGCGTATATGCGGTTAAATCTGCTAGTGGAACATTATTCAACTGAGCATATGAAATTCTCTGGATGCATGACATAAATTGTCTGCTGCAATTCCGACGCCGATATACACCCGAGTTCCGGCGAGTCAGCCCAGTCACATTGTACACTAAATACAACAATCTCCTACCATCGTATATTCGCTTAAAGATTCTCTTCATGAATCTTACAATTTGAATCGCACATTTTGCCCAAGTGCCATTTAATATTAATGGATTCTCTTATAATTCCAACACATTTGGTGCGCGCGTGTCACTGCACACAGTACATCTAGCCATGTCTCGTTGAATGGCTTGTTGCAATCTACTGTAATAAACATGATATTTCGAGGATTCTAGTTTGGAAATGAATTATAACCGGTGCATACAGAGAAGCACACAATTCCCCTTAGATTTCCAGATAAATGTTTGCCTTTGCACAACAGCATCGCTGGTTGGAGCTTTCTCAGTTGACATAAAAATGAAATTAGTGACACTTTTGAATATTCAAATGTTGCCCAACAAGTTGTGAGTGAACTATCTTGTGTGCCGGCGCGACGCATATCCAGTAAAATCATTTCATCTTGTATTTTATTAAGAATTTATCGTTGGACCCATTTTCAGTTACAGCACTTTTTTCCTAACGAGGAGTCGTACAAAGGAGTATTCCATTCAGAATACATTTTTGTCGTTGACACATCGCATTCCATCATAATAAAGCGCACACGCAAACATGTTCGATCCGATGAGCTAAAAATCACTTGAGAAGAGAATCGGAACACTTTCTTCAATCTGGACGTCAGTTGATTCAACTGATTCATTTTCCAGGCTATTCGAAGGGTGGAAAATCTTTGCTGTCAATTATGGAAATGCATCCATCATGATTATTATGAAAACATCAGGATACGTATTCTATGTATTCGATACATTAAACCAGGACGACAAACGTTTTAATTGTGTGTATTATTCAAGATGTAGGTTGTGAGCCGGAAGCTGCGCGTACCATGTCATCATAGAGGAGATATCAAATTCATCGTTATCTTTCTTGCAATTGAAGCATCTCAAGTGTAGCCGTATTTGTGCAACGGATTGTAAATTTGGTTGTTATTTTTCCAGTGTGCATTTTCATGCAAATGGATTACGAGCATATCAACAAAGCCAAGCACAACATTAGCGGCATGTTTTGCATTTTCACATCGCTGGTGTTAATGATACAACAGATAATGACAGCGGCATTCATTCACAGCGGTTGAATAAAGCTCCGAATTGTGCTTATGAAAAGGAATTTGTAGTTTTTGGAGTATCATTTGTTTGCAACAATTTTCAGTAGTATCATTCGAGCACTTGACTGTAATTTAACGACTAAAAAACGAAGCTATAAACAGTATTCGTTGAGTTTGTTATGTTGATTAAGCGGATGTTAACGTCTTACTAACGACTCGTACACTAACGTGCAAAAGTTTGGAACCACTAGGTATTTTTCATACAAATTGACCATTTCTGGTGGACTCATTAACATATTTTGGAAACACCTGCACTCTTGATATTTTTTGCATATCTTCTACAACGTTTCAATAGTAAATCAGAGAGGTTTCATCAAAAAATATTCATGAATTTCAAAAATATAGCAATTTGAATTTGTACTGTGTGAAAAATGATCAAATTTGTATGAAGATTAAAACAGATCAAATTCAAATTGATATATTTTTTAAATAAGTGAATAATTTTTGATGAAACCTCTCTGATTTACTATTGAAACGTTGTAGAAACTAAGCACAAAATATCAAGAGTGCAGGTGTTTCCGAAATATGTTAATGAGTCCACCAAAAATGGTCAATTTGTATGAAAAATACCCAGTGGTTCCAAACTTTTGCACGGTAGTGTATGCCAGACCATATTCGCGAAGCAAAGTTTGTAAACAAAACGCTGCACGATGCGATAAATCGGTAATTGTATGATGTTGCTCAAATATTTTAGCGTAAATATTTCATCGTATCTTCATTTATATTGAAGTAATGAGATTATTAATGCTTCCTACATACTTCATCATCAGTGCAAAGCATAAATTATAGCGCGTCAGGGAATTTTCATCGTTCGTATTATTTTGGCCCTTCAAACGAAATATTTTCACGGAATTCCCGTTGAAAGCAGCTATTTTCGTTCGCAAGCTTTCTATTCGCATTTCACGATATTTTTTACTCACTCAAAATTAACTTACAAATTAAAGCTTTTAGTCTGTTTTTTTTCGTTCGTTATTTTTCTACTCCAATGCAGTCACCGATGCCTTTGCTCCACTCAAAGAGAATCGATTTGCATGTGGTACTTTGGAAAAAAAACAAGTACCAAGCGAAAAAAGAACAATATTCGTTTGGTCATCGATTCCATTAACCCAAAAAGAAAAAAAAACGTAAAAAAATTAGCATTAAGAAAATGGTGCAGCCAAAATGGAAGTGCTACTATTAACACGGACCGGCAAAGCTTTAATGCCTGCCTCAAATTCGTTACAATGTTCGGTATTTTTATTACAAAGATATTGCCTTTTTGCGGTCGCGCGCCCGCTTCAAGCTCGGAAGGACACATGATACATCGTTAAAATAACAATTTACTGCATGTTATATGGTAAAATTGTATATTGTCCAATGAAAATGTTGACTTTGCTTCTCTTTCTCTCTCTGTTTCCCACTTTTACGCCACGACACACCGTGCTTCACTGCACTGTGCTTTGTAGACAGGTACAAGGTACGCATTAGCCTGAAAACATGAGGCACTCTAAAGAGGCGAAACGAACACATGAAATGGAGAAAAAAAATTGATGGTGAAGAGGAAAAATGTGAAAAGTTTGCGTGTACAATAATTCCCGTTATTTTATTGCTTATTTATTATTTAAAAGACCGAATTTTCCAGCGGCGTGTGAGAATGTGAGAGAAAGAGCGAGAGAGAGAGAGCGAAAAAATAGCACGCTCATAAAAAACGCAACAAGCTTTTCGTGTTCACAGTTTATTAATGTTAGCATTCATATTGCTGGTCCTTGGCTGCTTCAATTTTTCTTGTTGGATTGTGCGCTCGTAATGTAGTAGAATAAGAGTTTTAAAAAAAACTGAGCTTAATCCACCGAAATAACTAGTTTATAGTTTTCAATGTAATTTCTGGTTTGTTCCATGTAATTCGGGGCCGTAGTAACATCGGTCTATACACGCCAGTTTCCAACGCGATACACGCGGGGCACATTGTATAATAATGCGCCGGTCGTAATTTTTAAATGAAATATTTTTGTTCGTTCGTTCGTTGGTTCAACGCTTTTTTCCATTCTTTGCTCCGGCACCGGATATAAATTTTAAATGAACACGGCACTTCAAATGCCAAAGATGAATTTCCGAAGCATTTTGATAGCTTTCCTGTTCTGATCGGCCAACTGAATGGGGCTTATATGTCTCCCACCCCATCGGCCATTTCATTTCGATGAATTATTAATGTGGAACAAGTTATAGAATATTTCGGCTCGTGGACGGTTATAAAAATTCTTTAAGCCAGTGAATAATAACAAAAGAATAAAGAAAAAAAAAGAGCTATGGCATTCGTTGAAGAAAACTCGATGCCAACGAAATGATATGCTGGGACAAAAACGATCGGGTGGGTCACAGAAAATACTATGAATAAGCCATTTTTTTCGTTAGTTTACACGATCGTCTAGATATGGTTTTTTTTTTACTTTCAAATTAAAACTGCTGCACGAAATCAACAAAATTATTTATTCATTTGATGTATTTTTCTTTTTTGGATTGGCTGCCATTCTTTTTTTTCGGGAGGTTGACGTTTGTTTTTCCGTTTTCGTTCGTCATGAAATATTCAAGCGAAAATATCTGATTTCGTGCAACTAGCCGAACAAAAAATATTGCTTCCAGTTATATATAGTTGTGAGCATATACGTATGTCGTATATAGTTTTTTTCTTTCTCCAGCAATGAACAAAGGTTATCTCTATGGCGTCAATAAAAATAAACGGTAGCATTGGATATATATATCGACGGCACATGCCTTTTCAATAATTCAATTGGAACGAGTAGAAATTGAAAACTAGATAGTGTGGAACCATGTTATAAACACTCCATTTAAACTATTAGTTCGTTTGAGCTCTAATTTTATTATTTCTAGGTTGAAAAAAGTCTATGTCCTAATTTGTCTCATTTTTGTTTTTGTTTTTAGCACTACATGAAATGTAGAGCTACTAATCTGGTTTTTTTTTCTCTTAATACTTTTTGAGCCATGAAAAGAATTAGAGTGGCTTTCAATTTTTTGCTCATATTTTTTATTCAATTTAAACCAGAGGCAGTATGTATCTTTCAAAAAAGCAATTAAACCAAGATCTTGTAATTCATTTTTGAAATGACTGAGAAAATCTTTTTTCTGTACCTACTTTGTTGCAAATATATAGCCTTCGTACTATACTTTTAATCCATAGTGTTATTAGAAGGGACGACTTTTAATGATATATTAATGCAAAGTTACTTCGATGAAATACATTTCATGTAGTGCGCAAAAAAGTAGTTTGTTGTGAAACAACAAAATAGAATAAGTAACTAAAATCTCAAGAACGCAGAGTGGAGCGTACTTCCCCCAATCCGTATTGGCTTCAGTACCTGAATCATTTACCGAAATGTAATTACAGAAAAGCCAAAACCAACATTTTGGATAACTGTGCCATTAATCGACGGCGGCAATATCTGTTTGCAGCAATTTTTTTCTGCAGTCAAATTAAAACGTCAACGTCGTGCTGAGGTTTTATTTTTCAATTATAAACGCACGCTAATATCCGCCGTATCGATATGGAACCTCAGTGCATATCCACTGGTCAACAATGACAATAACAATAATTCATGCGGTGTTTCGGCGCGGTTTGCTCATTTCAGATTTAATTTTATGTTTTCGCATCTCTCTGGCGTTATCACAGTCGAATGGTCAAATGAATCAACTTACTGAACAGCGCGAGGCAAAAAAAAGGATTGGTACTCAAGCCAATGAACAATGGTCAAGTTACACACACATAAAAAAGTAATTTCGTCCACCTTTTTTTGTGCCAGTGTGCTGTAACAACCAGATTGCGATTCTTTTGCAGAAATTTTTAATGAAACTTTGATAATTCGACAATTGAAAGCGTTTGCGTTAATTATGGTTTACATTCATCGACTTCAACGTTTGAATATTTTTTTATTAAAAAATTTGCGCCGACAACGAACCGAAAAAAAGAATCTGTAATAATAAATTGAGTGATTATTTCTGTCATTTGCATTAAACTCTATTTGCGCACTTGCATTGATTGAATTTTCTATGAATGAGCCAAAAAACAACGCTCGGCCGAGGCAAAAAAGACAAAATAGAACCGGATGGTGATACTTACTTGCATAGGTTGATCAATCATTTTCTCTGGATTTAGTCAAAGGTAGGAACGAACTGGCACTTGCGGATGCAGTGCCGGATGAACGAGTGTCGCATGTTGTAGAGCTGCGCTCGGTAGCTCAGCAGCTGCAGCTGCCGAATAAGCTAACTGATGATGCCATAATTCGTGTCCGCCGGGAAAGAATGGTGCACCTAAGTCTACGCAAAACGCATAATCGTCAGTACAACGAAAAAGAGCATCGTCCCATGGCAAAAACACGGCAAAATTGGATTGAATGAATGTACGCCCGTGCATCAGCAACGAATGACAAAATAAAATTGGAAAGCAAAAAAAGAAGAGAAAGATAAAACAAACGGAATTAATGTTTAGATATTCCATGAAGAGACCTGGTAGCTGCAGAAGAAAGGAAAATAAAATTTTTTTGTTCAAAATAAAGAAGGGCGAAAATGAAAGTAAACAAAAAACAGAATTATTTTTGTGTTAAATGATTAATTGTTGAGTGACACAAAGCAGCGTTTCATAAGACGTGGCACAAAATCCTGCGCCATCGCTTTCGTCGTCGACGCCGTTCGAAAAAGTTTTATTCACGTGCTCTAAAATTCAATTAATTTAGATTAAGAATTGAGACGTTGTGTGCGCGTCGACGCGATTAAAACATAAGATGGAACAAACTTTTATTCATTGTCAAATTCTTCGAAAGACGAACGCTTCGAACGCACACGGATTTTAAAATGTGTTTTGTCTTTGTTTTAATGCTAGACAATAATTAATCTTATGAAATTAATCCATTTTGGCTGACGGCGGAAATTGCCAAATACGAAAAATAAAATATTCAAAACACACGTAGGAAAAACGTGGAGCAAGCCAACGAAAATGGTTTTTCAAAACAAAGGAGAGATAAGCCAAAAACAATCGCGAAATGCTTTCGAAATTTTCTTTACACCGACGAAGGCAATTTGGAACGTGTAATGCAACCGAAAGGAAATTTACGATGGGATGGAGCGTCAACTCATCGGCGTTAAAAGATTTTTCCCAATTTTTCTTCCATCGTTTCTTTTCTGCATCGGAAAACGAAGAAAGAGAGAGAGAAAGAGAGAGAGAGAGAGATAAGAGAAAAGTTGGCATTTGCTTGAGCCTTCAAAATGGCGATCAATTCATCCTGTTCAACTTTGGCATTCTTCATTCGAGCGGCTGTACCTAAACTGGACTGCATCGTTTGCTCTCAAACTATCGATTGAATGTCATCAAAACGGGGAGCCAGCACTTCTAATTTGTAGTACAAGCACACAACACGATAACATATGTTATATGACACAAGTAAAAAAAAGTCTCAATTGCTGCCCAGCAACAAAAAGTGGAGAGGAAAGGAGCAAAAAAATGCGTTCGAAAGCAAACAAGTTTGTTCGCTCATCAAAGAGAACACACATACACGTTTTTTTGTCGCTAGTTTCGACGGAGGATTTTTCATTTTGAAAAGAGAAAAAAAAACGTTGAAACTTTCTCGACGTGGATCATTTGCAGTCCGATATTGATTTTCAATTCATGACAAGTACCGTTGTCATTTTGTTACAGAACAACGACCCTTGTCGATAGCGAGCAGCGAGAAGAGTGTATCTTCCGCCTGATAAAAGACGCGAATCGAGATGGAATATTAATTTTCTTTTGACATCCAATATTTATTGTCCCGAGGGCTTTTATCGGGCTAACATATGAAACAGCAACATGAATAAATATTATTCCAACGATAAATCTGTTCATCATCTACACATGTTGCGTGGCAAACACGAAACGAATATCGTGCCATACCGCTCCGATTTCTTCTGTTCAATCCTTAATTGTGGGATTTTCACTTTGCGCACACCAAGGGGGTGGACGCAGTTTTTTAACGTACAAGTTTTGACGAATTTGTCTCATTTTGCACCGAGTAGTCCCGAGTACATCTATGTATTTTAAATGTAAACTCGAAACTACTCAAAACACTCAGTAAACGTTGACAGTTCTTCGACAGTATACACATTACACTGAACTAAATGGCACCGAGTAGCACTGAGTAGATTCTAGTATCGGCGAGTGTTTGTCGAGTATGAATTCGCGCACAAACTTTGGCGCTCACCAACTTTGTGCCGCTTTTTTTCTTCGTCTATTTATTTCCATTGTGAGTAGGATTGCGACACAATTCGTTCGTTTCAACAGTCGGACAAACTATTTTAATACATTTGGTTCGATTGAATGAGAAAACTTTGATTTCCTATTGGGGTGTTTCTATCCATTTGCGTTTGTGTATTCGGATTTTGACCAACAAGTGTGACAAATGTTTATTGCTTTTTTTTCTCTCCACCGAACGCAAAAGAGAAGCGAGAGCACAGAATGAATAAAAAAAGAAGTTTGATTGCATTGTGTTTGTGTGCTGCTGTGTTGACTAGCTAAAACATATAAAAACTTTGACTCGTCGGGATATCAATTTGGGGTGTATTTGTTTGTAATTAAAGCATTTTGTCTAGCATTCCTAACAATATTTGCGCCTCAATGTTGGCAATAGGGTTTATTTTGTTACATTGTTAAAATGCCATACAAGTGAGTTGTTAGGGCCTGAATGTTTGAGGCTATTCAATGCCATGACTTTTTTTCCCATTGTTATCTCTCAATGGCCGAGTGAATATTGTGTGACACACTATATGTATGGTCTTTATTCAGAAATCTTTATTGCTGCACAAAATTTTGTGTTTTGTGTATGTGTGCATGTACACATTCGTTGTATATGCTGCAGAGAGATAGAGGATAACAACCAAATTGTATGGCATGAAATTTTGCTGATATAGAAGCACACGATCAATGTGGTTTCAAACCACTGGTTTGTGATATTTTTCAGAGGTGATTATTGTTATCATTATCGTTCTGTATTTATCCAATTGCTGTGTCTGTGTGTGTGTATTTGGTATGATGTGTGTTTGTGTGTGTGTGTGTGTGTGTAAGTGTGGCATTTTGTGACAGCAAAAAAGAGAGATCGAAAGAGCAGGCATATAAAAAAGATAAGACAATATAAATTGGTTAAAGAAGAATGAGTGAGTTGTTGGTTTCATGTGTACATATTCATGGGCTTTTGTTTTTTTTGTGATCAGCGTGTGTTATTCTGTGTGTATGTGTGTATGAGTGAAAAGTAGAAAGAGAAAAATAGAGCGAAAAAGAAAGGTTTGACTGAGATTTTGAGTGTTAAACTGTTTCGTTTTTTGTTTGTTTTTGTGGTGGACTATGAGTTGCTAGCAAGGAATTGTCGGTGATTATTTTTGGCATGTTATCTCATTCACAAAAATGGGGTTAATTTATAGCTGTTGCTGGTTACTTGTTTGTTGCTCTTGTTATTTATTCATTTATGCAGTTTCCACTAATTTCCATTTGCACGAATTGCAGCGGTATTGTTATGGTGGTGTATAAAATTGCAGTCAAGCACAGTGAGCAACGAGGCTTAATATGAATGTGTTGAAATATCCTGTTTATCTGAAATTCAGATTCTGACTATGAAAAATATGTTTTCGAACGATTTTGCTTCATTTCACTGTGCTATCGTGCGAATATTCGAATATATTCGAATATTCAGAATGGAACAACGAAAAATTAAAATCAAAACACTAACTTCAAGAAGTGTCTTACTGTAAGAAGCGGTATTTTTGAGAGTCGACGAATAAAATCGATTCTCGGGTTATTAGAGCAAAATAAAAGGAAAAAACTGATGCATTAACATAAAGAAAATGAAAATAAAAACGAAAGAAAAACTCAAAAATGTTAGTAAATTTGTTTTGTTTCGGTTGTTTGGTGTCTACTTACGTCCAGTAAGTGGGTGCATCAATGCAGGATGTGCGGCTGTGGTCGCTGTATTAGGCTGTGGTTTTGGTTTGCTCACTTTTGTATTACTCTTAGCGAATTCCAAACGTATTGTTTGTGGCATATCAGGATCAAATCGAACACCCTGCTGTAATATTTGGTGTGATTTTTGATTTTTTTTATTCTCTTTTTTTCTCTTTGTTTTGTTAAATTATAAAAAAAAATCGGGAGATGCCTTATAACAATACTTTTTTTAACAACGAAATTACAAAAAACGAGAGGAATAAACGTTAAACGACAAAATCAGTTTTCGAAATGGTTGAGTATGCACTGTAACGCGGAGAAAATTATTCGAATTTTGAAAGGTTTGGCCAATCGTCAAAATTGAAAAGCAGGAAATTGAGATTTATTTCCAACGATCCACCGAAGAGTTGTAGAATATTCAGTTTTGAAGTCTCATTGCATTTTAAAACTGTACACAGCAAACGAACAGCCATAATACATAAACAAAAATGTACAAATTGGTTGTTTTTGTTTCAAATTTTTTTTCTGTTTGTTTGTGGTTCATTCAGTTAGTTTCTTTGTTTCTAAAAAGTTTCTGTGGTGGTTTTTGTTTTTGCGTTCGGTTCGATTCAAATACAATAAATGCGCCACGAAATAAAGAAATTAAAATGATTAAAGCTTGAAATTCGAGTATATCATTTGGTTGTGGTAAGTGTATTACATTTAGTGAATGTGTATTGTCATTCGAAACCAAAAGAGAATTGGATATAATAATGGTATATGGTGGTGTATAAATGTTTCTAAATGCAATTTTTCATTCAGTCGCCCTTTTTTTTCGAGAGGCAGCTTTCAATGTGCAATGTGTTCACTTCAATTGTTGGTGCATCAATTTAATTTTGGTCTTATTTCCACATGAAATGGTTGCGGTTTTACCCTATACCAAACTTCTAAATGTTTGTTTTCAAACCAAAAATCATTCCAAATGTTGTTGTATTTCTTGATAACGCATTTCGAAGAAGCTCTTCGAGACTTAAATATGAATTGAGTGAGTTTTATTCTTCGACATTTAGATTCTACATTTTGAACTCCAATTTGATTGAATTCGAAATTAGTATTGAAACAGGAAATGAGAGAAAAATAAAAACAAAATTGCGTGTTTACTTGTAAATTGGTTTTCAAATGCATATAAAGTAAAAAGAACGTAGTTTCATTTGATGGTTGAATGGAACTATAAATACCATAAAAATTTGATTGTTTTTAATGTACGTGGCGAATCGATTCGCGCGCTGCGAATGTAATGTGAAAATTGAGTCTCTCTTGCAAAATGTTTGTTGATTCGAGGAAAAATATTGTTGCATCATTCATGTGTGATTTGAAACTTGATGGAATTTTGGTCACGTTTTTCATTTGATTGTAAATTTTGGCATACATTGGCTACGATCCAATCAAAATGCGCTTATCGAAAATCAACAGAGTAATGGTGTGAAAAATATGTTGTTTTTGCTGTTGTTTAAGTGCGTTGTATGTGTGAGAAAAGGAGAAATTGAGGGAGCAAATGCAAAGCCATACACATAATAAAAATTCACTAGATTTGTGATTGAACCGAATTTTGGTTGCCAATCATTGCAAGAATATCGATTGCGTTTTACTTTTTGCCAAACAAATTGCAAATAAATCACATTTTATCTCCTCTAAAATTGTGTGTGAGCTTATTCAAAGAATCTACTGTTTCGAATTGTATTCATTTTGTTTTGCTGTTGTTGTTGTTGTTGTAGGGAGTGGAAGTGATTTTTGGTATTTCGCATGTATAAATTATCATTTATTGTAATCCATTTCTAAATGGATGTTCGGATTTTCTGCTTGAAAATGACACAAAAATTAAAACAATATCCGATAATTTGTTGGGTTTTGCTGTTGTTGTTGCTGTTTTTATTACATACAGATATAATATATTTACATACAGTGCATATTCAAACAGGTGATTTTTGTCTTGTTGGTTGATATATTGGGTGATATGGTTCTGGGCATAGCATTGCTAATTACGCTTCGTTTCAATTTGCTTTGGTATTTCGTTTTAAATTTGGATATAGGATTCAATTTTAGAATTTAGCAAAATACGGCTTATTTTGCATTTTCAATGCAATTGGAACCGGAAAGCGATACGATTTTGAACGAAAAACTGATAATAACACGATTTATCGATGAAAATGGAAGTTCAATGCTAGGTTCAATGAATTGGCTAACCTTTCATTATCATTTTGCTGCTTTGAATCCTTTAGCCACTAACGAAATATCAAAACAAATTACTCGTTCAATTGAGACCAAATTTAATTTCTGTGTTTTTGTCGTCAAATCGATAACAATATGTTTCATCATATCGATAGCTGTGCTCTGCAATCTGCAAAGTCACAACTCTACCGTTTCTATGTAATTTTTTTCTCATTTCATTTCAATCGATTGTTTGAACAAAGCACAGAATTCAAGTTGGCGGAAGCGTACAAACAGAATATATATCATAGGGGCGTATTGTTGTATCTAAAGTGTTCATTTCGTTGTTATTTTTACAACTATCGATTTACCTGTAAATCCTGTTTGGCTGCCTCAGCACCAGCACGTGTATGAAACGTAACAAATCCGACCGGCTGCAAGTAGTCATCGGTACCGAAACATCCGAATAAAAAAAAGCAGTAAGAACAATAGAACGGTTAATGAAATGGGGTATGACAGAAGGAAAAAAACAGAGAGAGAGAGAGAGAGAGAGAGAGAGAGAGAGAGAGAGAGGAGAGCGACAGTTTGTCCTTTTAATGGCAAAATGTAACATTGTATAACGTTATAACTTGCGCGTGCTAACGATCTATCGGAGTTAAAGGAAAAAACAGAAAATACATTGTCGTCCATTGCGATTATTCACAGTAGCACATTCAAATAGTTCCATTTGAGAGTAGAAACAACAATGTTGATTGTGGAAAATAACATTCAGCTCACGTGCAGTGATATTTTTCCAGTTGAAAAATGTCTCTTAATGTTTACCATCTCCTTACGCCAGATAGTTTCAACTCGATTTTTTTTTTTCGTTGCAGAAATATGATCCACGCAGAAAAATGCCATTGACCATTGATAAATGTGCTTAAAGATGGTGAAGAAGAAAATATGTGCTTGCAATGGTGAATTGATGCTTGGTGATTCATCGAGAGGAAGAAAGAAAAAAATGCCGGATGTGGAAAATGAAATATTTCAAACAGAAACCGAATGCAGAACTATAATGAAGTTGATGTGAATGTATACACTCAGACAAATTCAACGATATAATGAATGCAAATGGCATTACAATGACAAACACAGCTCTAAACTTTATTTAGCGTTTATCCGCATGGGAAAAAAGAGTTGATATCTTAATAAAAGCACATCTCACACTCACCGATGCAGTTTTCCCATTTTTGCTCGTTACTTTCAACAACGATCCTTCATAGCCCTGCAAGGAAATAAGTAAAATATTGCAATTACTCTGTTCTTATCTCACACGCTCGGTTCGTGCAAATTTTTGATTAGCGAATAATTTAATTAGTGACTTGATTTCATCAGCTCAGCAACTGTAACTGAGAGGCTCTTCATAGCATTGTGTCCAAATGGTAAAAGCTTTAAAAAATACTCCATCAATTGATTCATTGAAAATTAAGCGAAATGATCAATCGAATCATCTATCATTTTGAATCAATTGATGTTTTTGAACTGTGTCGCGGCCCAATTGAATCGGTGGTTTTTTTCCTATTGTAGAATTCGGTCAATTTTAGTCCTGCTGGCCTATCGAATGGCGCGAGTGATTTATGATGTCGCATTTTATTTGCATAATTAATAAATAACCTCCAATAAATATGATATATGGTTGCTTTTAATTCGGCATATAAATTAACACAACAAATTCATTCCCAGTGGACTAATTAAATTTTTGCTAATAAATTGCCTGAAACCGAATTAAATTTCAGGCCGACCGAACCGTGCATCCACACAATGTGCACATATCTAGAGCAATTAGATGTTATTTTATTTTTTGCACTCTAAGAAAAATTTGGCGCAAATAAATTAAACTAATTGAAATTCAATTATATCATCAAAATTACCTCATAAGCTCTGAACAGCAAATACAGTTCTCTCGGTTTAGCATCCATCGGCAAACCACTGACGAAGAGTGTGCGAACCTGTAGCAGAAAAAAAAGAACAAAAAATATGTCATGCATTTTTGCAATTACATTTGAAACTTAAATTAACACACACAAAACTATCAATTTGTTTTTTTTTGCCGTCTTGTGATTTATTTGCAACAATAAATCTAACTAAAATTTCATGAATGTTAATCAAATTGGAAATCTACCGCAAAATTGATGGGCTTTTGTTGCCATCATCCGTGACCATCAATTGATTAAATATTTCGAGGTTTGTGTTTCATTTACCGTACATAAATGCATGTGCAACAGCCATCAAGTGGAAAATCACACAGCTCTAAATAAATGAAACATTTTCATTAATACTGACGATATGAGATATTCAGCCACTGAATTGTTGTTGTTGTTAATTCGCTGCAGTCGTTTTTGTGTTGTGTGCGTGTGTGTGCGCTTCAGAAATGGAAAATCTGATTGTATTATGCGAAAACATGACAATTGCATTCCATATGTTTCGATTAACTCACGGCGAAAACCACGGTGGAAAAAAAAAACAAACACACACAAACACCATAAACACATGGATGCCGTGGCAACCGCCGAGCACAGATAATATTATGCATTGTTAATGACAGTCGAAATTGAAGTGGGTGCCCATTTTGTTTTGATTAAAAATTGGTTTAGTGCATCCATTTATTTAAATTGATATTCGCTCGCGGATTTTTTGTTTCTCTCGGCTCTTTACATTTGCTTGGCTGTCGTTACCAGCCCGAAAAATTCACATACATACGGCGCACCGAATCGAATGCAATCGCATTTTATTGTCGAAAATCTTGATTGCTTCCAACCAATAAATATGCATTTTATTTATGGCAATACGGCAATCAGCAGATTATAGTTAAATTGCCGTCAAATTGGCTCAATGTGGCCAATGAATAATACCATTTTCATATTAAATGCCATTTTATTTCGTTTTTTTCTGTCAGTAAAATTCATTCTCCATTCCGCTTAAGTAGCCGCGAAATATGTTGTTTGCACATTGTAATGCTCGGCCCAAGTGCTGCTTTACATTTCAATTGAGGCTTGTTCCTCCCATTAAATTATTACATTTTACTTTATCTTCAGCTGAAAACTTGCCATCGGCAATTTTCACTCGTTTCCGAATCAATTTATCACAGTTTGACTGACGATGGTTGCTTTACTCCTTTTCAGATAGCAATGTAAATAACTTTTTTAATAAGATTTTCATTGAAGTCACCGAATGCAGGTGCATTTTAATTACGATGAAAAGACGTCTCTTAACCCCGTACTGGTTCGTTGAAACAAGTAAAGCAATCAAACACTTTGTTTGAAGTGAAAAGAGGTCAATTTTATGAATATCTCAATCATCTAATGAGAAAAGCTACTTCAATTCGATAGAATACATAATTCGACAGTCTTCAATGTGTATTAATAACAAAGTTATTGCGATTCGTTCAATTTCCATACGGAAAACTTTGCTAATAAATCACTTTGAATGCCCTTTTGATGCAAATGCCATTCCGACTAACTTTCTGTATGCCAAAAAGTTGTGAATTTCACCCAAACACTGCATTTGAACCGAATGCAAAAACCGGAGCCAACTTTTCACCTGCTGGATGACGACGAATTCACACAAACCACCACAAGTGTGGCTGATGGCATACATGATTAAAATTATAATAACGTTGGTATTTCAAATGCATTTCATAGTAGAGATAACTTAGAGTTGGTTGACTTGTGCTGGCAACCTGTGTGTCACATAACTTTCGCTCCAACTATTCCAATATGACCAAAAGTTTTTTTTTTCATAAATTGTTTATTAGCAGGTAGCGTCTGTGGTATATTTGTGGAGCGGGGCGGAATATCAAGCATATTTCCAAAGTGGCACATAGACACTTCAATGTATTTGAAATATGCAGTGGTCAGTGGAAATTCCATGTCCTCCCTTTAAAATCGATCCCATCATCAAAACTTATTTCAATTCAATAATTTCGTGTTCTGCATTGGCATTTTCGCCTGGATACATGTGACATTTTCATTTAGAAAATGAGTTGCGCATGTTCGAATGCATATCTAATATATTTATTTGCCAGTATCTTTACCAATTCGTATCGCTGTTTAGCCAATCATACGATAATGAACAAAATTATGTTTCAATCGCAGTAATATTTCAATTAAACATGTTGAATATTCGTGATATTTTCTGATCAAAACTAAACATAAATCGCTCAATATATAAATAGCGAATGTACGACGCGAGCGCACGCCACCGACTTCACTCCGCAATTTACTACATATATTTATTAATTGAATTGAGTTTGCATGCGCTCGTCTAAAATATCGAACATGTGCAATTTACAAAATCATAATTATTTTCGCTCCTATCCGGTGGATATGTGTGTTTGTGTGTGTGTGAATAAATATGAATTTTTGATGCTGAAAATTGGAAATGTTCGTGCCTCAAGTGCTGTGCACGGTGCTAGTTGCATGCTTTAATTGCTAAATGCATTTAAAACACGATTTTATGCATATACATCAGTGGAAGTGGAAATAAAATGAACATAAATTGACTTAATTGCAGCGACACCGATCATGTTCGCCACACCGCAACACCGGCATTCGATTAAATTTATGATATATATCAAATGTTTCTCCTGGGGCTTTTGCCACCGCTACAGCTTTTTTATTCGGACCATTTTTTTTTTTCAAAAAATCGGCTCCGTCAACTCACGTACCAACTTTTATTGTAGGTGTGCTCGTGCTCGCCGAGACAACAATGTGTCACTAATTAGCACCAACATGTTACAAATGATATTTTTTTCGATATTTTCGAGAAGCAATTTGCTTCAAGCAAAAAGTCAAATACAAAAATGAAAACGGTGTGAAATTTGTGTCGAATGAAAATCCAAAATAAGGGAACAACAAACAGTTGATGTACGTTGTACTTTGTACACACAACAATAATAATACTCTTCCAATTTGACATGTTTTCATTGATAAATGAAGCCTGACGCTTTGTTCCATCCACGCCATTTCAAAAATTTCAACTCAAAAACGACAAGTGAAAACATTTTAATTTTTGAATTGATCCAGTTTTTTTCTGGCACAACTTCTGCTTCCGTATATGGATTAAAACAACACACCGAACGAAAAGCTTTTTCATGTTATCACACGGACAATGTCAAAATGTGGATACATTTCACTGACAACCCCACACAGATTCAAATATTTATTGTCGGTTGGCGGTCAAAAGCATTTCAAAATAGATGAAAGATATACATACGAATTCCATTTGATGCATTCTATCGAAATATATAGTGATAAGGCTGTGGCTTTTAATTTATTGACACATTATTTGTCATATCCCAGATTATATTATTGGTTGTATAAAACCATGACAACTCGGTTTGATAGTAGCATTGATACGCAATCTATAATTTCAATATGGCCTTAAATGACATTTTAATGAACAGCTTGAGTTCATCATCGCATTTCAATATTGACAGTTCAGATCTGAAATGTCTTTGATTTGTACTAGCTTCTCAATCATAAGTGAAAAGGTATGTGTTTCTGCTTTGAATACCGATAAATTTAGCTCTTTCAATGTGATTGCTGTATGGGCTCAGAACCTCTGAAGGATGTAAAGCCTTTTTGAACGAAGGAGCAGATCTCTAGATTTTATCGTGTATTTTCAATTTCTCAAATGTTTTTACTTCTGTTGAATTATTATTTATCATGCAAATACAATCAGCATGAACATAAGTTACGTGATTAATTGAATTTATTGGGTAAATTCCATTTAATGATATTAATTTCAAGAGAAATCCACTAAAAGGTTTCAAATGATTGAAAATCAACTGAGATTAAGATTTCATGTTAAGTGTAAATTCATTCAAACGAATCAATTTGAAATCAACCCGACTTCTCCTAGACTGAAATTCCCAGTAAAAGTGACTTTTAAAAAGTCACAGAATAAACCAGTCGCTTTCGTTACGATAATTGCTTGGGGAGTCGCAGTAATAAACACCAGACTCATTGTGAATTCAGTTGGGATGCCGAGTATGTATGTTCGATTTCGTCGATTGTTCGACTAATTGAATTTTTAACACAAATAAACATGTTTACTTCCGCATGCAAGTGCCAAACGTTATACAGTCCATCGATCAAAACTACGACGAACAGAAAACATTCATTTCATCTGTCGAGGCGTCCAATTGTGAATGCACAAACACACACTGAATAATTCCGATTCGGAATGAAAGTGGATTATTCGAAAAGCTACGATGGATACAAATTCATCGGGAGATACAAACTGCGGAATGCTAAACAACAACAGCAGCAGCAATCAATCGATAATAATTGTCGTATAACGAAAAGGTATCTCTTTTTTCGCTGAAAAGTTACAGAAGCGAATTCATCCTCGTACGATCGTGCATTATCATTAGCTTTGATAATGATGCCATGTTATGCTAGCGGCACTTTTTCTGCTGTTCTGAAGAAGTTGTTACTGATTTTCATTTGCAATTCGTTTACTCAATAGATGCGCTGTGTGCCATTCAAAATGCTATCTCTCTTGCTCTCCTTCGCTTCCTTGCCCGTTGCGTTGACGCGCCATTTTTTTCCATATTTAAAATTGAATGCAACGAAATGGAATATTATTTTACATTCATCGATTCCATGAATCGACATCGTACAAAATGTTGGACGAGTTTTGTTGTAATTCAAATCATTTTCCGGAAAATGAGTTTTTGTCATTTATAACATTAGTTTTAATTAGTTTGATTTTGTCTCGAAATGCAATTAAAAAAATTTTAAAACATTTATTTGTTTTACACATGAACAATTCAGAAACACACGTACATATGAGGAAAAATACAAATAAAATTCCCATTTGATATAGTATATCATAATTGAATTACAACATTGTTACTATATTCAATTATTTGTTGTTTGTGTTCAAATTTCGTAATTAACGAATGCAATGAAGTTTACCGCTGTTGCAGCGACCGATGACGAGAGAGATGGAGACAGTAAAAGGGCGAAACAGTAACTTTATTAGTAAGCGATCCGGAAAATGTGATTTATTGCGACAATTAGAACGGTTTGGCAGTCACCCGTAAACAAATGCCGTTCATCGTGCTGTCGATGAGATCGTATGTCACATTAATTAATTTCTAGTGTTCGGAAAAATCCGTTTTTGCCAGACCAACATCCCGCTTTTTGTTTCTAGGCAATGAGAGTGTTTTCTTAAATGTTTTCATCAACCCAAAACCGATTATCGATAGCCCCCATCGAGACATTAGCTGGAATTGCGTTCTTAATCACCGCCGTTCGGCTGTCTGGTTCAATGAACGTCAATTGTAACTCACAAGTGGATGACGGAATCTCGTTGTGCGATTTCGGCTCTCGCATTTCGAACGCGTTGTCATTGGTGACGGTATACAATGACTACATCGCTTTTTGTGAGTCGTCTTTTTTCGTTCCCTCTCTCTCTCTCTCTGTGTGTGTGTCTCTCTTTGTGTATGTCGTTGTTTTTCCCGTGCTATCGCTTGCTTTGGATTACACACAGCTGAGCACATACAAATGCGATGTGTATCGTTATCGGATTTGATCTTGTCGCTATTTATTAGCCGTTGGATATCACTTTGGATACGACACAGGGTCGCTTCAGGCACTTCATTCAAGCAGCTATATACTCGCATCGACGCACACATTCATTACATTGTTGCCCTCGAGCCAATTATTTAATTATCAAACGCATTATTGCATCTTTCTTCCAGCCCTATTCTATTTGTGGGTATTCTTTTAATTCGTTTTAAATGATGCGGTCAAATTCAGTAAAAGTTTACGATATTCAAATCCGTTGGAAGTTTTGTTTAAAAAAAATATTATTCTGCGCATCATTCTGGCAAATTATCTTCAAGTTTGAGAAGCGAAAGAAATGATATTCAGTCAAAAATGGGTGCGTACGATGAAAAACAAGGAAATGTCACACAGCGCGTTTTCTCATCGAAATAAAGCGACTTTTCCCCCCACTGTTTTATACCATACGATTACAATGGCATTTTTCGACTTGCCTCACTTTTTGTTCGTCAGCTCCGTATTCCGGTGTCGTAGATTCAAAGTCGTTACGCAGAACACAGGGAAAAGCAGACGAGCGATAGCAGCTGACAAAAATCCGGCAGCGTTGAAATCGATGTATTACACTGCAATGCAGTAAGCATTAAAGATTTGAGCTTGACAGCAGAAGAAGAAGAAGAAGAAGAATAACAGTGCACGATGTGATTACATTCCGGAATAAATGTATGTTTAGCTTCTTTCTGCTCGCGTGCATTTCGAATCACTCAGACAGTCATTTGGAGTTTCCTCTTGAAATAAAGCCACGGATGCAACTCATAATCTCGATCCACCGAATATAGAAGCTGTCAGAATTACAATATCAAATATGAATATGAACATTAAAACGCAACGCCGCGCTGGCTCGATTTTTATTTCAACAGCACTGTTGCATATTCACGATATGTTTTTTTTTCTCGGTCAAAAGTAGGGATCCGGCGATTTTTTTTGGTTGGTTCTACTTTGTAACAGATTTTACACGAAAATATGGCACACATTTGGCTTTAATGTACAGGTAAAATTCAGCATAAGCTTAGTGTGCCACCAGTTGTGTTCGGAGGGATAGATGTACATTTTATGAGAGATTGCTGTGTGCGGAGATGACACTTCCATTTTATTAATTTCGGTCGTAATGACGGTGCTGCAGATAACAATGATTACCTTATAACAACATGAACACAACCACATCCACTTTATTCCATTGTTGGTAAAAGCACCGAAAAAATGCACTTAACGAAAATGAGCACAGTTAAACCATGCCTGACCAAAAGGAGATTACAATTTTTTTTTGGTACGGACACATGCACAACATACATTTCGTATAAAAATGAATAATGAATGTCTTCCGTGGTGATGGCACACACATTTGTTATCAATGTTCAACAGGAACAATGTTTGATTTTTTTAAAATGCATTACTTTGTGCTACATTCTATGTTATCTGAAAGGCAGACAACTTATTAATTTATGATAAAGAACCGTTTTTAGTGCCAGAGCATAAACCAATGGTTAGATGTTAACCGAAAAAACTTCTAACGGAAGCCATTAACTCATGGCGAACAATGTTCATCAGCTTGTTAACTCTTTTAAGAGCTAATTTGCTCCAGATTGAAACTGTTCATGCGCTTCCGTTTTGGTGACTAAAATGTTTCAGTCATCCGAACATTTTGTATAGTATCTAGGGGGAAAATCTCTATGCAAAATAAAACGTTATAACCGAATTTACTTTCAATATATTTTTTGCTCCTTTCCACACAGAAAGACAGTGAAAATCCGTTCACTCTCCGTCTTTTGTTCCCGTCTGAAGATTTATAGATAACAAGTGATTCTTTCGAAAGTTCAAAATCTCGACAAAGAGATGGGGAAGAAAAAATCGAACGAGAATTCCTCGTCGAGGAAAAGTAAGCAAAATGGAAAGAAAAATGCGCGTAAAGTAGGGATTTGAGTCATTATATTTCATGACCGTTTTCACCAGCAATCGTTTACATTGTCTTTGCTCTATTCTTTCTTTCTCGTATTTTCTTTTCTTCTTCGTTCTATTTGTGTAATGAAGAGATGTCGATGAGAGCGCGATGAATACGAAGCAGATGAGGCATTAAATAGCTTACAACGGATTCGTTTGCGTGTTTTACATATTTTCCCGTTACTTAAGATGGAAACATGGCGTGCATACTATTTGTTTTGTTTTCGTTTCGCTCATATTTCTCTTTCGTACATTCGTTTGTTTTATTCTCCCTCTCTGCGTGTAATAGAATCGTCGGTATTTCGTGCAAATATTGGGATTGGCTGTAAATGTTGTATGAAAAGGAAAATGACGAGCTAGAGAGGACGAGAGGAGAGGAGAAAAACAACAATGGAAACGAATATCTAGACAAATAAAATGCCATAGAATGGAATGTGAACAGAAACAAATAAAAGGTGAAAAGCGCTGAACAATCGCACTCAAAGAAGAAAATGCCGACAAACTTTTTCGTAGCCTTTTTTTCCATCTCTCACTCTTACTCTCTCCCACTTGGATTCAGTTTTATTTTTCTTTTTATATTTCAGGCTTTTGTAAAAAAGAACAAAAAAAAAACTTTAAAACACGCGATCACATTTCATTGCCTTTGTGTGTGTGTGTGTGTGTGTGTGTGTGTGAAAAAGCGAAAAAGAACGAAGCAATGGTTGAGGGGGATGAGATCGGTATTGCGTTGGCCCAGACACGCGTATATTAACCCATCACAGCCGAACTGGTTATTTTATTTTCTTGCTCAACATCTTTATATCGAGAATCGTCTGCTATGCTCTTGTTTTCTATGTCGACTTTACACAGTGACATAAAACCTTTGCCACCCTAAAAACATGATCGATTGCCGGTTGTTTATGTGCGTCGAACTTTTTTTCCCTTCATCACCGCATTACGATGCATTGTTATCTCTTGAAGTGCCGAGAGAGGAAAAAACCGCTTGAATATTTTATTGGCTAATTATGTGTGACAAGGCGAAAAAAATTTAACCGCTCCATTTTTTATTGGCGCATACAAAACAGTGGAGAAGCTGCTTGGAATTATGCCGTTAAACGGGGTGCTTTTCAGTTCGGGCAACTTTTAAACTACCGCTAATCGATCAAATTATAATAAACGAGCGGCTTGATACCGATTTATCATACACATTCATTAATATTGACAAAACAGCTTGTCATCAATTTTCCGATAGAGACTCGATCTGATTGTTGTTACGCAGTGAATCGCCTAGATTTGCTTTTAACTCTCACTTTTTATTTCGATGGCATAACAAATGATTCCATCAATTGATAGATATAACAACCAAGACCAACAACACACGCATTAATACAATTCAATGTTTTGTTGTGCCGTTACCACGGCTACTCACGATAGATGATAACGATAAATGTTTTTTTTTCTGCTCTGGTCGTATGCTATACTTTTTCAAGCCATCAAAATGCTATGCAACAAAATTCGTTGAATGGCGCAAACCATTTGAATAAATAACAATGGTCACTAATCCATCCGAAATAATTCATGAGCCATTCATCGAATCGAATCACACGTGATATTCGCTTTGTCCATATTTGTTCATAATCTGGATTTATGTAGTCACCGGAGCCCAGTTTAGATCCACTCGATGTATATGTCTGTGTGTGTGTTTGCGTGCGTCGGGGCCAGTGTCATACAGTGACTTAGCATATAATACAAATGCACAAATGATGGGCATCTAAAAAAGGGTTACCTCGCCTATTTGTTACCTCAGCTCATTTTTTTCTTCTGACGCAAGTGGTTAACACGTTCGTACTGCTGCCTTTGGTCCTTTTATTTCGACGCACACACACACTCACCATATACCAATTGACATGTTTTCTATTTTATGCTCTCGATAGTGTAATGGCATATTGGGGCGCAGCTCCATGGGAAATGTGTCATGCCATTCGCATTTAACACATTTCATTCTCTCTCTCTCTCTCTCTCTCTCTCTCTCTTTTGTGTTGGTCTCCATTCATATCGATTCGAACCTTTTCGATCTCTTATCGAAGTGCTCATATGCTTTTTTCCCGACGCACTAAAAACCATTCTCAGCTAGATAGCGCAATGACCGTATTCACAAGCAGCACACATTTTATGCTTTTGTATTTGGTCTGTTTAGCTGATACTCGCTCCAATTGGAACTGACAACTTAATTCATTTTCCATTGTAAAGAAGGAAAAACCAATTTCATTTTGTTGGTCAAAAAGTGGAAACGAAATGAAGGTACATTTTCCATTTATACTGCGGGCGATATTTGTTTTCGTTTGTTTTTACTTTTTTTACTTTGGCAAATAAATTTAATGAAATTATCAAAGTTTTGAAAAGTCGTCCGTTGGAGACTCACAGGTCAAAATGATATAAAGAAAATACAGGCCGACCTGAAGCACTAGAGAGAAAAAAACCTTTGACTCTCTCTCTCTCTCTCTCTCTCTCTGTGTGTGTGTATCTTTTTTTTCTCTTCTCACTAATGAACCGCGCGCTACACCACAAAACACTCTCGAAGGAGCACTTCTTCGTTTTTTTTTCTCTCGTTATTGTCTTGAATTCCATATTTGTTTAACATTTTCTTTTCATTTTGAGTTGGAAATGCCATTGCATGGATTTTGCAGAATTCTTAAGGGGCAAAAAGGTCCCAGCTTTCTTCTATTTACGAAATTCTTTTTGGCTTGAGTTGTGTTCCTTTAATGCTACATTTTGAGTTCATGAAATTTGAGGAATATCCTGTTACCAGCTTATTCTTGTGTTTTCGCTGCAAATCTCTTCAACTTTTCCGTCATTTCCGTTGTTTTTCTCTTCACTTTCGTTTTTTTTTCTGTTTCGTTATCCGAAATCCTTTTTCACTCTCTGTGTACGTATGTGTATGAGTGTCTTTTCTGCTTGACATTTTTATCGTTTTAGCATTCGTGACGCTGGTGTTCAGTCGAAAAGACTTTGTATATATATTTATGTTGTTAATGTGGAATAGCTTCATTCCTACGCAAAATATTTCCTCTGCAGCGCTCGTTGCGCTCTTGAGCTGAATGCAACAGAATTTCTGTTGATTCAATGCCACTGCTGGTGCTGCTTCAGCGAAAAGCACATAAAGTATTTGTCGTTTGTTTTATTTGATGCCATTTTCTTTCTCTGGTTCTCTCTTTGGTCATTCATTCGCTCTAACTATTCGTGTAAACACGCGAAAAAGACGTTGCCGTTGTCGTCGACGTCTTCGTTTTCGAGTGCATGGGATAGAAAACTTAGCGCATCATAAATCGGAAAGAATGCCAAAAGGATTACAAAATCGAATCGGGAACCTCACAAGAAAGGAAGAGACAGAGTGAGCAAGAAAATTACATCATTTCTCGTTTCGTTTTTCTTTTGGTTCGGTAAATGTGTTTGTGTGTTTGTGAGCGCGTACTATGGCAACAGCTTCTTCTGAGCGACGAATATGAACGGGTAATAAATGGGATTACATGTCGAAAAGTGTGCGCCATTTAAACAAAACTACAGCAACGGCATGTGTGCATGACAAGAACAAAACTTTCGTATGAAAGAAAAGAAAGCGACGAAGAAAAAACGAGTGGCAAAAGAAATTGATGGCATCGTCAGTGCAAACGATGAGCATCTCATATATGGCATTCGGAAAAGTGGCTTAACGGAGCTAAACAAAAACGCAAGTGCGAAACGCGCTCATTTCGTAGCTTCGACGAAACCCCAACGATTGCTTGGGTCGCTGGAATAGTTGCCAATATGACAAATAGTCATAATCATAAAATATTTGAAGCATCGATGTTGCTCGCGCAACGAGCGCGCTCCCTTGAAGATCTCTTTATTTGTTCTCATTTAGCTTCCTCTTCCACCAATGAATTCCTGATTTGATTTCGAAAATGTAATTTTGCTGCCTTTCGATCCCGGCAGTAGCGACAGAAAAATTCGATCGAACTTCACATAAAAGTAAAATATATTTTTTTTATTGATTGATAATAAAACGTCAGACGATGAAAGGAAAAAAATGTACGCGCGTGCAGGAGGGTGGCGAAGATAAAAAGCGTGAGAGAAAACGTAGTGACTGGAGCAAGCTGGGTAAAAATGTGTGTTAGGCGGGCAATGTTCGAAAGACGAAATTGTATCGCAGCACGTCCCATCTTACACATGCCATGGAAACACGTATACCGCATAAGTAAATATGAACTATAAGTACGAGTTTGATTGCCTTTGATGTGAAAATTGACGCTATAAATATAATGTAAGTCGCAAACCGATGAAGAATTACTAGTTAATGCCTTCTACCAGGAATTTTATGAGACTTTTCTTCCGTGTTTTTTTTCTTTTTCTGGTTTTTGTTCTCCTCTCGTCGATTCTGGTTCGATTTCCATTTTGATGGGATTTTAGTTTGTGAACAATGTTTTTATTTTTATTTGGCTATTTCGATGCACATGGCATTCGATCGAACTTCGTTTCGTTCATTCCGCATGCGAAACGTTGATGTATGTAAACAGCATAAATGCTGTTTGGCGAACGTAAATACACACATAAACAATGACAAGTGTGTGTGTGTTGTATGCATACGAAATGGCCCATCAAATAACAGAAAACTGGAAATTGAATTTTACGACGGAAAATGTGCGACGAGGGTGGGGAGTTGTCGAAATATTCAGCACGCCGGAATGCTGGGCGAAAAACTTTGTGAATTTGTTTATCGTTCGTTTACCGACGTTGTCATTGGCATTCAAGTCAAATTTCCTTTTAAAGACGTCTTTAAAAAAAAAACGTCTCCAGCAACTTTGTCTATCTTCCCATAGGTTCAACTTTTAAAGCGATCACATTTCGGTTTTTATACACATTCAAATTTCTTCACAAAACATTCGATTCGTTGTTGTTTTCTACTTTCTGTCTATCTGAGTTGTTTCGACAAGATTCATGTTTTTCTTATTTCCGTAGCATGAACACAGTCTGATAATTTGCTATCAAATTAATTTCCATCATACAATTTTGCCCCAATTTTCTGGAGACTGTTGAACATTCGGGACATGTTCCGTTCACTTATACAACTTCCTTATATACTTCCAATTGCTAAAATTTATGACTAATAATATTTAAATTCCACAATCATCATATTGGATTACGGTATAAAGTTATTAAAAGATTCAAGTTTGCTTGCTTATAGGAATCCATTTCGATAAACCGACCGAAGAATTTGTTGAAAATTACCTGAAACGAAAAGAAGAGGAAACAAATCGTTAGTTGATTCGTTGTTACATTGGTAATGTTAATATGTTTAAATAGAATGGAACAAATATCATAAAAAAGGTTTAGTTTGGGCCAAAACACTGTGCATTTGTTCTTTTAAGGTCTGCTATTGTCTCAAATTGAGACTCGCAATGTCTTGGCTGACCTTGTCGTCGCAGCAGAACAAAGACGTTGTCGTCATTCTCAATGAATAGAAAAATTGACCGTAGTTCCGGGACTAATTACCGTTGAGTCATGCACTTGTCTCGCCCCATTGTAGACAATGTGCTCTATTATGGACATTCAAATATTCTTTTTTTGTCATTTATTAGCTCGCATTGAGAATCGCAAAGCCATTAATGATATCAACATCAATCAGGCTCAATTTTGTTTTCACAAACTTGCCTACAGACAAATAAAAAAGCGCAAAGAGCGATTTTTTCTTTGATATTATTTTATGACAGGAAATTTGTTTTGTATAAACCAAAAAAAGATTGCAAATTTCCTGACAGGCTGTCATGTGGGTTAATGTGCCTAGTAGCATCTGTCTGCATGGATTTTTTTCTCTCCCCTTTTTTTCCGTCCGTATCATCGTTTGCACGTTGAAAATATTGTGTGTATGCAATTTGCTGGTGAGGGCAAACACAAAGTCAAAAACTTATGGAGCTTAACAAAAATACCGAGGTGAAATGAAAGCGAGAGATTGAAATTGCGAATGAGTAAGAAACACATGCAAAAAATATTGAAGGCAGAAAAAACGAGGTTTTTCATTTCAAAATTAAGTTAAATATTTTCATTGCGTTCGCCTTCAACCGAAACACAACAAGTAGTTCCCATTTGCCGATGCGGTTTGGTGCAGTTGAATTGTGTGCGAACAACGCTTTTTTCTCCGCTGGTTGTTGAATATTCAATGTTTTGTTTCAGTGTTTTCAATTGCCACATGCAAAGTGCTTTCTACGTGTTTTTTTCTTTCTTTCATCCACTAAATTTATCGTTAAATGTTCTCGTTTTCATTGCCGTTATAACGTTAGCAGCGATACATTCGCACACAGCCTCGGTTCACAGAGCGAACGAAATGGTGAATGGGAAAATGTTTATTACGACTTTTTCATCGATGCAATTCATTCCGTTGTTCAATGCACACGTTTTTCTCTGTTTTCGTTTCATTTTTATTTTTTTGCAAAAAAGTGAACCAAACAAAAGCAGTTTTGTTCTTTTTCACACCGTAATTTCTCATTTTCATTCTAAGCTTTTGTTTTTCCACCCAACCAGTAACATCCCGTGATTTCAATACGCACACAATGTTTTCTCGCTAAAATGCCTAGTGGTAATGATTTCGTATTGTATTATTTAGAAGTCAAAGTTGGCGCTTGAATTTGGCCACACGCACCCATCAAAATGGCAAAATGCATATTAAATGGAATTATTATCATTGTCATAATCATCATACATCTAAATTGAAATACAAGAGAGCAACAAACATTTGTAAATGTTTGTGCGTCGGTTGGGGAATGTGCTGTGGCGCTTCCTTTAGTTATTTAAGTGATGTTGGTCTTCTTTCTCCCCCTCTCTCTCTCTCCCACTGTGTGTCTTTGTCGTGATTTTTCCGAATAAATACACGACAACGAGTGGAATAAATTATGCTGATAAATGACGATTCGCTCGATGCGAACTACGTTCGACAGTGACGATTTAATTGAAGTGGAAAGAAAGCGTCTAGTGCGAATGTGTTCGCATTACGTGCGTTTTTCGCTTTGGTTATTTTATATAAACATTTCACTGACAAACACTGCCTCTCGTTGTCGTTGTCGTCGTTGTCAGGACTGGGGAAGACAAAAACAGCCGCAACAGTGGCATTGGCCGTATGCTGAAAATGGCGGGTGGTCGCGCTCATCGTCCCAAACGCAATATGAATAATGTCTTCATGGTTAATAACCATTTTAATAATTTATATTCATTCTCTCTCTCTCTCTCGTCGTAGTCGTCGCTTTGTTCTGATTTTAATTCGGTCGTCGTGTGCGCTCTGTTTGCTTATTTGCCGAGCTGAATTTCAATTTCGAGACGAATGCGTACGAGAAACCCATCGCACATCTAAATTCATTTTAATGGCATTTAATCGAGCATTTCAAAAGCTGGAACATCAACAATCGCCAACTTTTCGTGCCGTCGGATTTGTCGTCTTTGCACGCTGCTCATACATTTCCATGGTGCGGCGTAAAATACGGTGTGTGTTTTTTTGTCTCTGTTTGCTTAGATTTGTTCTTGGATTTATGGAATGGTAATGGAGTCAAATATGAGACAGTATACCTAATTATGTACTGGCTAAACAGACAAATGTCCGCTTTTTTCCCGGAGAACAAGAATGAAAAATGTACGCTGACTGAAATAGAAATGCTCATTTCATATTATTACCGTCAGAATATGTTGGCATTTAAATTGAAGACGCCCAATAAAAGCAATCTGGCGTCTTTTGAGACGGGGTATTTTTCCTCGAAATTTGGAAATGGGCTTCCAATTACCATAGGGAAAAAAACCGGTCCAACTCTATCAAAGAGCATAGAACCGCCCGATTAAATCTATTTGCAGGCAAATTGTGATTGCGTTTGTGGGGCTTAAGTGAATCCGAAAACTGAATAACATGCAAATGATATGCAAAGCCAAGATAAAGTGCAACAAAGGAAGAAATTAGCAAACATTGCTTTTGTAAAATGTAAAGTTCTTGAAACTTTTGAACAATCGATTGCAATACTTTTGCTATGAGCAACAACAATAGAAATGGCATTGCATGCGTTACACCACGAACATGTTCAATGTTCGTGAAGTGAACGTGTTAGTTAATTAAGTAAGAATAAGATAATACTCGCAGCAGCGTAGAAAAATAGACTAGCCTCGTTGAAATGTCGAGAAATCGCGTGAAGATTTTCAAAGATCAGTGCGCTGCCGCACTCACATCCAGTGCACAAAACAGGATAATCGTCTTTTGATGCTTTTTCTATGAAAATTTATGTAAATATCGTCTATTTTATTTACAGCAAAATTGCAACGACTCGCTCAATAAACGGCTGGATAATTTACATGCTTCGCTCTTTTCGCAAATGTGCAAATATATCGCTTAATGCAGAGTTGTTGAGATTGCACCGAGTGGCATAAACTTATTTATTTGTGTTTTGTTTTTTGTTTGTAAAGTTTTTCGCTGTCGAAATGTTTGAGTGCTTTCATTTTAGCTCGCCGAAAATGATAATGAATGACTTTATTTCCCAAAATGGAGAGAGAGAGAGCATTTTCGCATCGCCGAACGAACAAGAAGCTCATTTCCGTGTGCCTCTTAGAGAGAAAGAGAGAGAAGAGTAGTTAACGGAAATGTGGAATCGAATCGTTCGTTGTCATCGTCTCAAAACTGCAATTTTCCATAACCATGGAAATGGATTTGTATAATAAACGTTAATGTGAATGTCATTCTCAATTAGGCCTCATTCAAGTATTCATTATCCTCTCGACAAAATTCCACATTTTCACCGAATTCGACATCAAAAATGTATTCATAAAATGGGTAAATTATTCCATCGAAATCATGTGAATTTTCCAAGCACATTAACAAGCCAAATCGATATTATTTATTCGCTATTATTATGCTTAAGTGCATGCATGTGAGCATAAATTAAGGGCAATATAGCTGAAATGAAAATAAAAATTGGCTCCTGATAAATTTTGCACGAATAAAAGATGCTGCATACTTTATGCTCGCACGAAAGAGAGGGAGAGAGAGAGAGAGAGAGGGAGAGAGAGAGAGAGAGAGAGAGAGAGAGAGAGAGAGTAAAAAATGCTTTTTATCTAGATTTATTTTCATTACTTCACAGCTAATTCTTTTTAATGTGGCTGATGTATGCACAATGCAACGATGTGGAGTAAAAAACGTGGCGCTGAAATGCCGAACAAGCAACGAAGGCTCCGTTACCGGTGGGAAGCACATAACGGTATTAAAAACAGTAGCAGCAGCAGTAGCATCATCATCGAATTTTCAAACAAATTGAGACACATTATTCGCTTCTTATCGCACAAGACAAATGATGCCAAACGTTTTCAATGTATTACACATTTCAATTTATTGCAATCCCCGTAGGATTACGTACAATTTCAATAGGGACATTTTTTTCAATTCTTTTCCCAAACCCAATATCTAACATTATATAATCAGTTGCGAGCGAGCGAAGCAAGAGACACAGAGACAGATAGAGCGCTGGAGAGAGAGAGAGAGTTCAATCTGGAGCCAAATAAATGAGAAAGCATGAAAATCTCTCAATTGATTTCAACCAAATTGGATTTCCTGTATTTGTATAAAGGCGAATATCATGGCATTATCATATCAACGGATAGAGAGGGTTAAGGTGGGAGAGTGTGCGAGTGTGGATTGAGCGAAAGTAGAGTGAATATTTTATGTTTGATAGTTCTTTCGAGCATTGTACCGACGACGAACATAGTAATAAATTATAAATGGTTACATGCTACCGACATGCACAATGGCAATATTGTGATAACTCTAACGGTACGCAGGTATTAGCATCATTTGGCATTTTGTGACATTTTAATTGACTTAAATGTAAAAATCTATGTTACAAACGTCAATCACATTCGATTAAGCCCTTCAGTCAATGCTGAAAATGGAGAATGCAGTGTGGTGTTTGTGATATAGGTCAAAAGGGAGTGGCAGGTACAAATGGAAAATTTTCAATTCTTGTTCACATTTCCGTTTGGAAAAACAGGAACTTTTTTGTTTTTGCCAAATGAAAGGCCATCACCGTGGGGCAGAATCGATTAGTGAGTATGTGTGTGTTTGTGTGTGTGTGTGATTCGAGATCACTCATCCATTTAAAATGGCCGAAGAAAATGTACGTATATAAAGCTCACTTCTGTTGCAAAATAGGATAGTTCCATTCAAATTTCATAATCATTTCAGAGGAAGAGAGAGAGAGAGAGAGAGAGAGAGAGAGAGAGAGAACCTGAGGGGACCAAACACAAGTCGCTTGCTTACTCGTACGCTCTCTTCAGCCCTCTGTTGCACACACAATGTTTCCATAACGTGCTTATTGACTCCGTATTCTATTAACCATCGAGAGCATCGAGTTGTCATTTGGGATGAAAGCCATCCACTTAAACACATCCGTATGGTGTGCACACGTGACTTTGCAATTATTTTTCGAATAGCGAACATTTGACACAATTACTGTGCTTCATTTTGTACTGTTCACATGGGAAAATGTGTATACCGATGGTGGCATCTCGTCTCTTTTGCCCTCTCCCCCTCTAAATCGGAACCTCAAAACAAACGTGTCTATTGTTTGGTGTTTTGTTTCCGATAATTATGCTGAAACTCAATAACGTTCGCAATAATAGTGTGTACGAGTAATCAGCGTACCGGACGCATGTAAATTTATGAACAGTTCGAAGTGTTTATCGGCACCATGTTTATTTGGTTGCATTCAGTTCAGTTCAGCTCAGTTGAGTTTGGTTTTGTAAATCTTTTGGTCACATTGCGTCAATCGAATTTGCTTCTTGTCGATGCAGATGGCACGCACACACACACACACACACACACATATATATATATATTTCTGAGCATCAGGTGCAAAATGTGTAAAGTGGAGCGCAATGAAGCGCTCCTCATAAACAGCTTACGAGTATACCAAGTCCATTTGCATGACAAAGGTGCATGCATCTCCCGAGCATTCATTCACTTCATCGCCAATGCTATAGCATGAAATGCAATGAAGGGCAAAAGCAATAACGGAGTCATATTGTTTGTTGTTCGGAGTTTATTTGCGAAAATGTCTGATTCGCTGTTGTGTCATTGTTGTCAAATGTTTGGCAATGGAAATTTTCTCTATCGATTTTGGGATTGTGACACGAACAATGATACTGAGTTAAATTGATTTTGTATGCACTGTAGTATTTAACTAAGCAAATACTGTGTGTGGCTCTTCAAAATGTCTTTTGACTGGTCATATTCAGATAAAAAGAGATTTCAAGAGAGGTTGTCGGCCATACGATACGTTAGAAGCGACTAGATGCATTCGCAGAAATTGGCATTTTCGTGTGGCGAGACGGCGGTGATGATGCTACTGATGCAAATTTTCCGTCGAATACGTTGAGCAAATTCAGCTCGTTTTAAATGGAATTCCGAGTGAATGTTTTCAATTCGAGTGCATCCGAATTCAATTGGAACAACCATGAAACAAAAATCCAATTGAAAACCATATTTATCGATGAATTTGGAATACCATTTCAAATGGACCACTTCACGAAAATGGCAAAACGAATTTTCCAATTTGCTTGTCTAGTAGTGATAAAGATTTTCTACTCTCTCTCTTTCTCTCTTTCTCTCTCCCTCTCTCTCTCTCTCTCTCTCTCTCTCTCTCTCTCTCATTCTCGGTTTTCACTCGGGGCTCCCGTACATGTACCGACCAGTTGTGGTTATTTGCATGTTCATGGCCATAAGCGGATTTTCAATCGGCCGAATAATAAATCAATTTCCAGTTTTATTTGTTTGCTATTACGATTGCATTTGCATTTTTCGTGTGCATGAATTGGCTCACAATTTCCCATTGTACACAAATGCTAGACTCGACAATTTCGGTTGTGGGGTTTTTATGTGGAGATATAAATCAAGATCCAATCATCTTCACCATTGACTTTCGATTTGAACTGTAATCAAAACAGTTATAAGCGCATACAAACACTGAACTGATGACCTTATGAAATTGATGCTCCCAGCACATGATTCAACCATATTTCATTATGCATGCAATTCTTTGCATTGCCAGTGAATCAAGCCTCAATCAAATATCACTTATGCGTCGCTAAGTCACTTGAATATTGATGATGATTTGGAAATTCATTTTCTCTCCGGATTATTGCAACTTTTACAATTAAATCAAAACGAAGAGTAAACACAGTAAAGTTAGCGTTGGATTGACAGTACAGTGCAGAGAGGAAAAATAAAGCGTTCCGGATACATTAATTCGGTATTTATATGTAAATTTTATTCATTATAAAATCAGAAATGTATTAACTTGACACTTGATATAAGACGTTGTAACCGCAACCAAAAGGAGTTTCATTTCACAAAGTGTCAGCTCAAACCACTAAACACTTGAATTTCATCGAAGAAAAGCGCTTCCAATCCAAATGATGTTCATTTGTCTGTGTTCATTCTGAACACGCGCGCCCGCACCCACACACGTACGATACCGCTTTGTTTCTTGGCAAAAACACACACATACACACACATGCACACTAATTGTCATTACATGCATGTGCACATTTATAGCACAATGGCAATCAACAAGGAAGCGGAAAGAAACAGTTGGAAAAGCATGATTCGGTTTTGTCATCGTTAAGAAAAGTAATGCACATGAAATTACACATAAAAAATGACTACGAATAAGATAGACGACAAATGAAACGCCCTTTCTGTTAGATCAGATGTGCCCGAGAAGAACGTAAACGCGAGAAGTGTGTGAATGCCAGAGAGTATTTAATGCGAGGCGACACCATAAAATAGAACAATAATTTGTTAAAGTCACCTCAGTGCGAGTTTTTGGTTTCGGTTTTTGATTTTACTTTTAAATTGCCCCGAACAACACGAGTATTTGTATGCTCAATGCTCGAACGCTTCATGGAGCATTTAATTTTCGTCGAGTTAATTTGTCTTCAGTGCTTTGTAATTCTCACGGTTTTACAGCATCTTACAGTGTTTTCTTCTCTCTCTTTTTTTCATTCATGTGCTTGCCCATGTCGACATGGCATCGCTCTTTTTTCGCACTCACTCCCGCTCTCATTCTCTCTCTCTCTTTGTCTCTCTCTCGCTCTCTCTCCCTTTGAGATGCCATTTCACTAATTTGCTCACTTGCAAAATGCAAAACGAAATGCACACGACGGCACAAAATTTTATTCATCACTCACAATTACACCGACAACAAAATGCCAGCCGTTTAATAAAGTAAATGGACAGTGCGAAATGAGCAGGAAAGTGTGCAACGAATGAAAACCAACCATAAAAATTAATACCGACATCGTATAGATTATCAACACACATGCTGTGCGCTGCCGTTTGTTTGTGTGTGTGTATACTATGTCACGTTGATCCTTGAAGCTGAATGCACTTATTCGCCATATCAAACGAGAGCGAACCGAATGTGCTTCACATGAACCATATACAGAGTTCACAGCTCGAATGATTTCACTCGCATAATACAACGCAACTGTAGTGTGTAACTTGAACGCATATAATAGCGTATTACATTCAAGTGCCAAGTTTCATAACAATTGAAAACTGCTCGGCAAAAAGAACAAAGAAAAAAATTCAAACCGCTTGAACTCCATACGCTTTTTAAATATGTTTTTTACACTTTGACACACACAGCTGCACTTTTTCCATCGATTTATTCGCTTGGCTTCCGTACCATACACATGAACAAGCCACCCATTTTAGATAATGTGAACGGATCAACTAACTGGCAATCCAGTAACTGTGTGTTATCATTGCTTTAAATAGGAAAATTCAATGAATCTTATTACGTTGGATACCTTTAAATGAAACCATCCGTAGGATGAAATGTCTTATACAGCGCACGAATTTATCAACGATTTGAATTTCTTTGCTGTCAAAGGTATATCTTGTATTTCTCTGGCTGAGATATGTCGATTGAGTCGTATAGCACCCAAAGACTCGTGTTGAAAATCTCATCTTTGGAAATGCGATGTCCTCTTCACCGTGGAACATCAAGTCCGCATCAAAAAGGGTTGTTGGCATTTGAAATGTTGTCATAATTATGAATTTTAAAATGGAGAACACAGAATGAAGCGATTTTATCCCCAGTTAAATTATTAAATAACCAAACTAATGGTATTAATTATAAAATCGAAGGGATTATGCATCAAAGCTGATGCTGTGCTAGGGGAAAAACTTTGTTTCCGAACTTATACTAACTGCTTAAAACTAGAATAGTAGTGGTTCTTTTTTGGGGTTACATCCTTATCGATGTTACATCATTATGCGATGCGACTTGTATCTGTTTATGTTTCGTATTTATTTGCATGAATGTGGGTGAGTGTGCACTGTGCATGTGTGTAACATACACTGTGTATTAGGCTCGCATTGTGTGTTTTCAGTGTTTTCACGCCTCATTTCATGTACGAAAGTATATATAATCAGATTGTCGTTGACAAGTTTTCCCACACATTTGAATATCATATATTCAAACACCATCGGAGTTCTTCGAAGGCGCACTAAAATGGAATCGAATCGAGGTAGAAGTTAATCGATGTAATTCGATTGAATGGAACACATCGTCGTGTTGCGTCTTTCTTCCTCTCCCACTCTTCATTAGTCAAGTTGAAAAACTCACGCATCCTTTAAACTACTTAACACATTGATCAGATACAAACTTGATGAAGGGACTCGTGGGGCCATTCACAAAGTCATGTGGCTACGGCATAACCAATGTTGCCAGTTGGCGTTGCATGAGATCGAAACAGAGTAAAAGATTTTGCAGGTCGCCCGAATTTTGTGGTTTCCATTTCTGATGTTATAATATTTTGGTTTTACGGTGAAGTTTTTTTTTGTGCTACTTTCGGTCAGTTAATGGGATTACAATTTCGGATGGTTCACATGTTGATCAAAAATATTTGAAGCGTATGCATTTGACGCGCACATCGTATTTTCAACGGCAGTATTTCAACGGAAATGTGTATTGTAGGATAGCGGTTAGAACGCCTAATTCGAAATCGCTTGATGTTTCATTAAGGCTGTGCGGGCATATCAAGCCATTTTGCTCGTTTGTTGGTTCGTTTGTTCGCATCGAAAGTCGAACACAAAGGCTCACGTGGCATAATAGCTGCGTAATAGAAATGATAAAAGTAAATACATTCAGCTCATTTGGCGGGATTTAATATCTAAAAGCCTCCCCATTCGAACGTAATGAACGACGGTGAAAATATCGTTTTCAGACTATTGCCTGTAGCCGACTTGTGTTACGTACGGAATGTGCATGAATGCTTGATTTACTTGAATTCCATTTCGAAATCTTAGTATCTCTCTCCCACTCGGTGTGTATCATAATTCATGGTAATGAATTGATTTCAACGATGTCTATAGATGGTAAGCATATATACTGTTCAAGAGTATACGATTCGGCGTGTGCTGTTCAATTAGCAAAAAAAGCGAAAAACGTTGATGCTTTCATGTACAGATTTTCGTCTTTCGACACACACACACATACATCAACCAAATACCTAATACATTCTCTCACGCCCCCAGTTCTAGATACGTTCGAATCCTTTGCTTTTCGTTGCAACGACGTCCTTATCTCAAACACACCGACTTAGGTAGATTTAATTGGTTTTTTTTTTCTTTCTTTCGTTCACTGAGAGTACTCAATCTTCCTTTCCGGGATGTGCTTTGAGATTTTTTCGACATGATAAATGACAAGGCGACAAATGCGGCTGTGCAATGCCTAGCATTGCCTTTCACTCAATGAATGTGTGTGTATTTATAAATTAAATAACTTGCAAAAGTGGTTGAAGCCACATTTAGTCTGTCACATCATCACATGCAACATATACATGCCTTATCAATTTATTTGCATGGCACATGAGAACACCGAATTCCATGTAAACGACACAAAGAAGATTACTTGAGATGAAAGCAGGATCACAAATTCAACAAATACACACAAATTTGACGCTCACATACACACCCACTCACACAAATGAATCCAAACAATATTTTTCGGCAAAACAAAACTTTGTGTAGCGCACAGACATACACATGCCGTTGCGTGATCTAGTTCATTCGCTCGTGTTCATTCACCGATATATGCGATCCAGTAACGAGTTTCAAAATGGAAAAATATGTGAATTCGTTAAAATCCCTCGCATTGAACCACAGCAGTGAAACCGTTTTTCTTTTATTCTCTGCTTCGTTCAACTCGGGGTACTCGCTATAAAATATACACACGAGCAATTCTAAAGTAACAAACCACAAACAAATGTGATACCATTTCTGAGCTTGTTGCCGCTTAACTCGAGGGTGAACGTAATACGGTGAAATGATATAACATAAAGCTTTACTGGCAACGAAAGTAAAAAAAATGAAACGGTTCGTCTTTTTTTTCCCAGACTCGCCGAATGGATTAGGACTTAGCTATTTGTTGAAAATGCCTACGTAGTTAACGTTAACTAGGTCATAACGATGATTTCGATTAATACTTTCTCCTTAAAATCTTTTCTTTTGCTTGTTTCTTCTTCACCCTCTTTGACTGGGGAGTATTTCTGCTCTTGGGAGAAGAAAAAACCTCGCATCAAGCTCTAGATATTATGCTAAAAAGAAAACTTTGAACATTTAATGCAATTGGATGCTCATATATGAGTATCACGTAATCCACTTTGGCAAATCCTTTTTCGCAAATGTAAACATTTGCTTTTCGAATTCAAATTCTTCGTGTGATTTTATGTTCGCATTGGCTGTAATTTAATGAGTAGTTCCGTTGATCACGTAGTTTTCATTGTTTTGGAACAACTGAAAAGTTTCACATTAATTTGTAAATTGTGCTCTTAATTCGGATGTAAGTCACTCCCATTTGGTTTTTCTTTTTCAACTCTTTCATCGAATGCATTTGAACGGTGAGCTCAAGTGTGCAAAGAAAACAGATCGTCGGGCGATTGTTTTTCAGCTGTAAACGATAAAATGAACGAACCAAAAACAATGGATGGGAGTTGAGAGTGGGAGAGAATAATGGAAAAAACCTTGGCAACCAAGTACTCAACAACAGCTTTCAAATGTAATTAAAACACGCTCGGAATTTAATTACTTTTGATCCTCACATTGAATCACTTCTCACGTTTCACCGAATCATATGATGTTGCATGTCGGACTTTTTCTCTCTCTCTCTGATCGCAATAAAGCACAGCACTTTTTTTTAATCATCTCGTTGCTAGCTGATGATGTGTTCAATTAATTTTTTGTTTTGCCACGGCGGCAATGAATGGGCAATAATTGAAATACAAATAATGGCATCATCATTCATGCATTTCGATTTTCCAAGAATTCCAATGAATTATTCCCAAAGTCCAAAAGGTGCACGCTTTTACGATGGCTTCACCGAAACCGGTGTCTTACAAAACCAAGCCACTTTGCTAATGATATTTAATGAAAATCTATCAATGATAATCTAAATCTAATTGTGAAAAAGTTTCTCGTCGAAAGTGTGGCGAGTGGTTAGAATGTCTTATCTCATGAGGAATAAAGTGTGACGAAAAACTTTGCCGGCACATATACACATACACACCCACACATCGGTCGGTGGCAGAGTCGAAAAGTCAGAATGTGGCCAAAGTGTTTGTGTATGAAGAGAAACAAAAATTAAAAGATAAATTATATAAATTAATGATGAACGGTCGAGAGCGGCCGACCAACGATGACGATGGATAGCAAACAGCCGGTCCATTCGAAAGGAACATGAACAAAGTAGATAATCCATTTCTTCTGCAAGGACAGACACGAGTTTATGCATGTGGAAAGGAAAACAAATCGAAAGTTTATATTTGCTATTGAGGGCAATTAGATAGAGCCAAAGCGGTGAAGTTTCTATTGGCTGCACCAACAACACTTTCAGTGATGGAAATGGATTCGTTCGTAGCTCTTCGTTTACTCGTATTCTTTTGTTTCAAATGTAAATCGAGTTACGCGATTACCTCGGGACATAACTGAATGTCAATATACATCGAAAGCATCATATTCAAGTTTTTATTTCGGATTTTCTATTCAAGAAAGACAAAAAAAGCGCTTTAATATGCGTAGACTAAAAGAGGAGTTTCCGAATGCACAAAATACATAAATCCGATTGAATTGTCCGACTATCGAACGAACGCATTGGTCAAATGTGTTGGAATTTTGTGTGCATAGATAGAATGGTGAGCACCGGAATGTTGAATTTATTTCCATCGAGAATACATAAATCTTCGAAGCGAAGAGTTAATGTTTGCATAAAATCGTCCATTCTTCCATGCAATTCGATACGATTAAATTTCGGACAACTGAATTCCTCGATGGAATTTATGCGCACGTTGATGATGATGTATATACATACACACACTGTTTCTCTCTCTCTCCCCCTTTCTCTCTATTCGTCTCTCTGGTATGCATGGGTCCGGAGACACTATCATCAAAGTCTGTTTGCAGTGCATTTGGTTTTGGCATTGCCGGCACGCATACGATAACTGCATGCAAATGAACGACCGAAAATAGTTGACATAATCCATTTTAATAACAAAACAATGGAAATTTGCGAAAGATCAATGTGTTCGTGCGGTACAACGTTTCCACGTACATACATAAAATCAAACCCGGGCAACAGCGTGAGCGGTTGGAAAAACTTCAGCTTTCGGCTAATAAGCGGGAGCACAAGAAGTTTTGCGTTATTTCGAATGGAAAATGGCTTGTGAATTCTTATCTTGAGTCACCACTTGTCTTGTGTGCAACATTCCGATAGAGATAGTGCCAGAACTAGCGTGTCTTGTGGCATTCACAGTGCGCGCACACACACACACACACACACACACTTCGATAGAGTACCTGTGCATTTATTCAATGCAAAAACGTACTTGATATATCTTATTTCTTTTCTTTTCTTTTAGTACTGGTCTTGAATATCCAACCACAAAATCACAGGTTGCACTTTGTCGAATCGAAATGGTGAACATGGGTTTTATTTGAATTTCTCTTGATTGCGTGTTTGATTAAACCATCAATTTCAATTTAAACTTCGACTCTTCTTTCCATTTTAAATTCATCGTGCATTCGTCGTGACGAATCCATCTTTCTCTTCATCAATACCGTTTTATTTTATCGCAACAATTTTCGATGCAGTTTGGTCGGGGTGATGGTGCCAGTGGTTGTGAATTGGCTGGACTTTTTGAACTCGATTTTCAACTGACAACTTCGGGAATGTTGATTAAATTCTTTGAAGTAAAATAGCAATTGCATCTCAATTGAAAAGTCGTCAACAAACCCACGTAAGCGACGTTCTTACGCAAATTTAAAAAAAAGAAGCGACTTGAAACTTTTCAACTTTTTGATAGCCGCACAAATTCAATTCTTCAAGCTTTTGATATTGCCACTTCGAATTGCGTCGATTTATGACCCACATTTTCTTCTCCTTCTATCTCTCTCGGTGTGTATCAACTTGTTTTCACTCGGCAAATTCGTATTCATCAAAAGGGTGAAATGTTTGAAATAAAACAAAAAGGGAGAGTAAAAGAAAGAGCAAACGATTTTATGCTTTGTGGCAACAACAGCAGGAAACATAAGCAAATAAAAGAGATGTTTGGTGTGCATGTGATGCGTATTCTTGCTGTTGGAATTGATCGAAAAGTTTTTTTACGAGTCTTTTGAATTACATACACTTTTTAGTACCATGAACCGAAGCCATATATATATTCTTTTGTGTTATAGAATGGCAAATCGTTAAATCCAGCCGGAAATTTTCGATGTGCTGCCACATCGCATTAACGACCAAAAGGAAAATATTGCGAGCGGCGAGCGAATTAAAGAAGAAAATGAACGAATTTCAAGGAGTAGCGACGACGGTGGTGGCGGTGATGTGCAGTAGAATACTAAAATTTTCCCCGAGGCCATTTAGCTAGATGTTATTCATCCATCTTCTGGCAGCTATTAAAATGATTGATATTATGCTGAAGATTGGCGGTCTTCTAGGTTCAGTATGTTTGATAAGCTTCACACAGACTTGAAATGTGTATCGAAAAGAAATGGCAAAACAAGCAACGCTAAAGCCAAAACCACCATCTCAAGACGTGTGAGGCACGTGTACCCTGTACAGGTAAATAAATGGTTTTTTGATGGTTTCAAATATATTTTCCAGTGCTTCATTTTCAGTTTTCCTTCGTTCGTTCTCCGTAGAGTACCTGTTTCACGTTGTGGTTACGCGGCATTGTCAAAACGAAAGTATTTTCATTCAACCCGGCTAATTCATTAAAAATCTCCACATTTTAGTGAATGACCGATGCCGAGAGAGAAAGAATTAAGTGAATTTAGGTGTTTGGGCTAAGGAATTGCGAAAGAAAAAAAAACCAGTTGACCCAAAAAACGAAATAAATTAGCGCTGGGTCTGGTGGCACTTTCGTTCTTCATTTACAAACTCCCGACTTTTTTTTTTACTTCGGTGTTGTCGATGCGCTTTTACCGCAGTCATTTTTGCGCTCTCTTCCTTTTCTCTTCGTCGCTTGAAACATCATGTTTGATGACCGCAGAAAAAATGGTGTCGTAATCGAGATATAATTGGATTCGCCTCAAACTTCTGTGGCATTTTTATTTGGTTTTACTATGGAAACATCAACCGTGTGACGGTCGACGGCGCCATCGTTGATGCTTTGCATTTTTTCTTTCTCTTCGTAAACTTTTCGTCTTTTTGTCCGACTTACAAAGGAATTCTTTAAATGAGAAAAATTAAAAGGTTTTGTGAAGTCTCACAGAACTATGATGAAACGACGCAACGAGATGAAAGCATGAATTTAATTAAATTTATGGGCCGCAAAAAAAAATCGAGAAAATTACAGGCCATTTTTTCAAAATAGAGAAAATGAAGTTGCATCAGCGGGAAAGTCCGTTTTTGTGTGTATGTGCGTTCAACTCAATTCATTGATGCCATTAAAACAACATAATTTATCCGGTTTGTTGCGTGGTCGTGTAGCCACATGAAATATAAATAATTTTCAATAGAATGTACATTGTACACTTTTATTCATGCATTTCATGCATATATTTCGCTTCCATTTTTTGTCAACATTCGCTTGCGATGCTTTTATTTCGCAATTTGATTTTTTCCTTCATAAAAATCCGTTTTAACTACACTTGTGTTTATTTATTTTTTTATTGCATTTTGTATTGTGAAAACGGTCGACAACTTTGAGGAGAGTGGAGAGTGAAAAAAGAGGGGAAAACCTTGCGGACGTGTTGCAAATTGAAATCATTTGTTTAAAAATCATGCAAATTGTTGTGAAGTTTCAACGTAAAACTCTGCGTACAAGAAATGGCACACAAAACATTTTCTTCGACGATCGAATCATTTCATGTTTGTGTTTGTTTGTTTAGCGCAATACCCGCATATGTATATGCTTCGAAATCCCACATGGATGAATCGCTTCTCAAAATTACAATGAAACAAAATTCCCAGAGGACATTTCGTATACTGCAAGCGTCTTAAAGTCAATACGAAAGGATTACCGAAGAGCAGTGTGTGTGTGCCATGCTCGTTCGAACTGATTCGGATTGTGTGTAGAGGAAAATCGATGAAGCGTTTAAGGTGTGCCATGCGGGTTTGCGTGCGAATGAATTGTATGTTGCCTGTTGTTTTCTCGAAAATCGAAAACCCATATGGTCTTTGTATGGAAAAAATGGGGATGCCATTGTCAATTATTCAGCCATAGTTCGGGATTTTGAATTGCTTTATGCTTCGGCAGGAATTCATCGAAATGGAAAATTATTCATTTACGAGAGGTGTGTGTGTGTGTGTGTGTATGTTGTGCTTGCCATTTCATTCTTTAATCTGTTCACAAGCACTCGAATCATCTTTCGGGTTAGCGTAGCCCGAATGCTTGGCCACATAACGTAGTGTCGGTGTATGGGGCTCAACAAGAATGAAAAAGAGAAATAGCTCACGCACAAAATTAGCTGGAAATCGTTTTTGCTCGTTGCAAAAACCGTATTTATGACTTATAAAATTGTAAACAAACCTATAAAACATCATGTATTCGCTTGAAGTTCTCGTTTTACTCGGTCGTTTGTTACCAAACATAAAATGTTCGCTCGCTTTTTTTCTCTCCTCACACGCACACATGAACGAATACACAAACATTTATTTGCAGACTTTTCGCTGCCACTACCTTCGTCGTCGTCATCGTCATCGACGACGTCCTCTTTCTCATGGCGTGTGCGGCGCACTTCTATATTGTTTCCCGTTTGCATTGTTTCCCGTGAATGTCGACATTAAATGTACGCTTGTAAAATCCATATTATTTGCGGTTTCACAATTTTCAAATCGAAAATCACAGCCAACACAACCCCACATAGTATTCAATATATTCAATATGTGTTTGCATTGTGTGATAATTACATATGCTTGCGTCTCGGCCCGCACTGCGTCGATTGAACGGTAGATTTTCGCTTGCACTTTAGCACACAATTTTAACATTTTGGCCATCATATTTTCTTCACGTGAGACAGCTGGTGGCGTACATTTAACGAAAACCACCCGACACACATGTATATAGTTTTGCATGTAGATAGACGGAACGCTTGAAGCAAATGAAAACGAATCAGCTTTTCACAACTATACAAATACCACAGTTGAAATATCTATCTGCCGTAAAATATACACAACAAATGGTCTTCGGTGTTCGACTAATGGTACTCTCTCTCTCTCTCTCTCTCTCTCTCTCTTATCTCGTTGAAAATTCCATTCCACTCGGAATCCACATTCATTTCGCATTCTCACCAATCGGCATAAACACACAGACACAACACACAAAGTCCTCCATTTAAAATGATTGGTTTTGAGATGAAAAAGCATCCTTTCGGCCAACAAATTTACGTTGCACCCACAATGACTCTATTACACTTACGATGAGTAAATACACATGGTCCAAAAGTGAAATAGCGATTTTATGGAGTGAATGACATGATATTTGTATAATTAAAACAATCGAATTCCATGCAAATTATTGTCGACGATGGTCTATCTCACGTTACCTCCTTCTCTCTCCATCTCTCGCAACTGGCTCACTACTGTGATTTTCGGAAAGTTATTCATCTCCCGTGTGCACGTGTACACATTACATGAGTCGGTTTTCGTAATGCTGCACAGTGCGCACACATTCCGTCCTAATTAACTCCGATTTTACATCCACAATACAAAGCGTCTATCTCACAAATGCTCCAAAACTGATACACACTCGAAAATATTTATGTTTTGTTGTGTAATTTAATAAAATGGCGTAATTTACAACCAAAGACTTTGGTTAGTTACTTCAAACTCACTAAATAAATCTACATAATTTAAATGGCAGAATATTTGCACGGATTCACAATCGAATCGCACGAACACTGCGCCACAATGAATTTCAAATGAGTGGTGTGTGTGTGATCATTTTTGATTGGATTCATTTGACTATGGAGAGCCTCGGAAGAATTTGGATTCTGAATTTGTTTCAGAATTTGTAAGCATGAGTCAGGCGCAGTAATGTTTTAGACTCTGAATGTTCATTGACTAAGTTTGCCATTAAAATGTACAACATCAGTTCGCTTTCTAAAGATAAGAATGAAACGGTTCCAGGAAGAAGTTACAATGGCAAAACTTCCACTAAATTCAAATATACCGTCTAATGAGAGACTAGAACGCATTTCACCACATAACCCAAAATCCCAACTTCATGCGCACCAAAAATGTGTTCCATTCAGCAACGAAGTTGAATTGAATGATTCACTCGATTCGTGTTATTATAAATTGAAAGCAATAACTTTATTGCCACTGATTAACAGTCTCTCTCTCTCTCTCCTTGTCTCTATTTGACTTTTTGTGCAACAATATTTGTTGTAAATACAATGCGAGTGGTTTTTCATTCAACAATGAAAGTCAGTGCGTGATTGTTTGTAGAACACTCAAAAACATAACGATTCAGTTAGTTCGGGAACTATCAGCGAGTTCGAACTGTGGTGGAATTGTATTTTAATATTTGTTTAAAAACCGTATTTATAAATACATCAAGCACACGTTCAATACCAATTGGATTTACATCAATCATTCATTGAACTCACCAAATATACGTAAATAATAAATGAATCGAACCATAAAATGGTAGAGAGAGATAGAAAGACTGTGTGTGTGAGAGGAAAAAAATGTATGTATGAGCTTATGATTTGTGTTATTGTCTGGATGCGTATTTAAGCTTTCGACAAATCAGAGATTATCAGCAGTGTTTACCGGGCTTGGCAATAGCAGCAATTCTCCCGATGATTATTTAAAAGAAGGCATTTTTTCCCTGTTCTTTTTTTTTCTCCATAGAGAAATCCGACTAACGTCGATTGAGCGAAATAACAAGCATAGCTGCATTATTACTTATGTACGGGATTCCCTAGTGAGTAGACATGACATAATCGTAGCAAACTATATATGCCGCATTGATGTAAACAAAACCACTAATAGTTTGGTGGTGATGTTAGAGTGATAACATGCGCACGTAGTATCTCTGGTTCGCCGACAGAGCATACATAGTGATTACCCGAACCGAGGCAATGGGCACACCTTGTGTGACTCATCGTAATCATCGACAGCAGCAGCAGCAGCAGCAGCAGCGGTGGCGGCAGCGGCAGCAGTATCAATAATGAAATGAAAACCCGGAAAAATTGTTTACGCTCTACATCGGTTGCGATAACAATGGCAACTGCTGCAGTAATCATAATAATGATGTGGGTTAATTTTAATCGTCTTGGCACCCAAGCCCATAGTTCATTTACGATGTTTTGATATTCGCAATCACACACACACACATCGAAAGTCATTAAATTATCCAAGCGATAATGTTTGTTTTGGCTTGATGGTGCCAGTTGGCCTAAGAAACAATCGTAAAAAGACACAATAAGCTGCTTCCTTGGCTCATCATCCATTCACTTATTATTATTATTGTACTATGAACCAAAGGGCCTGAGAGTGACAATAAATGCACATTGACACCCGAAATTTTCCGATGAGGCGACCGCGTGTCAGATTAAGACACAACATAAAACCAAAAACAATCGACATTGTACATTGTAGCCAGACCCCTGGTTATGGTGTGCGTGCATGCGAATAAGCATTAAAATTTAATTAGAGTTCATTTCCTGACGAACGCATCAAATTACACATATATATTCAATTCACTTCGATTTTGCGGTATTCCGAAGGATTTCTCGAATAAATGTTATTCATGATGTGTACGACTACATTATACGCCGTCGAAACCAAGAAGTTTGGTGTGTGTGTGTGTGCGTAATGTGCATGTTCATTTATTCAAATGGTATAATCATATGCACATATCATGAATTGTTGTGGTTTCGCGCATCAATGAAATTATAGACATAATAGAGGTCTATCCGTATGTTAATAACATCTGATTTACTGTCCGTCATGAATGTCCGGCTTGATAATTAATTAAATCCCACCAACGATGCGCATGCTATAAATTAGATCAGGGAGTGAGCACATCTCCCATCACCACCGCCACCACTGCCAATTTGCATCAGATAAATTGACGGACGCTTTAAGTCAATTAATTCTGTTCATTGTGAAAACAGTCATTAGGCAATGACAAAATTTCAAAAAGTTTCAACGTGTTTCTCTCTCTCTCTCTCTTTCTCTCTCTCTCTCTCTCTTTCTCTCTCTCTCTCTCTGCCCCTTGCCTTGCAATTTCTGCTTTTGCTTGTGATGAGAAGCAAATTGAAATGGGAGCTTTCAGTTGTTAACACAACAGAAAATGATGCCATGCCAAGACATCGAGGACAACATGGAATCCCAAATGACAACACTGGCTGTTTTGCAACGCCCGTGGCAACTTGAAACAAGTTTCGGATTAAAGTAACTTTTCAAACACTTCAAACGCACAACTTTCAAAATTACTCAATTGTTCGTCACAAACGTTTTCTTTCTTCCTCTTCAAACTTGTTGTTGCAGCAAGATAGTCGTCAGAGTATTGTTGACCACCCAATGCGACGTCACCCATTATCACAAGCAACACACAATAATCGTTGCTGTAACAGATAAAATTCGAAGAAAATTGTTTTACATCATCAAAAGAAACACGGTTCTCGGTATTGAACAGAGTAAGTAAAACAATCAACGAGCGAAATGCCGCAGAGAACATGAAAAAAATACATACATACATCGGTGTGTTGAATCAAAGAGAGCAAATAATCGAAACGAAAGAAGGAAAATGCTATAAAAATAAATCAAAGTACATGTTCAGTGTTCACGTGTAATTTTTATGGGTGAATTTCGGTTTTGAGCAGCATTCGGCCGTATTTCGTGATTTTGTGCCAGCAAGGAGCGGTTCTATCATTCACTCCAGCCATGCACGGCATTTGCACAGAATTAAAGGTAAAAAACACAGAGAGCGAAAGAGGAAGAGAAAAAAAAACGCAACGCACCTAAAATAATATTTTTATTTCATAAAAATACAATTTACAGGAGTGCGCTCAGTAATGTGGAGCCTTCAACCGCACGACAACCGTCGACGATCAGGTAGAAAATTGAAGAGAGAAAAAAACGAATGAAAAGAAAAGAAGCGAAACGATGAAGCGAACGGAAAGAAATATATATTAATGTGTGCTTTGGTGGGAAAATGATATCACGAAAGTTCGCTTTTGCCTTGGCTCTGGCTCGGGAAACAAACTGAGCGCAATGATTTTCTATTATGTGCATTTTGGTGCGGTGTGTATTTTTGCTTTGTTCGCATTTGGAGAATTGTTATTATATGTTGGCGAGGACGAGGCGAGCAAGCGAACGAGCGAGAAAAATGAAGAGTGAGGGGGAGAATGGAGAATGGAGCGAGAGTTTCTCGCATGCCTGAGATAAATATCTCGTGTCGTGCGAGAAGACTCCAGCTTAAGCTCACATGTGCAATTTGAATCGGCTGGAGTGCGTTTTTTTTCTCTCTCCTTACCTTAATGTTATTTGCTCCATTTTTCGTTATGTTGCTGCTGCTGGTTTGCGATTCAAAGCGAGCACCAAGCACAGAAATGGAGGGAGAAAGAAGAAATAAACACTCTTACCGCTGCCATAATAGATTCTCCCTTGCTCGCATACGTTCATTTCTTAATTTACGTTCTTTTTCGTGGTGTTTTTTTCCCTGTCACTCTCGTGCCTTTCTTTTTTCTCTTGCCCATTTTCTTCATCTGCCTCTACTGAAGCAAATGTAAAACCATTTTACTACACATGTTCAATGCGTCACCGAGCAGCAATAAAAATGTGCTGGAATTGCACGCACATACACTGCTCGTACCTCGTTTAATATGCGAAATATCCTTGGCAGTATGAGAGTAAGGTGAAAAAAAAATGGAAACCGCCAACGATATCACGGATAAAATGCCAAGCAGAAAAACATATAATATGCAAACGAATTCAATTTACTAGATTTTCTCTTTCTTCCTCTCTCGCCATTTTCATGCAGTTTTTCTCTTCTTCATTTTTTATCCAGAGTGAAATATTAAATCTCATTTCTTTCTCGCACGATTTTTATTATTGCCGGCAGTGCCATCAGTGAAAATCGATCGATGATTTGGGTATTTGATTTTCTGCCGAAAAATTGATATGAAACACGAAAAAGCTAACGTTACTATGATTTCGTTGAAATGGAATTGTAACGAATATGTATCGGATTAAAAAAAAGAAGGCAAAACTGATATGATGGCAAGAGCAAAAAGATATATTTGGATGTGGTATGAATTTAAACCACTGCTATCTCGTAGATGGAATATTTCCAGTGAGATTTTTTTAGTTTTCTAATTTACTGCTGCTCTCAAAAAGAGCATTAAGTAACAGGCAGTCAATGTGTGTTTTTTACCAATTACTATTCATTGCAGACGCAATATTGCATAGAGCGAGGGAAAAAATGAGGTTATGATACTCATGGCAAAGGCAGTAGGGAAAATTTTTTAATTAAAAATTATAATTTTATTTACCAAGAACCGAGTTTCGCGCATTGGAACAGGCAATCGCGGGTATATGTACGATGCATACTGACTAGGGTTTACAAACGTTTCGACAAATACCGCAAACGGTGTTATAAAAACGTTATTTTTCTGTAGTGTTTTTTTTACAGTCCAAAATACCGCAGAAATAACGATAAAAAACGAAAAAAAACGTTTTTTGGGCGGTATATAACGGCTCTGTAAAAAAACGTTTTTAAGAAACACTGAAAAAAATAACGCGTTTTTAAACCCTAATACTGACGCGCACACGCCGTTCCTCCATTTTGCTAATGCGATAAAGTGTATACTGAGTGAAAAACAACTAATGCCATATATGAGTCGAAGTAATTCCCAGTGCGAGATTTCATGTGCCTGACCTGGTAATTTAAAGCTCCGGTTTTTATATGCAATCGAATATCAATTGAGATACATCCGATAGCTATAGATCCAATCGAATACATTGGTCGATAAATATTATCCAGTGAAAAAAAGAAGAAAAACTGTTATCATCAATGTCGAAAGAAGAAAGAACAGAGAAGAAAAAGCAAAATGTGTCGTAGAAAATTGATTAAATTCCCATAGAGAGTCAACATTGTGAAGGGGATGAACGGCGTTCGAAGGCCGTTCATTTATAACGTTCGATTGTTACTGTTTCAATATTTGAACACCGAACAATTTTCCGCAAAAATACATTAGACCTATAGGGCAATAGTAATCTTTTTATGTGCACACACACATACACCTTTATCGATCATTGCTTCATTTTTCATATGTTCACTTTTGTCTCATGTGTGTTCCGTGGTCATTGGGCTCGGCTTCGACCAGACTCAAATCCATCTTGATTCGTTAATGTCGTCGTGTGAGCCAAGCCAAGAGAAATGTTATGCATTGACTAGTCAGGTTTTAATATAAATGTGTCTTTTGTAGGAATGGTCGATAGTTTCGCCGAAAGGACAGATTTTCGATATGCCATCGACGATAGCGCATCGATGGAGACGTAGAGGTAGCATAGGTAGACAATTTTAGATCAACCGATACAATTTTTCTTCATACAATTTTCGGAAGGGCGCAATGTAATCGATTCCACTTGTTCTAAATTGTATTGCATACATATTGCATTTCGATACGAACAATAAATGTGATACGGTATGTGTGTGCTTGAGTGTAGAGGGATGTTAGTTCATTTCGGAAAATTTTCTATAGCTTGAGAAGATTGGACCGGAATTGATGCTGTCGGAATTGGTGCTGTTGATCAAATTGATTTGTGTACATATTTTTGTTCACATTCGTACCAGTTTCACATGCACACGTGTGTGTGTGAGTAAGCACAACGGTAGGAGTCCTGTCTAAGGACTAAAAATACCAATTATAGATGCTCATCGTACGTAACACACAGCATGCAAATGGTCAAGATGAGTTCGATAATATGTGACCGAAATATCAGATCAATGTGACCGACGAGCAACTGCTATCGCACGAAATGGAAGGGAAAAAGACGACTCTTCGAAGAAAAAAGAATCGTGTGCGTTTTTTCCCTTCTTTCTTCGCTTGCGCTCTCTATATCTCTCTCAATGCCATTTCGACAGACATCCGCGTAATGATATGATACTATTTCCGAAATTGTACGACTGCTCGCATCATGGATAAGAAAAAGGATGTGTTCTCCCGTTCAACACATTTATTTTCCATCTTTTCGTGATTATTTCTTCCACTCTCTCTCTCTCTCTCTCTCTCTCTCTCTCTCTCTCTCTCTCTCTCTCTCTCTCTCTCTCTCTTTCTCGTTCTTTTTTCTGGATTTCTCCTCTTATTTTTTTTCCATTTGACTCTTCACCGTATGGAAATGTGCGAAAAGATTTTTCGCTTTAGTTTTCTTATTCTACGTTCAGGCACTTGGCATCGCTTGAGTTTATTGACGAAAATATATGTGTGTTGCATGCAGTTATTATTTGACGCTCTAACAAGCTCTTGATATTGAAAACCATTTGCTGGATGTGAGCGCAAAATAGAGAGACGGAAGTGAAGTGAGAGCGAATGAGCGACCGAAAGCGCCACACGAGAAAACAAGAAATGGCGATACAATAACTCGTTCAATATAGAATGTGAATTTATATGTATTTGGGTAATCAATCAAGATTTATAGCCTTCGTTATACGTTATTCGAATGGTGTAGTCGAGTGGCATATACACATAAAAGCATATTTATCAAATGTACACATTCTCAATCTTACGAAATATACGGCAGCCCGCAAAAAGCACCTTCCACACATCCACACATCCACAAAACCATACACACCGATGCATACTCACGAACATTCCATGTATGGTTTATTGGAGCACAGTGTTAAATTTATTTGATCGAAAAATTACCTCGTTCTCTCTTCTTCTTCATCGCTTTTTTTCTACTCCCTTTCATTCTCTACCGTATCGTTGTCGTGGCGTGTCGGGTTTATTCATCGTGACCACGAGTGAAAAACAACGAGATGAGAAAGCATAAGAGGGAATGTGTTCTTTCCTTCTCCGCCCGCATGTGTGTGTGTGTGTGACATCTAGAGCATCCAAGTACCATTTTAAGTTGAAACACGAACTTTGCTCCACAATTTATCTAAATTTTCTGCGAAAAAGCAAGCGACCCGAACCGAACGAGAATAGAATAAGAGACTGAGCTGATTTAAAGGGGAAAAAAACCCATTCGATGGCGTGCTCATTTGTTATATCGTAGACAAACTCATTTGAGAATGGATAAATTGGAAGGATTCAATGCTCTGAAGCTCAGCAGCTCAACAGCAGCATATACACGGCTTTGTAAAACAAACCAGGTCGTCTGATAACACAATGACGCTGTAAAAGAAACGATAAATGTGCAAAGGAAACAAATCAACAAGCAATCTCTCTAATGAACAACGATCAAAAAAGCATCCGCTTTCAGAGCAGAAATAAAGAGCAACGGGGAAAATCGAGAGAGAGGGAGAAAGTTCTGTGCATAGTATACACCGTGGAATTCACCAATTGAATGATTGTTAAAACACACGAACACCACAAAACACCACTCCATACTCAATGAATGAGCAAATAGAAGCGGGACGAACGAAAATTGAGTTACACACAGCGAAGTGAAACAAATTATCGAAAATTGGAAACAAATACATTTCGGAATAGTTTTCGTTATTGTTTTGTTCTGTTTTTTCTTTTGCTGCTGCTTCGGTCGACGACCATCGAACAAAACTAAATTTGCCAATACGTTCGAAATTCGCACAAACATATAACTAGGTCGCTTTTTCTGTCGAGATATGCGTTTTCGGTTTTTGCTTAACGTTTTCATTCACGATCCCTCTTCATTTGTGAACTAAAACGAAAGGGTTTTTCTCTCACTCTGTAGCGTTTCCATTTTACTGTAATTCTTAGTTCAACGATGCCCCATCGTGTACGTGGCTCTTAATGCGAATGGATATCATTGTGGAAAACACACGAACGCAATGGTTTCACTTTGAGCATTGGCACAACATTCCGTATGCATTTCACTTGCTAGATAGTGTCTGGAATGTCTCTCTCCCTCTGTGTATGTGTTTGTGTTATTCGAGAAACGTGATTGTTGAAAATCTAACGTTTGATATGCACTATACACATTAAACCATTTTACGGTTTCCGTTTTGCAAGCACATTCGCCGTAGTATATGCGAGTGTCCTTAATCATAGATCTTGTGTGTGTGTGTGTGTGTGTGTGTTTTTTGTCGCGTGCTGTTCTCTTTTTTTTCCTTCCAAAACATCACACAATTTTCAGTTGAAATTCGTGTGTGTGCAAGTTTCCTCTGTTTTACCCGAGCGTTATTGTTATCGGTCGTGTGTTGTTAAGAGTGTTTCACTATGTGTGTCGTGCGGAATGCAACTAAGCATATTGTTCCGCTGCTTGATCTTGATTCCACTAGTTTGATATGTGTATAAGAGCATTCTTTTTGCGATGTTCCAACGCTTCGTCTCATTTTCTCTCTATACTTCATATTGCGTTTTAACTGGTTGCCACTAAAGGATTGTGCGATCAACTAAAGGATTGTGTGAAAATGTGCGCATTAGCCTGTCACACACAAAGGCAAAACCATACATTTTCGACTGAAAGACGCATAAAATGAACTGCATGCACAACACAAAGCGAAACAAACTAATGACATGAGGCAAATATTTATATTATTTGTGACGACAATGCCATTTCATTTCACGAAGGAAGAGAAAAAGTTTGTAACAAAACCAGTAATAACAACATGGCGTGAATAAAATATGAATGACGATAGCTCATTTAAGGCAAAATGCAGTGCAACACTGGAAAATATTAATCAGAGCATTTTTAAATCATTGGCTTGTTTGCAACGATTGTTGTGCTCAGCTGTGATTGCGACACAAAGAATAAAATTTTCCGTTTGTGTTCATTTCGGGTGGCGATCCATTGAAATCGCATTTTCTTCTTCGCTTTCATATCAAGTTAAAAATAATGAGATAAAATTCAACATTGTATATAAATGTGTGCCATATATGTTTATACATGAGCTCTTTGGAACAGTTAAAGAAGACGGCGAAAAAAAATCCATACAAAATTCCATCTATCTCATTGTAAACATACGGTGTGTTACAAACGAAAAATCCATTTTTGGCTTTGATGAAGTTTGCCGATAAGTTCGTGCTCGCAATAAAATAAGCAAACGCTGAGGCGCACTCGTTCATTCGCACGCGCGCGCACACACACACACATGGATTAAAATGAGCAGAAAACGGAACGACAAACGACATATTGGGGCGAAAGTCTTTTTTGTCTTCGGTTGCAAGCGATTTCTCTCTCTCTCTCTCTCTCTCTTCGTTTTATCACATGCTTTATTTTCATCGATTCCCATTTGCACTCGGCGAATGGTACACTTATCCAAACAGCGTTTTCAGCGTACAAGATTCGAATGCAAACATCGACATCGGGTGACGGCTACTAAACGACAATATGCTCAATTGTTGTGTTCGAATGAATAGTAGTAGTTTTTTTCTTCCACTATCGTGTTTTTCTTTCTTTCTGCTCTCTTTTATTGCTGTCGTGTGCTTGAACATTGCTAGTTGTTTGGCAGAATCGATCGCTTTTCGTATGCAGTGCACTGCATGTGTGTATATCAACTAAATTGAACACCAGAAACATGAAACATGTTGAATGCTGTGCTGTTGAAACAGTCGCATTGCTTGAAAAATGTGACGACGACGACGACGACGATGACGCCGACAAATACAACAGCGATTGCAACAAAATAGCAATTGAAATTGAATTATTATTGTGTGTTGGTCTCCGCATAAAAGTGTGATTACCGATTTCGTTTCGACAAAACTGGAAATGGACGTAATGTTCGCGCCCTGTCACCCAATCACTCGATTTTCTAACAGATTTTACGATTTTACCCATAAAAATCGAAGCATACGAAATTAAACGACAGAAAAAGAAGCACAACGATATACACATTGATCTCGTTGCGCGCTAGTGACATGTCTTCGGCTTTTGTGAGTGTGTTTGAGCATTAGAGTAGAGCACAAACACTTAAAGCAACACCAGCAGCAACAGCAGCAGCGAGGTTTTGCTTTCAGCAAAAATCTACCGTAATAGCTTTGAACTCGACACGATAAACTATTATTTGTGCGGAGATATACGATGCAGGGAATCAATTTTAATCATTTTCATTGGTTGGATGACGGGTCAAAGAAATGAAAATCGCGCATGAATTGCCACTTCCTTCTATCTTTCTTTTTCTATTCATTTCTTCTGTGTGCGATAATAGTCGATCAACACATTCGCTCATACTCTTCTACTCGTTCGAACGTCAATTTGTATTTGAGCTTGAAAAGCAGCAAAGATCAACATAGCGCCTTTCTTGTTTTACAAACATCTTAATTCGTTATCCGTTTCCTTGAAACCCTTTCACAAGGGCTTTTCTTATTTCCTATTCACACTTTTCTCTCTTCCATTCTCTCTCTGTCTTGAACGTCGGCGCGAATCCTTTAACACTTTGGATCCATTCAACGATGGCAACACTCGATTACGATTTTTCCTTGGAATAATACAACTTTTTTCTCGCCTTCTCACTCACTCACTCACTCCCATCCGCCACTTTTCAAACGGCTTCATCCAATCTACTTAGCACCGGCACAGTGTGAAAAAACGAGGGAAACACACACACACAGTGCGATTTCATCAATTTTGTTTTTTTTTTCTGTCTTTGTTAAATGTCTTTCGGCTTTTTGCCATCTTCTCTTCACTTCTTTTATTTTTGTTGGTGTATGTGATTGCTGACATCTCCATCGTTACGACAGGGTTCGAGCGAACCTTTTCGATAGCATTTTTCCTTTTGTCTTTTCGCATCCTGATTCGCAGCAACTGCAAGAGAAAAGACAGTAGACATCGATTTATCTACATTTGTTTCGTTCTTTGCTCTACGTCCAATTGTTTTCGTTCGCCAGTTTTTTTGTTTAACTTTTTTTCCGGCTGCAATTTACATGGAGCGTCACTTACTTTGGAGCCTCATTCAAACCGCGCGCGCGGCGTTGAACACACATCGAACATTTCAACTACTTTTTTCGGTTATCTGGTGCTATTTCCCCGTTTGTCTACCATTACTTTTTGTCGAAAATGGATTCGAGACAATATCAGCGGCGTATGCACAGTGTTACAGATTAAATCAGAATTGCAAAATTGAAACATCGGCATTTTTTGTTGTTGTTCTTTTTCGTCAGCAACGAATCAAACTCATTTTTCGGGTTGTATGCGTTTCCAACGAATTGGTTGTGTATTTCCGTTGCACAGTTGACAATAATCGATTTTTGAATCATCTTGTGTATGATATCACTTTGGAACCTAGATTTGATGGGGAATCAAAATGAGTTCCATTTCACTTCAATCCGCGTTGTCATTTTTTTCGCATGGAAAATGTTTTATTATTTCATCTGCATCGTTGTAATAAATCTCGGTGTTTTTTTCTGTCTTTTTCAATGGCTCAATTCTCTCTCTTATGCAACTAACAAGCGCGTAAATGGCATCTAGCCAAGGTACCCACACACACGTTCGCATACTTAATAAAATACATCCACTTAGCGCGAATATTATAGAGATTAAATGCAGTATTAAAATTTATTTAGTTTCATATGAAATACGTGTGTACAAAACGCGTCTTCAGCGAGCGAGTGCGCTCACATTGTGTGTCATACATTATCTTACGAGTGCTTCAACATAACAGCATCATATCAAGCTCACCTTTGTACGCCACATCCAATTTACATGAACACGACGACTAATGCATCAACAACCATATAAACCGTCATTAAAAATTCCCGATTGTCGTTGAAATATATACATAGATAACATTTAGTTGGTGTAAAATGGCACCTTGTTACCATCGCTTTTCCTCGTTTATCCAATAAATTAAGCTATTACTATTTCGTAATGCCAATTATTTTAGCGGAAAGGTTTTTAGGATATGTATGCATGCCGCTTCGTCGTCTGGAAATTTGTTTTCAGCGAGCATGTGTGGGTCTGGATGTGTTTAAGCTGTAAAGTTTTACGGCACATCAAGACATCGATAAGAGTGCTTATCTGGCTTGTTCTCATATCAAAATTGCCGTATCTCGCTGCCATTTCAATTTGAAGGCTTTGCATCCCTTTTTTATTATTATTTCCAACTTTAAGCCGCAGAAACGTGGCGGAAAATTGAAGAATGTAAAATGCAGTCGCTGCTTTGCATCTTGAATTTGCTCTCTAACGAAAAGTAAACGCTACTGTCAAAATATGAACATAGTGAATTTAGTGTGTGCATTACGATTTTTTTTGCTATGTTTAAAATTGAAGTGAATCATTTTCACTTTTGTGAAATGTATAAAAAATTAACCGTTGCCGTTTGAGTGCATCTCCATGAAATTGTCGGTGGGCAACATCGTTTGAACGTTATAGCAGCAGTTTTGGAATTGGTGTAAAATATTCAGAATTGAGCTTGAGATTTTTTTGAATAAATTGTTCCATCTTTTGTTTCCATACTATTGGCAAGACTATCCGGGATGTTTTCTTCTTATTTAGTTTTATTGCCACTGCATTGGGTGGAATACGTATACAGTGTAGGGAGAATACAATAGAGGATAATAATGTTTTATAGAAGAATGCTTTGGCACCATTATGTCTTCATTCTTCTTTAAGAGCAAATTGTTCGTGTTTCGTCGTATGTGCGGCACACACAAGGCAAGTCAGTCGCTTGGGTGACGATTATTTCAACGAATAATAAAAGCAAACAAATACTTGGAAAAAGAGACAAGTCTTGTGCGGCGTTTGGAAACAAAAGTGATGAATGCATTCGGGAATTCGCTGGGATGTTATCAAAAGGAAATAAGGTGACAGCATGAATGAGCACAGAAAATGAGGCACAAAGCAAACAAGACACGAAACGAGCGAAAGAGAGCGATATAGAGCGATAGAGAGAGAGAGAGAATTGAGCGATAGAAAAAAAAGAGAAAGCAAGAAGCCGGCAGTATGTCTCCAATGCGTCTGCATTAAACATTTAACAATTCCACATCGGTTGACTGATGAGCAAGCAAGCAAGAGCATGGTTTGCGACAAAGTCCTAAAATATGCAGTCAGATCACTTTGGGTTTCCTCACCAATTTTTTTTTTCATCTTCATTCTTTTCTTCTTCGTCTCCTTCCTCCTTTGCAAGCTCTTTATTTCATCTGAAAATCGTTTCAAACTGGAAATTGTTTCAATTTGTTGCATGACAGTAAATCAAACAAAAAGTCGATTCATGACACTGCATCGATGCCAAAATCATTTTGCAGCACCAAATGCTAGGAGCTTACACAACGCAATGCAACGGAAGAGATTGTGTCGACTCACGAGCACAATGCACCAATTGAAATTGATGCAAAACATATCGCAGTAAAATACATAGCTGATATAATGTGTAGCCAGTGTTTCGTTCGTCTCCATGCCATTATTAATAATGCATTGGCTCCTTTTTGCGCTTCGTTTTCCAAAGAACTCGGCGTTTTTCCATGCATATTTGGCTCCACAGTGAATTGTGCACAGGGCTTTAAATATGCATACAGCGAAAATGAAGCGACATCACACAATGTGGATATTGAGAGGGAGAAACAGCATACATGCACACACCAGGTGAGCGAGAAAAGGAGAGAAAAGGAGAGAGAAGGAGAGAGAGAATGCGAGCCACTGAACAGGTTTGAAATTGTTTAAAAGCATATATTTATTCTTCAGCTTTTCAGCATGATCATGTAAACATTATGAATTTTTCAATTTTCATACAGAAAGCATTCGACTAGTTACCGCATTCATCACGCTTGCTACACGAGCTCTTTCATATCAATTTGCCGTTTTTTTCCCTTTCTTTCTTTACTTAACGCTCTTGTGCTCAGCAACACTGTATGCATATCACGATGTGATGGCAGCCATTTTAGGCACACATACCATTCCATTTCGGCCAGTTCCGCACATTCTCTGCATGCTCTCGCTCTTCTCCCTTCTCTCTACATATTGTATCAAATGTAACAAGTACAAATATTTTTGCTTTTAATTTTTTAAAATGCCATGTGCGTTGCCTTGCTGCTCCAGCATGGATGATATCACTGTTTGAATAACAGTACCCGAATGATCCGAGCGCCTGTCGGAAACTGTGTTTTAGGCAACCGGATATGGCAAACAACAAACACGTAAAGCATATATGCAAAGAGCTGCAAAAATACTGACTTAACTTTATAGTTGCACAAGCGATAAAATAAACAGTAGCTGGTTGCTATTCTCGCCGTGTGTGTGTATGTGTTTTGTTTATATTTTCCCCGAGAAAAAGTTCAACTCAATATTTGGTTTACAGTATAGCACAAAGTCGTCACTTATTCACATGATACATTTAATTTTTATTTGGTTGTTGTTGTTGTTGTCGAGATAGAGAGAGTTGGAGAGTGTGGGAGAAAAAGAGTTTTCTCCGGTTGAAGTGTATCAAGGCTGTGAACTCACTTCAGTCTGTATTGAAGTGTGTATATTTTTTCGGGTTCAATCATTTTCAATAAAATTCAATTGTGCCATTCGAACTTAGCTAGACTGATCATAAACTTATATAAAACATGATTTTCGATCGAATATTCGGATGATACTTCGTCGAGCATTAATAATTCAAAGTTCGTCGTCGAGCGTGCAGAACATTCAATATCACCGGTTTCGAATCACCGTGTCGACATCAACATTCAAGAAAAGAAGTGAGCGTGTGTAATTGCGTGCTTCGAATTCTTATAGAAAATACTGTAAGCCAACAGATAAGTAAGTGAACTGATTGAACCGTTCATACAAAGGCAAGAGCAACAACGGCACACAGAAAGAAAACCATTCTACTTGTACATCAAGGAAAAGTTCACGCTCAAGTGATCCAAGTTTCTTTGTGCCAAAGAATTTTTGCTGTAGATCGTCAAGTGGCCGCCGCACTTTCTTTGATTTGAGCACTTGCAAGTGAATTGAAGCAATTTCCATTCAACTCTCTTGACGATGTACTTTCGCAATCAACGCATTTTGATAGCATTTTGTAAATAAATTTCATTTGGTGCCGTTTAGTTTTCTTTTTTCTTTGCTCTTGTTCATTCGTTGCTTGCTCCCATCATCATAAACATAATGGTGATTTTTATTGCGACCAAATATTTTTATGGATTCTATTGGCAACAAGGATAAAGAAAAGGAAGTAAAAAACAATACAGTTGTCGAATCGGTTGTACGTATGTTGAATCCAATCAAATGTGTATCCATATCATAAAATTTCGACAGGCAGGCAATTAACAATAAATAATTTCAGGGCATCACTATGAACCCACACTGAATGCGTGTGTGTATATGCTACTGTCAAATGTAACGCATTGCCATAAACATTTGCTGTTCAATAGCTCGAGAAATAGAACGGAAAAGGAATCTCTTTTTCTTTTGTGTTCAAATTGTGTGTGTTTGTCTTTCTTTTGCTTGCTCTCTCTCTCGGTGGGAGAGCTACAAACAAATGAAGGTTTATACATTTTTTATGATGCCTTTGCCGAAAAAAAGAGTTGCTCTCTGCTCGTTTTATGGATTTTACCATTTGTTTCCATGTAATGCTTCTCTTTCACTCTGCTCGTTCACCCTCTCCCGTTTTGCAATAGCATCAGCTATATTTCTTATTCCCTTCATCTCTTCATACTTTTCTCATTTTTATTACATGGAGTCTTTCGCTGCTGCCAATGCTGCTGTTGCTTCGTTTCAGTCGATATTCAAGTGTGTTCGTGTCGCTTGGGTGTTTGTGTATCTGAGAAATATTTTGTGTTATTATGTGTCTCTGTTGATCTGCACTTTCTATGTTATGGAGCAACTAAAATGCTACAAGTTTTCTTGCGTCCATTTTTTCTCATTCTTTCTTCGTAATTTTTTTCTGTTCTTCGCTGTTGTTGTTGGTTCGGTCGTTTGTATTGCTGGAAATTCAATCGCCAGCAGCGATGCAGATAGTCGTTGTACATGTACATGCTAAACATTGGTCTCGAACAGCGCACCAGTTAGCAGCTATGACACATATTGAAGTTTTTATGTGTGTTCAGGTCCTATTACTTTTTGTCGATTTTATTTTTTCATTTGCAAAAAAGCGATGGAAAAAACACACCACAACGTGATGAGCTACTTTCGAATGGGGGAGCAGTCCAAACTGAAGAGCCGAAATAACTAGAGCATCTGAATTACTCAAGAAATTCTTGTAAAATGCACACACTGTAGTCGAACAGGATCTTCGGGAATTAGATTGTCGTCGGAAATGCAATGTTTTGGCGTTTCTCTTTTTCGTTTAGTCGAGCAACGAGCAAGTCGTTTTTAGACGAGCATATGCAAAAGCAAAAAAGGACACACTTGATGATGCCCACGTTTCCCACTTTCGACACACACACACACACACACAACATATCTCCATTACAAAAAGTGGAGAGCGAAACAAATGGCCACAAAGAGAGATACCAATCTATGATAGTGACAAGACGACCGGAAAAAAACGAGAGTGTAGAAATGCCAAGCAACGGATTGAAACATACAACGAAATGCGAACGCACGAAAAATGTACGAGCATCATAAAATTTGGCTTGTACTTCGCTTGTGAGCGGTAACGATTTGAATAAAGCTGCTCGAATTACAGAATTCCACACAGTCAAGTTTATTGCATAAGCCCGGCATAAGCTTTTGTTGTGGTTTCTTTTTAGATGGAATATAAAAATTTCGTTATGGGGACTAACATTCATAACGATATTTTGTCAGTAGATGTCTGATACAGATCAGAGGGGAGGGCGGATATGTATTGCTATATATATTCATCCAACACACACATCCACACATAATGGATCCGTGTAGAGTCGATGTGCGGTGATCCCGTTTTTGAGAGGGTTGCGCCTTTGTTTCAAGCCTTTTCCAAATATGTACCCATCAGTGGCAGAGGCTTTACAATCACTCAGCCATTCGAAAAATCGAATTCGGCCTGTGGTCTGATTGTGTGTACATTTCAATGAGATGAAGGTGCTGAATCCGACTGGAAAACCCAGCGAACCAGCATTCATCGAGAAATACGACGCATATTTTAAAACTCATCCCCAGAGCATTCAATTTTATGAATAATATCATGAAAAAGAAAACAAAGTATAAGAACATGGTGTGTAAATTCCACCCCGTCTTTCGTCCAAAGTGTCTTACATATTTCTAAGAAGCAGCAGACATAATGTTTATGCTATTATTTATTTCTTTCGGCATTTTCACCGCTTTCGTTGCTCCTGTCTCCTGTGTTCAGTTTTTTCTCCCGGTCGAGCTCCAGCTTTGGCTCGCTCCTTCACCCTCTCTACCTCTCTTTCTCTCTTTCTCTCTCTCGCACGCAGGGAAAATACCAAAATTTTAACGACACGAAATATAAATTGGCAATATGCTTCATGCAAAAATGGCTTCACGTAAATAGGTTTTGATATTTGTGATTCGGTCTCTTTCTCTCTGCTCGTCTCTTTTCCAAAAATAAATGGCCTGCAGCGGCAGCATCGAAAAACGTGGCATTAAGCAAAAGAGGGAAAAAAATACGTGTGCCGAGAAATATATGTGTATCGGTCCCATATCCAACTACAGAAAGCATTTCTGTTGAATTTAAAAACAAGAGATATGTCGACACACGAAAATGGATGTGATCATAAATTCGTGACGAAGAAAAAAGCTTTCGAAAAAAATATATGAGCCTTTTTTCCCCATCGACCAACAAATTTCTCTTTTCCATTTCGATAATATGGTTTCTTAATTGTGAGGTGGTAGAAATGTTTCCATTTTCTTCTAAAACTATACACGATTATACGAACTCGGGTTCCAAATGGATTTTGTCATTTTAAAATATTAATTGAAAAACTCGTATGGTGGAAATGACGAAGCAATGAAATTGTGTCGCAATTGAAAGAATTGTGTCTGCCCATTTCGGGCTATTAGCTAATAGCTAGTTTGGTTATTTTTTTTTTCAAATGGAAAATTCAAAGTTCATCAGATGTTGAACTGTGTGGTGTATATTTGTGGTCATGTTTTTGAATGTGTATCGATTTAATTAATTGCTGTCATTACGAGAATGCCAAATGATGATGCGGTCGGCTCGAAAATTATCATCATTCATTCAACGCATGTTCTACGTTGTTGTTTTTTCTACGAGATCGTATACACCCACAATCAATTGACTCCTTCCATCGAAGAAAAAAAAATTCTATTCGAATGTTTCGTAATTAATTCGACTATTTGGGAGCACGACAAACAATGAATTACAAAATTATTAATGCGTTGTCACTGTTACACGAAAACATAAGACAAGCGACAAGAAAATGTCGAACACGATCGGAATATAGACAGCCAATCAAAAGCAACAACGGAGGCAGCAACAGCAGCAGCAACCACAACCATCATACAATTTTAATATTATTGAAGCACAAGCTATGTACTAATTAAAAATCCAAATTGGTATAAATGCCATTTCAATGTTTGATGTCAGTGGTGTTGGTTTTTTTTCTGTGCTATGTTCATCAATGATTTGCTGGCATGCAACGACATCGGGATGCAATTAGCACAAATGGAAAATTAAAGTTCAAACGATAAAATGAAATAATTCATTTAATTGAAAAATAATTTATACGTTCGATCCAATTTTTATTTGCCTCCATTTGAATCGTGAAATTGTTATTAAATGAAAATTAAAGTGGATTTGGGGCATATGCGCGCAGGACGATTCAATTTATTCCACCTGCTTCTCCACAACCGATTCTCGTTCTACTTGTACCGATGATCTATTTTCAATGAAATTTTTTTCATTGATATCAAAATAGAACTATTGATGAATGCTGCAGATACTTATCGAAGCCGTAATGCCGAATGCGGGGGCTGTATACAGTCTCAATTAGGATTAGTCTTCATTTATGGCTGCATTTTTTAGCACTTCATGGAATGTAGGCTACTGTAGTTGTTATTTTTTTCCCGAATTTTTTTATGATTTTTCAGGCCATTTTTTTCAGGACCGTAAACTAATTCATTTTAATATCCATATTTTTTATTTCAAATGAAGCAATTACGCCTAATTGCAAAAATGAAATAATATCATGTTCATGTAATTCAATTTTGAGGTAACTCAAAAAAAAATTGACACTTTTTTCGTTGCCAATGTGAAATAATGTACGATGACCATTCACATTGAACGTACATTAAAACAATAATTGAAGAAATCAATATCATTATATAAATTTATTTGATTATTTTTGACAATATTAGAATGATTTGCATACAAAAAGTATACTACGATTAAAACTACATTCCATGTAGTGCTTACAATAATAATTTGATGAGAAACATCAAATTTATTAAACCCGTTAAATTTACAAGCTTCAAGAATGCAGAGCGGAGCGAAGCGACGATCTGCGGTCTTGTTTTCGATTGCGTTGAAGAGATTAAAGTCCTTCGTCGGGCAGGCACTTTACAAAATGCGATTTATTTTTTGCATTTAAAGCCACCTCCGCTTTTCCAAATTCTCTTTAGATCGATATGCGATTAGTGGCCGTGTTTACTGTTTATTCGGTCGGTTATATTACCGTTTTCAGCGCCGGTGGTTAATGGAAATATAATGTATGCCTTCGGTTTGTGTGGCTTTCTTTATCAGAATTGAGCTAGCCAAATGCCGAAAGTGCGCGACACAAACAACAAAAAATAGATACTGAAATTACATCATTAGCTCGGTGTGTGTATGGATCAAAATGGGTCACAGCGCACGGCATGAAATACAAAATATACGTACGCAAACATTGTGGCTGCTGGAATGTGAATAAAATTATGAGGCAATTGAGCGGACCTTAGTTAGTTCAGTCGTTCGCTCGTTCGTTCTGTTTCGATGTTAAATTAGTTTCGATGTGCAATTACCAATTGATTACTTCCACACGACCGAAGGACAAGTAATGAAAAACCATGGGCTCAATAAACGCGCGCGCACATTTTAAACGCATCCAAATGGAGCCAAACAATGCCGCACCACATAAATTCGGTACAATATTGAGTAATGAATTTTTGATGATGCATATTTCAATTTAACCCAACGAAAACTGAATAGAAAATCAGAACCTTATTCATCAGTGAATAGCTTTCGAAAAAAAAAATGTACAACCGAACCTTCTTATTCATGCAATTTTAATGGAGAGAAGCTAATCAAACGGGTCAGACTCAATGGGAAAAAAAGTTCATTAACTACTTGAGATAATTTTGTATAATGAAAACGAGAGGCAAAACTTCGGCAGCGTTCAATACATATTGAATGCGATTCGATTAAATGCATAAACACTTCTTTAATTCCACGAAATGCTCAACGTTGCTCTGCACATCCGATCGAAGGCTAATAAATAACGATAAAATCCGAAGCGGCTTTATTGACTCGTTGCGAGCATACAACAGCAGCCGACAATAATGAGAAAGTCTGAAGTGAAAACGTGGCCTTATAAAGTAATCAAGTCAATCACGAGGCAAAAAATACGTAAAATCCCAGTGGGTGAAACGAAGAAATTGGTCATGAATCCAACCGAATCTCATACCCTCGTTTCGCTCTTTCGTGCCTGAATATTGTAATTGTGATTTTCATTTTCGCCACTGCCTCCATTTTGCTTCATTATGTGAACTGATACACAACTAAGATGCGAGATACGAATCGCATTCCAAAAGAGTTTCACAAATAAAAGCGTACCGCTTCTTGTTCGCGTATATGACCTTGTTCGCATATATGACCGTGCTCGGAAAACTTTGGCTTGTCTTCCATACTTAATTTCATTGCATCGCATTCGATTGTATCATGTGTGATGATATGATTTAATCTAAGCAAGTACTGTTGCATATATCAAATCGGAACGGCAACCACCGTACGCTCGACTTGGAGTTTGATTCGACATTCGCCAGTTGGTCTGTGTTTAAGATGTAGGAGTGCGTGTCATCGTTTGCGTATAATTTGTGGAAGCAGCCAAAAAATTCTTCACGTATCCTATTTAAACAACACAATTTATGTTCTCCATCCATTCCGAGTGCTGCCTGAAATAGTTTCTGTTTTTCTGAGGGCGCTTGATGAACAAAGCAAACCGTTACTCTTGTTCTTGAGTTGCGTCGTTTTCTCTAAGCAAATGACTTTTGTCCTTGATTGCCTCGAGAACATTCCCATTCGAACACTCATCGAGATTCGAACAAAATGTCGAAGAGAGAGAAAAGTAATCGCGTTCTTATACCCCAACAACACAAAAGAAAGTGAAAAGCAGATGGGCTACGTGCTTTCATCAATGCTGTCAATAAATAATACCGAAATATACACATTTTTGTGTGTATATTTTGAGACTTGCTACAACACGACACGTAATAATAAAAATACATGAAATCATAAAATATCTACAAATATTGTTTGGTTCGCCCTTATGCGCCATTCCATCCACAACCAAATCAATACAAAGTCTTTTATTTGCCCTCTCACCACACCAGCAGCACCAGTGGACAGTCGACAACCATTTTCCATTTGCGTGCTCTAACTTTTCCCTTTTCGTCTGTCGCTCTCTTTTAACTTGTGTGTCGCTGGTTTTTCTCGTTCTGTTTTCTCTGGTCGTTCGTTGGTTCGTTTGTGCATTTGTCGTTATGTGTTCATGTTTTGGTATTTGTCCAGTCATTATAAAGGTGACTCTTGTGTTTCGTTGGCCATTTTCGGTATATTCCATTGTATAACTGTTTACATGTGCGTGTTCTCACATATTTAATGCACGACACCACAATAGAATGACAAAAGAAAAATTCAACGGCTCTAAAAATTAAAGGCCACGTCATTTCATTTTATCACCGTTCACATGAGTGAATGTGGTCGTTAGACCGAAATTTCGATCATACAAATGACACAAACAATTTTTTATTTTGTGTGTCGCCCCCTTCTACATCATAATCGTTACTCTCTTTCCACCTTTCTCTAAGCTAGCTCATTCACTTTTTCTGTGTTCGCTTTCAAAGTTTTTCGTTCCTTTCCATCCGTTTCGCTTTATCGTACCAATCGATTGATGTGCGGGTGTCAATCATTTTTTTTTAAATAACCTCACCGCAATTTCGATTCATTATGAAGCGAACAAAGGGAAAAAATGGCCGCATCGAAACAACATAATAGTACAGTGTATCTGAAAGGTAACGCAAGGGGAGGACAAAAAGCGATGGAAAAAAATCGAGGGAAATTGCGTAATTGAAGTCCGGTAATTATTGAAAGGGTGAATGGAATATAAATGAGCAATGAAAATCTCGGCAATATGTATCGATGAAGGAAATGGAAAGGGAAAAGAAATGCGCGTGTGACCAATAATTTTATGCATTTGTGACATACATTAGTCTTATCGAAAGCTATCGTTTTTCTTTTAATGACACGTTACCTTCGTTCACGTTAATGAATGGCTCGGGCGCTTTGGCAGAAGGAAATAACGAATTGCCCTTAAGTATGCAATTTATTGAGACTTGTTAACCGATCGCGCGTACAGCACAGCTGAGGAATTACGATGCATGTTGAATGCCAAAGTGGAGCGCAAGAGAGAGGGAGAAAAATCCTCGTACAACGGTTATTGCAAAAGATTCATTCACTTCGGTCCGATTTTTCTACCTGAAGTGTTCGTCTATTTCCTTTTTTTCGTTCGCCGTTACGCGAACGTGAATGGGAAACATATTTTTCACTTTTAATACCAAGAAGAATACAGTCTTTGCGTGGTCGTTTTTCACGTCGCAAATTGTTTGAAAAATATGTTTGAGTCGAGCTTTTTTTCTGTTCTTTGTTTTATGCTCTTCCGTCGAACTTTTCGCCAGTTTCGTACGTCCGATGCATTCAAATTTGTGTGTCAAAGTTCTTCGAAACCGTGAGGAAAAAAAATAACAAAAATTAATTAAAAATACGCGATCCTCTCGCTTTTCGAGAATTGCTCACGGGCGGCAAAAAGTTTAGGGTATCGAGTGGTTTCAACAATGTTTGCCTCTTGTGCATCACAAACACACACAAAAAAAATTGATAGTTCTTGGCGAACAGAAGTTCTGCGAAATAAAAATTCGCATAATTGGATAGTTTGGTGTTTTCTTGGTTTCTTTCTTTTTGTACCGAAAAAAATGAATTTCTTTCGCCAGATTGTTGGCATGCATCGCTTTACCTTGACTTATACCTGTAGTTATAATTTATGGTCGAAACTTTTCAAAAGCAGTCAACGAAATCACTGACATAATACATACTTGATGTGATTTGAGTGCACACACTTTTTGGCAATCTAATTAAATGATTTTTTCATGCTCAATCTGAGACACAGCACATTTCAAGCAATAAGAACGGAAAAAATAGCGCGTCAACAGCACGGCACCAAAAATGGGTTTGTCGAAGCGAGTATTTTGCTGTGCATAATATTTGAATGCGACGCCAGAAAAATCGCTTCTAACAACTTGTAACGCCATTTTGATGCGGCGCATATGAAACACGCGAACATTTACAACGAAACCAAATACGTAAACGAAAAAAAAGGAAACGGAACATCGATGCCAAGAAAAACTGTACATAATATTCCATTAGGGATGACTAACGACAATGATTTAACTAAATTACACAACCGCAAAATATAAAACATAAAGTTTTTAATAAAAATGCACACTCACGAAATTCATTTTAAGGTGCTTGCTTACTTCCACACGCACGTACGTGTGCCACCAAAATGTACTAAGCCAACGGATGGGAAATGGGAATAGCAAAAATATGCTGCACATTATTCGATCTTGTCGTAACATTTTTTTTTCTCGCAGTTTTTGTTCTTGTGACGCCTTTTACTGCGCATTCATAAATAAGCCTGTATATAAATTAACACACTGGTGCACAGGTGTGCAGCATAATGCCATGAAAAACTATCCCATACTTTGGTTGCGAAACCGCTAAGCCAAGTGAAAACTATGCAATAAGCTTTCTCCGGGTTGCTATCCAAAAACCGTTGTGCAACCACATTGATTCTCCTTTTTTGGCTGAAAATCCAGCGTAAATTAAGTAAAAGCAAAAACGAAATCAGATTTACTTTTTATAATTTTTGACGCGAAGTGCATGAAGAAAAGCGATGAGCGAGCAAGCGAACGAAAAAAGGCATGGCGACGACGAGCTGATGAAGTCTAGTTCGAAGCGAAACAAAAGCTGAAATAGCGCAAACAAAGTTCTTAATAGATTTCGATGTTCTTGCCTTGTCCTTGCTATCCAGTTTGTTTTTAGCGTTTCATTTATCTCATATTTTTTTTACCCACGTTCACATTCAACTGCAGAAACTCTTTAAGAAAAGTTATCGTTCCGACGGCGTTTTTCTCTTTCTTCTTCAATATTTTTTTGATTGAGTATAACAATCTTAGTACAATACGTTACTTTCAAATATCCAGTGGAATGATGGCAAAAAATGATACAGACGCTCATTTCCGTTTTTGGAAAGTTGTTTTTGCGTGCGCGTTCACCTACCCTTCTCACGCGTTTCTACCCATAGACTTGCGAATAATATCCGCACAAAATATCGCTCATATTCCGCTGACGTTGAAAGAACACTAACACATGATGCTTACCTGCAAGTGAAAAGAACACGGAAAAAAAAGAGAGAAGAAAATTAGTTTTGATGCTAAATATCTCTTGCACACTTTTTGTGGCCAAGAAAATGTTCGTGCAAAGTTTTATTATTATTATTATTAAACGATTATTTCAACTTATAATTACTGACTTAAAATGTAATTTTATGTTGAAATTTTCCAAAAAGACACAAACACAAACGAGAGAGACGCTTTAGATGATGCACTTGTACCTAATGTGTTCAACCGAATGGAAAAGCAGGCGCGATGCGCTTGAGCACAGCACGGTTCGACATTAAATCATGGCATAAAGAGAGAGAGCATTTTGGATCAATTTATACACATATGAGTGCCACTTATACTCGGGGTAAAATGAGCATTTGTTGCACTCACTCGACAACAACTTTATCTCAATGCTTTTGCCTACGCTTGGTTTCACGTGGAGCGGTGCGAGTGGAGAGAGAGTAGATGATACTTTGTGGCAAAATGAATTTGTCACATGAATATGCATTGCAATGAAAATGAATCTCATTCCAAATGAGTCTTTAAAACATCTCATGTAATGGCACAGCGTGGTGCTGTGCGCAATATTTTATCCTATTTTATGAATATTAGTTTCGGGAAACTTTCAGCAAAGTTGACAAACAATCTTCGTCTTCGTTGGAACGATAGCAGTTGAATTGCTGCAATTCTGCTTAAAATTTATCGATGAAGAACATGTCGGAACAAATTTTGATGGCGGTTTCAGTTCTATTTCTTGAGAAAGATCCTTTCTCTTTCACTCTCTTACTTTCTCGCTTGCTCGCTTTGGTTTTGTCTTTTGAGCTAGTCAATTTATTATTAGCACTGGAAGTTGTTCCAACAAGTCTATTAATATACTTTAAAAGTCACACTCGAAATTGGTAAATTGTTTGATGAATAATGGAATGAAATCAAAAGTTCCCAATACACATTTGTGTGTGTGTGACAAATATTTCGATGGCGCGGCTAAATTAAATTAGAGAATTGTCATTAAGGTTGCACGAGGAAAGAAAGTGAAGAAATGTTTTTTTTTTTCAATAAAAACATTTACGAACCGAAATTTACCGCTTTCAGAGAAAGAACTTATGTATTTTTTATGTTTCGTCAACTCTCATGAAATGATTCCAAGTTGAAAATTACAAATGAATAAATAAAGTTTTAACGAACATGGAATTAATGAGACGAAAAGCCAAATTGTTACTTCAGACAAAAGTGAGGTGGAGATTGCGTGACGTGAGTGTTACGGTGGTGGTGAGGCACCATGTTGAATACATTTTCGTGTTAAAAAACATCATCTGCGTGTGGATTTTTCCATTTTGGAAAAACTGAAGGTAATTGTTGGATAACAACTAACTAAATCCACGATCATACAATTAATCTATCGGTGTACTTGAAGTTACTTAGTATAAATGATCTCGTGTAATTCGGTGCGTGAAATTTGATTGTTTGTATAACAGAAAAAATCTAGGAATGGCGAAAAATGTGTCGAAAAAATGGTGATTTTTCAGGCAGGTGAACGAGTGACCGTCAACGCATATTAATACGATGTTAGATTAACTTAAAACATGCGACACATTATGCCGACTCATTGCAAGCGAAACGAATACGGACGGTGAAATTGTGTTGTGCGTCGGTCAATTAAGCAATCAACTCCGCGTTCCCGAAATTTCCGTGCCAGAAAATGCGCCCAACAATTCGAAATGGTGCGATTGTGTGAATAATTCACGAGAGAAAACAAAGCACACCACGAAAGGAGAAGAAAAAAAAACACCACTAAGCAAAACCAACTGCGTGGCCCAATGAAATTATTCGAATTCCACCATCATATTTAATGTCCATTATATTCGGATTTCCTACGCTTTATGTTTCCATGTGCGTTCGCCAGTTTCGGCTTCAATCATCGTGAGGGTCCAAACGTGAAAAATCATATATTCATGAACTTACACGTTCCTGACGAACGGACAAAAAATCCATCCACATTGGAATGAAACAGAAAATAAAATCAACAGCCAGCGATTGCGTTAATGATGGTGTGGTTTATTTGCTTGACTTTTCAAAGAATTTTTTGTTTGTTCGTACAAATATCTCACATCTTCGGCATGGAATGGCTTTGAGCCATTTTACTCGGTGAATAGTTGCCGTCTATGCAATAAAGCACGGCCAACTGAGGACGAACAAAAAATCATTGTTAAAAACGCGAATATGTTGGTGCCTTTTTTTCGTTGTTCAGTTCGGTGTAAATTGTGTGCAGCATTTCTAGTTGACACGCATCCATATCGATCCAACCATAAACACAGCAGTCGCTTCGTGTCAAACTTTCCACTTTTAACATAGGAAAAAGTCGCACAAAAGGAATACAGCGCATGGAAAAAAAATTCACATTAAAAATAATAATAATCGATACGATATAGCATTACATGATCCAACACACAATGCCATGAATACGTGAGCAGGCAGCAGCAACCGCCGCATACATTGCTGCAGCACATTTTCATTCGATGTAGCGGTAGTGTTCGGCGTGCCTAAGAAGGTGGAAATGTTATACAGCGTTCAGCAGGGATTTGGCGCAAAAAAAACGGCATGAGTTTGGGCAATTGTTGTTGTTACTGTTATGTCGATAAAGTGTCGTTTGCTTCATTTTTCCTCCTTTCCACCCTCTTTTCTCACCCAGTCGCGTTCTCTAGGCGAATATAATTCCGCGCGATTATCGTCAGGCGAATGCCATTCCGTTTATTAAAATTCGATTCATAGATGAATGTTTTAGGTGAAAGCGTGTAGAGTTGCGTTACGATATATTTGATAAGTTTTCCACCACCGATGGTTTGCCACATAGAATTTGGCGTCATTTTGTATGGTCTGTGTGTGTGTGTTCCATGGTGTCACACGATATATTTCAGCCAGTCCAAACAAATACACAACGACAAAGAAACACGCCACACTGTGAACTTTTCTATTATGCTTCATGTAACAACGGAAATATTCAGACGAGAGAGAGAGAGAGAAAAAAAAAGTCAAAATCAAAGAGACGTAAATCCATAATTCTTTCTTTTCTTCTTGTTCTTGTTTTTTTCGTTTCTTTCGCACGCCTCAAATAGTTCACCGCATTTGAAACGAATTTATGACAGAATCATGATGAAAATAATAAATATTTTGCGGGAAAAGTTTTTTTGTTTGGCTGCCATTTCCGTGGCAAGTGACTTTCGTATGGAATTTGTTTGGTGTCCCAATTCGTTGGTCTTGGCATGGAGGACCGTATGACGAAATTGCTTTTCTTATTTGTTTGACACAGAATGAGTGTTGCTGCCGGTGTTGGTGGTCATACATTCGGGAGAAGAAAAAAAATTTGAAAAAAAATTAGTAAATCGTTTCAAAATTGATTTGTCTCCCAAGGGCAGCCACACTTCGATATTGTACGAATTTAGTATCGTTGTTACGCCATTGTCATCGAAAGAAAAAAATGGGCGGATTATGGCTCGGATGAAAAGGATTTATGTGATAGCGGTTTAAGTAATCTCAGTGAATGGGAATGCGTTTTGTAGGATTTGACAGGGTAGTAGACGAATTACGAACGGCTTCATCTTTGTATGGCGCGCCGCCCGTTTTATCATTGATCCGTTAGTTAATGGATGTTTTGTATCCAGTAAATGCCATGTTTTGAAATTCGATTTAAACGTAAATTCCACGCCGGTCGCCTCTTTTGAAGGAGCTTATTACGAAACATCATCTTCTCTCTATCTCTCCCGCTCTCCCAATCGCTTTCTCTTTTCTCACAAAAACCGACATAATAAATCGTTGTATATACCTTCAAAAAATACGTTGTCATATTCATTCTCTCTATTTCGCAACAATAAAACTGTTATTTATTGAGTAACTAGATTCAGTAATTCTGTTCTTTGTTCTTGGAATTTTTGCTGAAACTGAAATGCCATCGCAATTTCCGCAACTGTTTCTTTTTCTGTGTGCTGGGCTTCAGCTTATTTGAATAATATAAATAGCAGAGATGAGCGATGGCAGTGGTTATCCAACCTTATTATACTGTGTCCTTCTCTCCCTCTCTTCTCCATAAAATGCACTAAATTGATGGCATAACGAAAACTCAACAGAATAAACAACAACAATAACGAGGGAGAAAAAAAAATACCCGAAGAGAAGATAAAACAAGAAACTTGTGTAACACTAAATGCGAATGCAAATGCACTTGACTCGAAGCAAGAAGTGAATAGATTTTGTATCTCGGGCCGAACAAATGGAAGAGAAATTCCCGAACAAATGGAAGAGAAATTCAACTGTCGCCTGCGTTTATTATTAATATTTATCGTAGTGAATGTGTATTTTGCTAATGAGATGTTGACAACTATCCGAATAATAACGAGCAATTAAAGCATTTTGTCAGCTTTTCATCGTTGACTTGCAGCTGAATGACTAGGCTGAAATAAGGGAATTCTCGGCAACCGACGACAAGTTTGAGTCAAGTAGCACAAACACAGTTGAAACAAAGAAATTCAACCGAAAGCGTTTTTGCGGCAAAAGTTTTCTTTTTTTTATTTAATGTTTCTTTTTTCAAGCGGCAGCAAATCATTGCTGCGACATTTTAATTGGGTAGGTTCCATATAACATGGAGTTTTGTTCTTGTTTGCCTTGCAATTGAAAATCGCCAAATTCGTTTATACATGGAAAATCCTTGACTATCGTTGTTGCTGCCTTTTTCAGTTCGCTCGCTTGTTCATTCGTTTAGCGGACGAAAAGCCTTAATTTTCCAAAAATGTTCCCTTTATAATCGGATGCAATCCATTAGATGGAAATTCAGTTACAAATGGATGAATCAAGTCTCATCTCGTCGTTGGACCCCCTGAAATTATGAACAAAACAACATTTTCTGAATTTCATTTTTCAAAACACAACGACACTAATTCAGTGTGATGGATATCGGTTCGGATGAGTTTGCATCACCCACTTTGACAAGCGGCAACCAGAAAACAAACATGTGTTATTCGGTACCAAAGTTAAACTGACACACTCAATTTTCTCTCTCTCTCTCTCTCTCTCTCTCTCTCTCTCTCTCTCTTGGTTCGTCTCGGTTTACAGCAGAAGTGTAGTGATAAATTTTGCGCAACAGTATTGAAGTACATCGTAACGGCCGGAGCGCAGAAACAATTTCGATGGATTTATACATCAGTTTATCAACGAATGACAAAAACCGAACCGGAGTAAAAACGAAAAGAACGAAATCAAAACTCCCAATTGGGTTGAACCATCGAGAGACACATTTTCGACACAATGCAAGCACTCCGAATGAGAATGAGATATCGTTTTTTTCCACATCACGTTATCATAATTTTTGTTCTTGTGTGTCTGTTTGGCAAACAGAATGAAAGAGAATGGAATCAAAAAAACCTGTAGATATATCTGGCTTGAGGGAACGGTAGGAGTGAAGGCCAAGATGAGCACATGGCAGAGCAGGAAAAAAAGCTTCGATTTAATGTACACATTGAAATATTTCAAATTCGAATCAAGATTGATGCACTAACAGTTTGCTATGAGCAGCTTTTCTCTGTCTCTCTTCCATATTCGGCTCACATGCAATTGATTTACATTTACACACATTGGCTGGATTTTGCTCTGGCACAAATGTTGCTCCAGCTATAGCGCGCGCGCGGCTCTATTGAATCGGAGACATGAAATCGCATATAAATCGACTTATCGATATTGAAACGGCTCTACCGTTCCTATACCCACTCCACTTCTCTACCACATCTCTTTTTACCTCTCACAATCTCTCGCTCTTCAAATCGGCATCGCAAACTGGCTGCTACTCTTGTGTGCAAGTATATATGCTCTTGAAACTGAAAGTGACACGTTTCGGGTGTGAGTAATGCGACTTTCAAATTCGTATTTCGAATTTGGCACGAACTCCGTGTCAGTAAATACAAGAAAATATCCTGAGAAAGCGAAAACATATCGCAAAATCTAACTTAGGACGAAGGAACAACACGGACGCGCATGATATATCAATTATCTGTAATATATATTCGAAGCACTTTGACACACCGAGGAAAAGCAAACCGACAGAGGGAGATGAATAGGGGGGGGGGGGACAATGCCATTGTAAGTCGACGGAACATTCGATACGCACACCAACACATATACATCGACTCAGTCGATTCGACTGACAACATTAAGATAGAGAAGTTTGTTTCATCAAATATAATTGAAATTGACGCGTGTTTCGTACGAATTTCCTCCTGACTGGTTTCAATCATATTCAAATGCCCCACAAGAGCCCTGTGCTATTCGGTTGAGCTATTTGTATTATTGTGGGCGCGAGACAAAAGCATCCACGCAAAAATCTTGTCTTGGCTTTGTAATAATCGACTTATTACTTGTGAATGGCCAAAATACACAGATTTCTTTCTCTCATTTCATTTCATTGTGTTTTGACGAATAATTTTGGGAACCAGTATTTTCCATGAATGGCAGGTGAAATATTGATGGCATTGGCCACATCTAGATTAACAGCGTAGAGAAATCATCAGATAATTTATTAACGTCTAATTTTTGAAAGTGAGCACAAAAATGATGAGCGCATCGTAATGTTTTCCAGAATTCGCACGCAACAATTGTGTTTGGAAACCGTGAAACAAAATACCTTATCTATGTGTATTTAGTTGGGGCGGCCGCTATCATCGTGTTTACCATTGTTCGAGCACAGAGATCGAGCGAAAGAGAGAGAAGAAACAATTTTCCCTTCGCAATTTATTTAGAAATTTTCGGTTCTATTTCAATGATTACATGCTGTTTGCTATAATCGGCTTTAATGTTTCATTTCCGTTTAAATAAAATATGCCACGCCAATTTCACTGCCATATTCTTGACAGTCGGTCGTTCAATGTCAGTATTGTATGTACACAAGTCATTTGCGCCTCAGTCATAATTTTTTTCCATTCGTCTTCGACACTAAATTGAATTTAATCGAAGTGTGTTTTTTTTTTTGGACGGGCAAACAAATCGATTTGAACCATTCAACCGAAATACGTTTGATTAATCATAATCATGTTCAAGTCTCTCAAGACATGTTCGAGGCAAATCGATCAAACTTTTGTGATGATTGTTCGAATTTAGTGGAATAAATTGAGTTTCCATTTGTACAGCGGATGATTTTGAACGAATTTTGTATGGGACTTTGGATATGGTGTAATGATAACAAATTAGAATCGATTTGCATACTTCGAGGTCACCGTCAGGAGATTTCATTGCACGAGTTTTTTTCGATTATTGTTTTATTCTCACAGCAAACATAAATCAATCACAAAACAATGGCAACGCAAATGAACAGAAATTATAATCTTCATGCTCATCTCTATCTCTGGCGTCGCTTTCTCAAACGAGAGAGAGAGAGAGAGAGAGAGAGAGAGAGAGAGAGAGA
>NW_022595244.1:6894009-6956978 GCF_009176505.1 Sitodiplosis mosellana
AACAAAACGAGAACGAGGTGTGTTTGCGTGCAATATGGGTTTGGGTTTATTTAAGCGCGACCAGATCATTTACAATCGTATCATCATCCTCGAATATCCGTACAAACACAAATGATTGTGTTTAAAATCGATAAAAAGAAAATTTCAAGCACTTTCAAATCAATAATACCGAACGTAGAGCGCGTTCGATTTGAACATGGTATGGCAAAACGGACTCAAACAAATAAACGGTGTAGATTCTCGAAGGCAATTGGAACGATTAAATTGATTGCGGCAAATGAGTGAATCGAGAGAGGGAGAGAGAGAAAAGTAACCAACGTATAAATGACACACAATTGAGTATACATTTACGAGAAAAAAAATGGCAATTAAGTCAACCGATTTTATTCTCTCTCTCCACTTGCTAATGGACACTGCAATTGTATCAATTCGAATGGATATGTCAGAGAAATGTCTACTTTTTCGTTCGTATAGTTGTTATTTTTTTCCCTGTCTCCATATGAAATTATCCATTGTCATCGCTTCTAACCGTCTTCTGTGTCTGTGTGTCTCTCTGTGTGTGTGCGCGGAGAGTTGCATGAATAATTGTTGTCAACACGTGCGCAGTCGTGCACGATAATAATCGTTTCGGTATAATAATGTAGGTATTTATGTGTTGTTGCAAAACAAATGTGACTTTAATAACGGAAATATCACGGCACATTTCATGTATAAAACGAAATATCCATTTGGTTCTACCTAATTTGAAACACAAAAGCCTTTTTACAGCATTTCTGTAATTCAAATTGATTGACAATCGAATGTTGTGTGTGTTCGGGACAAAAAAAATCTTTTTTTTCGATTATATCGAACGAATCGATTCGGATGTGTGTTCTCATTCACATTCATTTGCTTATTGATAAAATCGGATTGGTGTGTGTTTTTGTTGCCGTTGCCATTGACTTTTTCCATGCTCCACATTCAATGGGATGATGCATTTTACATTATTCAGTTGGTATTTGATGGCATACGAACAATGATTTATTGTTTCAGTTGTTCATCCATAAAATTGTTATTGACAAGCCATTTAGACCGGTACAATACCAGTTCGGAAGTGTCTTTTTGCGCAATGCATACATTCCATCTCAGGTCAAATACGATGCCATCAACTTTTTTCTCACAACATTGAATAATTTAATTATCTTTGATCATATTCCATCGTCTGTCATTTGCAATGGAAAACATGAACAACGCTCATAATACGCGTACATTACATCAAATTAATATGGTCACCGAGCGAATTTCAGTTCGTTACATAAAATAAATGAAAGGCAAACAAATGCGCGTCCCCTCGAGAGATATTGTTATTATTCCAAATTTTCCCATTTTTATTTCGGTGAAATTTAATTTACCAACAACCGAAGATGTTTGTTCACATCATCACACCAGAAAGCGTATACAGCTATACACCGACAAAACATTCACCCGCAGCCATCGAAAAATGTCACGCGAAAATATGAAAAATTGTCTTCAAGCCAAATGATAAAAGTTTTTGATTAAACATTGCAATTCGATTTGGTTGCGCAGAGAATTTCAGTCGCAACAGCAAGAAAAATCGTAGAAAAAAAAACCAACCTTTTTTGCTGGAGCACCCTGTTCCGAACCGAGAGAGAAGTAACTCCAAAACGACTTGACAATTCGTAATGTATGTCTGCATGTTAAGCTGAATGAAAATCGGCTGGGGAATATGCAGTAAAAGCTTGAGCCGATACGAAGCGAACGGTGCACACAATGAAAATAATGATTGCCAAAATTACTTCCATTTCGCCGGCGAACAAGAAAAGACACTCACACGCCAGGAAATTTTTTTTTCCTCTCTCTCTCTCTCTCTCTCTCTCTCCTTCTGAATAATAATGATGATTAAATTGAATTTTTCTATATCTGTATGCTCGCGGTGTGTGTGTGTTTGTTTTCCGGGCAAATGCTGCGATTCAGTGTTTTATTTTACTCTGGTTTTGCATATTCGTGTCTCATTGACAAAGAGTGAGAGAGAGAGAGCGCAGAGAGGAGGGAATGAAATAACGTGGTTTCACGTGAAGTGTACGTAAGAAATGGCCATTCATATTTTATTCCACATTTTGAGCGTTTCACGTGTATCCAGTGTGCATGATATCAAATTAAAATCGCATGAAATATTGCCGAGGAAAATCATTTAAGCAGTGGTGCTGGTACCTCAGCAGCAAACAAGACAGCAGCACCAGCAGTAGCAACGCAGCAAGCGAGAGAGAACAGAAGAAAAAAGAACTCACGCTTGCCCGCGCCCGAGAAACGATGGAAACGAACACCGACAATTTATGATAGATGCAATCTGCACTTGGTTTGACGTATTGTACATGTAATCGTAATAAATGAGTCGTTGGTGGCTCGAAAATAAACACACGGCTCAAATGGCAATAGACATAGACGTGATGGCAATGTGCAACCTGCAGCTGAAAAGCATACCGCCGGGAATTTTTCAGTTTTCGATGAATGAACGCTAGCAACAACAAAAAATTGCATCTATTCTATGTGTTTTTACGGCTTGTGTGTATGTGTTTTTTTTTCACTCTTTCACTCTCCATTTATCTCTGTGTGTGTTTATAGTTCAACGTAATCTGACATTTTCTATTTCGCTCGGTATTTTTCATACAAACGAGTGCAATATTACCAGCTACTTGAATGCAAAGCCAAGACCTGTGCAAATATTATTGACAGTTCGAGTGGTTTGCGTGCATAAGATGAATCCACGTGAGTCAGTTGTAGTTGGTACGAGATGTTGGAGGGCATCTACAGTCTGCATCCCGTTTTCCTTGCTTCGATGCTCATTAGATTGTGATTGCTTGTTTTTCCCATTTCATTCTTTGTGCTTCGTCGTCTGTGAATGCGACGTGCAAATGTATGCTTAAAAGTGTGTGACTTGTTTGATGATGATGATGATGATGATTTACCACTTGGGAAAAATGCAAAAAAAAAAGTTGTCGGATATATAAAATAGAAGTCGGGCGCAGTGGCACAGGCACGCCGTCGAATCGTATCGCCTGTGTGATAAGGGTCACTTTTTTCATTCATCAAATCAGCTCAACTCTAACTTGGCGTGACGATAGAGAAAGAGAGAGTCAGAGAGAGAGATAGAGAGACCAAATGTCGAGTAAAAAATTCAAACAAATGGAGGTAAACATGCAAAAACTCTCTTCGCCAATCGATTTATCATTTATGATGCCTCATAAAAACATTCTGTTTTTACCTAATGAGATCATGAGGCAAATGAACGGAATCGGCGTGTCCACAATCGTCTAGCGACGCGAAATGAAATGTAAAAAATCATTTGTAATTTATATTATGATTGAAATGTATTCACAGAATCAACAGTGGAAAAAACAAACATTTCTTTTTTTTTGTTGATCACATTGTGTGGTTATGCACATGTGCGATTCGGGGAAAAAAACGCAAACACACGAAAGAAATCAAGTCTGGGTGAAAATACCTTTCAACCATTTTCAAGCAAATAGCAACTACGGCGAAGAGAAAAAATGTGAACCGAATTAGCGAACGAGTATGTTTTATTCCGCATTGGAATCGCTTCGCTATGGTTCGTTTTGTTTTGCTTCATTGTGTTGTGTGCTTCAGTACAAAAGGTAATGATTGTCACGCATCTGAATGCTTTGGCCGTCTCTGTGCGATCGGTGCCTGTTTTGCCGTCATCGTACACATACACATGGTACACACATAGCCAGCCACAAAACAGAACAGGAATCACGGTTTGATAAGCACATTGCCAACTTCGAATTTTTTTTTATGCATGGGATATGCCTGTGGGGTAGGGCTCTCTGTTGCTTCTGATTCTGATTCGTATGCCCGTGTATGGTTTCAGTATCTCTGAGTCGCTGCTTCTACTTCTTTTTTGGTTTGGTTTTTATTTCTCTTCATTTCAAACAGTCGAGCAACATGAAATCAATTATTTGTTTGCCCGTCCGAATTGCTCCAATTGCAAACAACATATACACACCACACCATCAACAACGGCGACCGAGTGAATGAATTAACGAGAAAAAAAAGCGAATCAAGAAAAGAGTGATGCGTTGAAGTGCTTTACAAAAACCAAAAAGAATTTGTTTTTACGATGCCGAATCCGTCATAATTTCTACTTGTTTCTCGTTCTCTCTTCCATGTATGCTACTCTCCATTGCTTCGGCCATTATTAATATTACGCTCTTTGTTTCTCTCTTGTTTTTTTTTACTCTTTTGCTACTGGTCGATATTTTCGCACTGGGTCTGTCTTATTTTTTTTCTGCTGTTTGCTCATCGGTCGCCACCATTCCATAAAGTACGCGATTTATGGACGACTGTGCCACTGACTGAATACTACCATTTTTTTGCTCGCTCTTGCAATCTGTGTATGTGTGCCTCGGTCGCAACGTACGATTTAACTAGCGTTTGAATTGTGTTTGTGTATTTTGTAGCATTTTTTCCTTGCATAGGCTTCCATATCGAATGCAGTAAATATCGCGACCCAATGCACAAATGCACATACTTTTGTTCGGGAATAATTAGATGGATTAATTAAAAAGAATTGTTTTATGTGGAATTCCATTGTTTGCCATTGCATTTGTGCGTTGCTGAAGCTGCAAATAATGAAAACCGCTAAAACACAGTATCAACGTTTGTCGCTCATGTATAACAAAGTATTCACTTTTCTCTTCACTCTTTTTTTTTGTTGTTTTTTTTTCTCACTGTACTCCATACCATTTTTTTCTTCTGTCATTCTATCTTTGTTTTTTTTTTGTTGCAGATTCACCGAGAGTGCAAAATGCTAGTGAAAGCCATGTGAGCAACTAATAAAAGTATGAATTGAATTGTGGATCAAAATTGCCAGGCAGAATTGTTTTCTTTGTATTGCAAATGCTGTGTTCGCGTTCGCACGCGGTTCACATTCGTTTCTGTCTCTATCCTGGTTGGTGCTCTCGCTCGCTCCTCGCCGAAAGCGCATTAGTTAGGTTTTTGCGGTTTGAATTTCATTTTGCACAGGCCCGGAAAATAATTGTCGTCTGGCTCATTTCTGAATGGACAAAAGACAGCAACAATAATAACACTAGAACAATGCAGAAAAAAATCATGAACATTTCATTTTCTCTTTCTCTCTCTGTGTGTGTATGAATTGTGCACATTTAGCATGTCGATTCCAAAATGGAATTTTACCGTTTAAACGATGAAATATGACAGGAAATTGTGTTGCTGTGGTCAGACGAGCAACTAAACCACTACATATTTTGCGACAAAAGCATTTCACTCTCGCTATTTTTCTCTCTTTCGCTCTCAGGATCGATCGCCAACATTGTGCTGACCATTGTTGTCATCCAGTTGTGGTGCACGCGTTGCAGGGGAGCAAAAACAGCAACTTGAATTTCCACCGATGCAATTCTTTTCATCAAATAACAAAGTTGGATGAAATGGTAAAACAGCAAGCGCATCGCTCGGTTGACAGGTGAATTTTAAAAATTGAAAAAAATACTGAACAGCTTTTTTCCCGTCTGTTTTCATCACGAAAAGTTAACATTAGCCAATTGCCAGCCAACTGCAGCAAACGAACAAACTTTAAACAAACTACAATCGAATCGGTGTTCAATAACAAACTTTTAAATTGCTCCTCAGCTTCAATGGCGTCCAAACTTTTTGCCGAATATTTAGATCTGCCACACAGAGTAGGAGGTGGAGAGACAGAGCGCATTAGATAATTAATACGATAACTGACATCGATTGGTCATTAATAAAACAGAGGCGAGAGTTGAGACATGAGCCAAAAACTTTGGAATATCGATGCGATGCGGAAATGAATTCGACCAGAGTTCAACAACGACGACCGAACCCAATGAAGCGTTTATGTTCAGATAGACGAATTAAATGCCATTTATGAAATAGATTGTTGGAATCATATTTGATTGTTCGCATGAATGGATTACAATTTTTCAGGCAAATCTGGTTTTAAGAGGCTAAACCAGCTGTGCTATTTGATTGAATGTTCTGGTTATCGTTTGACCACGAAAATTCATTCGGAAATTACCATTATGTTCACGGGATATTTTAATGCACAAAGCTTTCAATATTCGATTTTCAGTAAAACAGCGTCTTGGTTTTGATTCATAACTGACTTTTGTTCCCGATTCCAATCATTTGAGTTTTTCTCTTTGTGAACTTCGCTGCTAATATCCACATGAATAAATTCATTCCAGTGCGCTACTGGGTTTTCATTTAGCATCACGCTTGAATTTGATCAGCTCTGCATGTTCATGCTGATTCGTTTGTTTGATTGGAGCGATATTTTGCCTTTCCAATTACGGCCATTTGCACAAGAACAATCATTTCATTTAGGCGAAATGCACATATTCAATCATTTCATCGAGTTTATTTAAATAATTATCATCGGTAAAGGCATCAAACAACTTTGTTGAACTCAAACAAGTTGCAAATTTATAATGAACTGGCCGTCCCTCGGATGACTGCACAGTGCACACACAATGTTTTTAATCAAATCGCATTTTCAAAGAAATTCTCCAGCGATTAATTTGCATTTGTTTTTTGCTGCTTGGTATCTCCCTTCTCTGGACTCCTTCCGTTGCGTTGTTTAATTTGGATTTTCAATTTTCTGGGCAAAAATGACATACACAATGGCTCAATCGTTGTCTCTTTATTTTCCCCACAAAACTTCCGTTTCATGAACAGAAGTCAAGTGTTCGCTGTTGGTTGCACAGTGTGCGATATCCAAAGTTTTCCAACAAAGCAACATTCCATTGAAATTAAATATTAATTTATAATTTCTTTCTCCTTTTTTCCCCATTCATATGGGTTTGAGTTTGGGTTGGTGCGTTAAGCGTTACAACTGGCATTTCCGACTCCGAGAGAGGAATCAAACACATCTCTGCGAAAACGCAAGATAATTGAAGCTTGAAATACATATGAAGGTGTATATAATAAAATGCATGTAATAAGCACGGGAGCGTCGTTGCCATGGCACTTTTAGAGCAACCATGCCAACCGTTTACATTTCAAACATATGTACGCTACTTTATTTGCTGTAATTGTAAACTTATCTAATTAAATAGCAAATTAAAATTGAAAGAATCAGGACATTCAGCTGCAACAATTCTGGCACTTCGCGCTCTGTCGCCGGTCGCATATACGAAAAATCGTCTAATGAAAATAGAAAGCGGGCGATTGAAAATTTTATATGGCAAACTTTGTTGAATTCGCTCTGTCAATTTTTAATCACCCCAGTTGCAACGTAGTAGTTTTCCTATATTTCAAGCGTTGATTCTTTCTCGATTGCATTGAGCTCGTCGTTGTCGTCGTCGTCGTCGTTGGAATCGAACGGATGTTCTGTTTCCATGACGATGCGCAAGCATTTTATTCAAATAAAAGCGATTGCAAACGAGAACGAGTGAGATTGCAGTGATTTTCGTCGGCGATGGAAAGAACTTGTCTCTCTAATTTAATTGAATGACTATATGTTTTTGGCACAAGGAATGTACTCTTCAATTCCACTTTAATCAGCTTCAATTACAGTCAAAGTGCATTCAAATGATACACACAATCTTCAGCAGTGGAATCATTCACGTAACGCAAAGAGAACGTCGTAATTACAACCGAGAAACAATCAAAAATCACATAAATTATTCCGGTTTTATTGTGTGCGTGTGTGCGTCGATGTCAACCGTAACGAAAACGTGCCAAAAAAGACAATAGACTGAATACAAGTAAGTAACACAGGAGTTTGTCTCCAATTGACTTCACACTTTTAACCCGAACACCAATGACGCTCCGCCGCTCAATGTAAACCCGAAGCCGACACACAAAATAAGTTTTATTCGGTTGCCAGCTTTGCGGCTGCCGCCGTCGTCGCCGCAACTGCTGCTGCTAGTTTTTTCATCATTGAATTTATATTTGAATCCGTCGAATATTTACGACGTCATTGTAAATGAAATTACGTTGTATTTTATTTTTGAATAGCAACACAAAATATGACTTGAACGAGCCAAAGTAATTTTCATGTTTAGTTTCGCATACACGCGAGAAGCACAGTGTTTTTTCAATGTTCATTTCATTTCACTTTGTGCTCGCCGTAATTTGACTAGCAGAACAATAGATTCGATACGTTAGAAGTGAAACTCAGGCGAAGAAAATTACATGTACTTCTCTCTTTTTTTTAACCAAGCCTTTAGCAATTTGTGTTTTGAAGCGATTTTTTCCATGAGTTATTCGAAACACGCATTCAATTGGGCTCTGACGTGTAATATTTTTACGTCGAACATTTGATTTGACTCTACAGTCTACAGTCCACAATCGCACAGTAGCTTGTGGTTTGGTTGTTGTTGCAAAGGCGACAGTGACCTAAAGTTTGATTCAGGGAGTGTAACTCCGGGGAGGAGGAATGGTGAGGAGGTGAATGAGGAGGAGGAGAGCGCTGAGGAGGTTCCTCCTCCCATGAGGAGAAAATAAAAATTACCAAAATTGAGGCATATAAATTTATTTTAAACACTTCTATTGATTTTGATCGTAGCTTTTCATCGTTGGCATTCAATAAAAGTGTTTAAAATAAATTTATATGCCTCAATTTTGGTAATTTTCATTTCCTCCTCATGTGAGGAGGAGCAACCTCCTCAGCGCACTATTCCGCACCATTCCTCCTCCTCGGAGTTACACTCCCTGGTTTGATTAAACATTTGTTTTTATCGCACAGGTTTCAAAACAAAAACATTTGGTTACCGGTAAAAACGTTGAAAACGACGATATAACACATCACAAGAGGCGAAAAGCGTCAAAACAAATGAATATTCATTGCGGTAATCAATATGCAAACTCCTTTCGGAAAGTAGCACAGGCACCGCTCATCGAATGCAGGGCTTATCATTAAAGTGCTATCAAATGAAATAATGCGCATAGATAATGTGCCCGTCCGCCTGTTTTCGCTTCAATCGCTCGCAGCGTATTGAGAGCAGTCGGTGGATGGGTGGGTGTGAGCAAGCGAGAGTTGTTTAATTTGTAGTCATTAGTTATTTTGAGTACATTTTCATTCCATTGCTATTTATTGTTTATCACAGAGCAAATGTGCGGCATGAGTCGGTGTGTGTGTGTGTATGTATTGCTGATTTTGGCATTTGCCGGACTCCAATGTGGTACTTGTTAAATGGAAAATCAACATTTATTCCAAATGAGTGCACAATCGCACACACAGGCGAATAAATAACTTTGTATCTTCAATCTGGAAACATCAACAGCAACCGAAAGAGCCAAAACACTCATTCCAAAAATTCCGTAACCTTTTTTGTGCAATGTTCTCTCTCGTTCTCCTCGGTCGAAACATACGTATCACCATCGCTTTTGAATTTAAATCATTTCGAATGTGCTTTGCTTTTGTTTCGGCTTGCCCACAAACATTTTCGGAAAATTGTTTTAATGCCGGTAGACAACTTTATTTAACACCTTTTTTTCTCTCCCGTAAATGGAATCGGAAAAGAGATTCGGTTTATTCTCTCTTTCTCTCTCTCTCTCTCTTGTTCCATTCAATCCATTGAGTTTGCAACGAAAAGTTGAAATACCACCAAATGAAATGAATGTTTTTGACTTTTCACATTCTATCCACCTCAGAGAAAAAGTTGCATCTCAGCACACTCGAGACCAGCGCATATATATTCAAAACGTGTTATTTTTTTTTCTATCTGGTTCAGGTTGTACAGAAAAAGTTGGAAACATTTACGCTTAATGATCAAATCGATTGATTTAAATCTGGTAATTAAAATAATGGAATGCATGTTCGGATCGAAAATGTGAATCAAATGAAACGTTCATTGAAAGGTAGAAAGCAACGCATTTAGCATTTATAATGTAATTTCATTTGAAGTAATTTCGATACTTGGTTGAACAGAGTGAGAGAACGAGAGAGAGAGAGAGAGAGAGAGAGAAAGAGAAAGAGAGAGAGGGAGAGTATGGTCTATACTCGCCGGCGCTCATGTAAATATTTACACGAAGAAACGTTCTGCTCTCTCACATTGCAATACAGTCGATGCGATAGTATATTTAAACATACTTCATTATGCATTGTTTGACGCAGGAAAAAGTGATTTTTATATGAATATTTGCGTCAGTCACAATGCGGTTGAAAAGCTTATAATTTGTTTCTTTCTTTCTTTCTTCATTCACATTGTAGCAACAACGAAAAAATGTATACAAAAATCCAAGAGCATTCTTTTGTTGTTTGGAGTACGGGCTAGAGGGAGAGAGCGAGCGAGAAGAAAAAGCAACAATCGAGAGAAAGAACAAGAATAAATTTGTATGCATACGAAAATAGTTATAATATTGTGTGGCATGCCACATATAAAACGAAACAAATAGAGCTAGAAAGAGAGACAACTAAGCTCGTTTCGCTTGGTCAATCATGCAAACTTCAAAACGATATATATTTTTTCATGCGGTTCAACTTCATACAAACACATGAACGTAAAGCAGTAGCAACACCACCAAACAAGCGTATTGAAGAAGAAACGAAGAAAAAAAATCGTTCGCTATAAAAATACAGTTTATGCTGCATGATGCTGTTTACAGACAAATTCACACATACACACGCACCGAACGTTGGTGAATGTGTGTGTGCATTTGTGAGTGTGTGAGTGTGTGAGTGTGTTCGAGTATATTTAAATGACGGTCGTTCCTTTTGTGCGTCGCTCACTCTCTCTGAATTTTTACATATATTCTGAATTTATTTGCTGGAGAGTTGTTGTCGACTTAATTTTGTACCCATGAATTCTGAGCCATGAGAGACTGTTTTCCATTTCGATCTATTATTCAGCTGGCGTTGTTGGATTTGAACCCAAGTAACCGAGTGTATATATGTGTGTGTGTGTCATGCTTGATATCGGTTACGATTCAATGCGAATGATTTTTCGGTGCTTTGACCACCGACACACACGCGCACGCTCAACCGCTTCACTTCCCTCACGGCTAAAAACAACATTAAAAAAATTTATCCTGATAAAATGCGCTCTTTTGCAACAAAATCGAACTCAGTAATCTTTTTTAATTCCCCATTTCGTTTTTATCTGTCCGAATGAAATCTCTTTTTCTGTTGCAGCTATAAAAAAACCATAAATTTTCCGACGACGGATTAAATAACCGTCGAGGCCAATAACTTTTAGAATTAATTAAATTGATTGCTAGTCTATTGCTGATAACCATTTCCTTTCGGTCAGGCCAACGGATGAAAAAAAAACAACTCTTTCATTCGGACAGATCGTGAATGGCAATAAAAGTGCCAAACAGCTTCCCACCTAGCTTTAGTTGACGATGATCGGCCATTTCTACGACAAAACTTTTACTTTGAACGAGAACATTTTTTTTCTGCACATTTTGGTTTTAGTTTTTGGTTCAATTAATCGTTTGTGATTTGTTGAAATTTTTGCCGTTCCACCTCGCAGCCCAGTCATCAATTTGCCTGTGCTATTTGTTCAACATTGAATCCCAACACGTGTGTTCCGCATCGGACAATCAAACCAAATAATATGAAAACGAAAAAAAGGGGCAACAACAACAAACAAACGTAGCCAAAATTAATTTGCTAGTTGATTTTAGTCCATTTAATTTTCAACTCGACTCGATTCTATCTCTATCCTTTATTTTTCCCCATTTCGAAATGTTCGTTCGTGTGCGCTCAATGCAATGGCTGAAGCATTCCGTTCGAGCTTGTGAATATTTCGTGTTTGGCATTTGTCTGTGGTTTTCATCGATATTTTATCTCTTCAGTCGGCAACAAGAATCTATTTCGGGCATTTTCGCAAGTGATTTATTTTGCTCGGTGTGACAGCCCTTCATTAAGTGCATTTAAAAGTGGGTTGAGACATCGGAGAGGAGGCGAACATGAACGAGAGATCCGTACTCGATTTTCCACTCCTGATTCTTCCTCTCTCTCTCTGCCTCGAATCAAATGCATTTCAGTAAATCAAACTAAGCGCAACCAACACGATGCATAGCTCTCTTTGTTTTTTGGTGTGAGAATGTGATCGATAATGAAAATTCTCAACATTTTTCACGCTGTCAAGAGGTTGTTATCTAGATGTGTCGGTTGAATATCAGGTTTCATACATAATAATTTGCCAACTTCATTTTAATATCGAAAAGGTCAGGGCAGATATTTTTGACTGCCGAAATATTTCATTTCTCATGCACAATGAGGATGAATCCTCAATGTTTTCTAATTGGCATTCGATGTCTTTTGTTTATTAATGTCATTTCAAAATGAAAATTATCCACCATAAAATCCATAGTGCTGCATATTATGCAAGCCGATGAATTTTTCAACACTCTTTTCGCATCGATATGGTGGATAGAATGCATTAGGTACCATAAGTAAAACGACCAAAAATAAATGGCAAATCCAAATTAGTTGTGAATTTTTGAGAGCAGGACTTTTGAGTTGTCATCAATGCGAAGAATCCGTCAGACGATGCATAAATAAACAAATGAATCGTGAGAAGCGAACGAAAAGTGGAAAATGAAAATGGACAGTCTCATATCCACTGAGTAGATAAGCGGGCGGGTGGTGGTGGTAGAGTTTGTGTGTGTGTGTGTGTAAGCTCTCATACAGTGTGAATTAGGTCTGAATAATTTAGAGAATGCTTTGCTCGTCAACGCTGCCACATTTTAAAATGTGACGAGAGCCAAATTGAATGTGTGTGTATGTGTTTTTGCTACTGCTGCTGCTGCTTCTCTTGTTGTTTTTGCTATTGTTGTGCGCATGAAAGTTTTCTACGAAATGGGTTCATCGTCAACATGAAATTTGATAAATGTTCCACCATCTCTCTATGCTTGCCCCGTTCAATTATTATCATTATTATTTATAAACAATTTTCATGCACAAAGCACTTAAGAGTTTGAAAATGTTACACGATATGGATAACTGCATTCTACAGAATGAAATTCGCTTAATGATCATTGTGTTCCTTTTCTTCTCTTTGTCGTTGGTTGTTGTGCTGTGTTTTATTTTTTCCTTGCTTTTTGTCTAGTGTTTGAAAGCAAATCGGAGACCATGCCAAATTGCACGTTGTATGAGATTTTATATTTATTGTGCCATGGGCTAGAAAATATATGAAGAAAAAAAAACGAACAAAAATTACATTACCTCAGACACTGGCAATGGCCAACAGTCATCTCTCTCTTGCGTGTATGTTTGTATCGGAATGTTTCGACTACAATCGCGAACGAATATCGCTCTTAGTGAAAAGAGAGAGAAAGAGAGAGAGAGAGAGAGAGAGAGAGAGCAAGGGCGAAAAAAATGCAACTGGAATTGCACCTTCCAAGTGCACGAGAAAGACGAAAAAAAGAAGAACCGTGCTACCGGTGTCTAGCAGAGCGACCAATGATCCACACGAAATGTGCAATGAAATATGTCGAGGAACAACATTTGTAATTATCGTGTGTAAGTTATTAGAGAAAATGTCTGGTTCATTCATTTTTTGTTCATTCCATACATATCGTTAATTTCGTTTGAATTCCGGTTGTTGGTCTTGCACGAAAGATTGCGGTTTCAAATTAAATATTTATAGACATGCATGATGATGATGATGTCGTTTTTATGGCGTCCGAGATAGACGCGTTTAATTAATGTGGAATTAAAAAAAAGGTTTCCGAAAACTCGCCGAACTTTTGACAGATAATTGGGTCATATCCTGTGAGACATGAGCAACAAACGAGCTGATGATGACTAAACCGTACTCAAATTTAAAGGGAAAAATGTGTTTGTAAGTTTTTGATTCGCTTTTGGCCAATTACAGTTTTCCAACACACACACACATACATTCAATTCAGTTCAACGCAAGTGATAATAATGTTTAGGAATTAGCACTTTGAAACTAATTTTAATAAGAAATTTTATGACTATTTACATAGTCCAGAGAGTCAAATGGCAATTATTTTGTTATTTTCCTTGTATTTTATGTGTTACACACACATTTCGTGTGCTCGTCCATTGCATTCACTCTTTTATGTACATCATCTCGGAAATTTATGAAATTTTCATTCAAATTTATTTAAATAATATGTACACATTGAACGAGCTATAAATTAGTTTTGTCCTCATGGCAACACGCTGACCATTTTAACATTGCTTCGTCGCTGTTTCCGTCACTGCTGCTGCTGCTGTTGCTGCATATGCACAGGCACACACTTTCAGAAATTTGCCCGAATTTGACCTTTTTAACTTTTCGCTTTCTCTCGTTTCGGGCGAAACGATTCTAGTCTCGTTTTTATCGATTGAATAATTAGTGTCCGTTTCTCTCTCTCTTTCTCTCTCTCTCTCTCTCTCTCTCTCTCTCTCTCTCTCTCTCTTTCTCTGGTTCGTCAGTTGAATAGCGTCTTCGTGAGGCAAACTTCCAATCTATGATTCACATGTAATGAACATGATCATGAACAGAGAGATTCAAAATCGATGCATAAACGGAAAATAGTGAAGAAAAAAACATCTAACCAAATATCACGCGCAGCGTCAGAACGACCGACAATACTCGAAACCGAAAATCAACCGCATGAATTTCGTGCCCGAACGGAAGATACGGCTGAAATACAGTTTTTTTGTGGCATATGGTCAAGAGGCAAATACAGCATTGCCAATGCTAATGGCACACAAAAATGCCGTCGGATTCCCGTTTCATTTTTTTCGGCGAATTAAATGAAAATTGGATCGACGGAGCAACGAAACAAAGTCACAATGGAGCTTGATGGCATTCTGGACTTATCCATAATGAGATTTCTGTTTCGATTCTTCTACCACTATAAACGTCAGCGATCAACATCAACAGAGACACTATAGCACATAGCATTAAACGCACTATTGCTTCACTCTTTGTACACACTTTGACATCACTTATGCTTTGGCGCGCGTCGTTCGTTTTTCAAACGTTTATGTTTGATTCAAGTATTTCACCGATTTCACCGAATTTTCTTACTCAATATCAATATATTCATTCTTACTTGGAAGTTTTTTTTTATTGCAATGATGTTTTAAAATATGATTTGTCGAGAAATATTTTTTTTTTCAATTTCCAAAATTAAATGAAATTAAAACACATAGCATGAAACGTATTCATAGTAGAAATGCATATGTATTAGTTTGTACTTATTCATTATAATGTATTTAGATAGGACGCTAGCGCGGCCTGCGATTCTTCGACCAAATTGCAATCTTTATAGGGTTTTCCCCGTAGAGATTACGCTTTTTTCTGTTGCTTAATGGAATTATTTGGCCTTTTCCCAGTTTGAATTATACTCAAACGAGCCCACAGAACGAAACCAACAAATGCGAAAAAAATGTTGAATAGTTTTGAAGGGGACGAGAAAAAAGTATTAAATCATCATTAAATGACCACGTGTTAATTGCACTTACTTTAGCATCAATTGAAATGGAACTTTGATGCGTCATCTCAAGCATTTCATTGGTTTTTTTGGTCTTTTTCAAAAGGTCAGCAACACTAAAATTACTATTTATTCAGAAAATAATCGAAATTTACCTGTAACGAAAAGAGAAAAAAAAAGAAGAAAGAAATGAGTTTCAATATACAAACACTTAAAACCATCGGATAACATTAACTATATCAAATGAAATGGAAGTTGAAACCAGAAAAAAAATGAACTCGACACGAATTAATGATTATTTAATATTTGATTACAGCGTTTCAGTTTTTATTGACTTAACGACCATGTATCTTGCTATGGAGTTAATAAAATAAATGGAACATTTGACTATGTGCACGCTTTCACTCTCTATATCGTTGGTTCATTTTCGTTTCATCCCGTTCGCATCCACCAAACACAGACACACACACACACACACTTGGGCAAAACGAGTAGTTTCAAATGATTCTTTTATGTTAACGTTAAAGATTTTATGTTGGGTGCGATTACACGAAACGGCGTATTAAAATGGTAATGCTCCTTTTGCAACGCATTAACATCATTTTTCTGGAATATCATGAGCTTTTGATTGAAAAATATGACCGACGATATTGAATTCATATTCCCTTTTTTTTCTCTTCGACGGTCGTTCTTTTTTTTTCTCCCATTTCCTGTGTACTAGTAGTGTTCTGTGACACAACGCAAACAAATGGTTGGATAAATATTGGCCCCAAGGATTGAAAATGTGCATACAAATTCGTTGATATTTGCTTGTGAAGTGGGAGAAGAGGGAGAGAGTAAGATGGAAAGTGGATGGAAATTCAGTTGCTGGATAGATAGATGAATGAATAAAGTATGAACCGCATCAAAATTCTTAAAGAGCAATTGCAACTAGCGTATCCCATTGGGAATCCCACTTTCTTTCGATGCAGATGCAAACGCATTCATCGCAAACAGAAAACTAAAGTTCATGTAGTATCTATAAAATGTCTATTTAATGTCAGTTGCTGTTGCTTTACGGCAAACCTTAAATTCTGTACGGAAGACAAGGGGACTGTGCTGCATTGTGTTCAAAATTAAGGGATTGTGGCAAGCTGCTCGAGATTACTTTCGTCTGGATTTCGGGAAAATTTGAAATTTTGTATTTCTCGTTCTCGATGTTGATTCGAATCAAATATCTATTGACTAGATCGAGAGGAGAGTATGTGAAAAAATTCTAATATATTTTGAAAGAGGAGAGTATGTTTTCTGATGATTCTGTTGGCGTTAAAGTAGAGTATGTTGTAGTACCGTCTAAGCTCTGCGGTCTTCACGATTTTCGCGAAACTGATAGGAGATAACAACATGGTGTTTTCGGCAAAGTTGTAGTACTTGAGGTCTTGTATAAAATTGCTGAAGACATCTATCGCTTATCTCTTATCAGTTGCGCGCAAATCGCGCACATAAAAAAGCAAATTTTATATAGAACTTTTTTTTCTTATCATTTTTCGCGCTTTTCGTGGAACTGATAAGAGATAAGAGATAACTGACTTCAGCAATGTTATAGGTGACCTCGATAGCTACAACTTTGCCGAAAACATCAAGTTGTTATCTCTTATCAGTTCCGCGGGAACCTTGGAAAACCGCGAGGACCCGCCAAAAATGAACATACTCGCCTTTAACCATTTTTGAGTCGAAAGAAACTTACTCTTCTCTTTCATAACAAAGTCAGATGAACTTACTCTCCTCTCGATCTAATCAATAGATATGAATGTTTAGCATTTTGAAAACATTATTTAATTAAACAACGAATAGATATATTTCCTCGTTGAAAACTTCATCAACTTTTCACAATTTTCCATTCAATTCTGCATGGAATCCCCTGAAGTAGAAAGCACTTCTAGGCGAATGAATAAAATAAAAGCGAAACGCCACACTCAATTTAATGGTTGCATACACCGTATACACACACTCACTCACTCACATCAACCTATCACATGAAAATTACACGTATACGTAGTTTTGCATAATGGCGAACATTGAAAAATGCTTTTGCGACGCAATCGAGAGAACGAAGAATGAAAAAAATAATGAGTTGCAAGCCAATGAGAACTTACACATGTTCGTTTTGTGATGTTGTGATTGAACATAATATTTCTCTGACACATAAATAAATGCAAATTCCCCGTACACTGAAATCGATGACAAATTAGTGCCATATGGCATTAATCCCATCGGAATTATTATTATATAAACGCAAAACTCACATTAAATCCTGCGAAAAAGTCAAAGAAAAAATTGCATTGAAATGCACCTGAATTGATTCGAAAAGCAAATTGCAGCATTGTGAACAAAGAAATGGAAAGAAAAAATCGTTGAAATAGAGACGAAGTCGATAAGAAATTGGCGCTAAAGAGCACTAGCAAAAGGTGTGTACTTGTTTGCAGGTTATTTACATATTCACCTCGGAATTTGTGCTGTTGCAAAACATGCACGTAAGCGATAGCTATAATAAGATTTTTACGGTGATTTGATTTCTTTTATTCTGATATACACCACAGGCCATAAGTTTGGATACCCCTATGAATGAATTTGGCCCAAAATTTTTAAATTTCAAACCGCTTGTACAATATCAACATGCTATACGTCGTTGGAAAGGTCTCGGAGAGTACGTATCATTTTTGGTATTAAACATCAAAATCGGCCAGCTTTTGGCCAAGATATGGCTGATTGAAGATTTCGGCCAAAAATTACAAACGGCCATATCTTGGCCAAACGCCGGCCGATTTTGATGTTTAATACCAAAAATTACATCTTCTTTTCAAGGCCTTTCCAATGGCGTATATAACTTTTTAATCCGATAGCCTGTTTAAGACTTCGATTTTCGCTCCCACAGCTCAAAGGCCAAAAGATGGCCATAGACCGACCAAATTTTATCTTCCAAATCATCCATTCGGTCAGAATTTCGATATATTTTCATATCCAATACTAAATTTCAAGTGAAAATGTTCAAAAAACGTAGAAACAAACGTTTCATAGGGGTATCCAAACTTATGGCCTGTGGTGTACATATCGAAATAACGACAATAATTTCGCATTGGCGCAATCCCTTTCGAGCGAAACAAACCAATAATTAGAAAAGCACAAGGCAAAAAAAAAACGGCACGAACATTTGTGGAAACAGTCGACTAACTGCTGCTCGCACAATTTTTAGTGTGTATTTAATTTACAAATGAGTTTGCAAATCTGTGTTCTTAAGAAAATTACTTTTCTTCAACAAAACGAAAGTGAATTTCATGGCTTTGTGTTTTGCGTGCATTTTAATGACTTAGAGCCATTGAAAGTTTTTTTTTACCGTGTCGCCTATCGAAATACTGCAGTCGAAAAGTAATTTGTCGATTGAAGATTATCGGGAAAAATCGTGGGACATTTGCATGCTCGAAAATGCTGTCTGGCTTTAGCTCTAAAATCCTCTTTGGCTCAAGATGATAGTCGAGGAAATGCGCTTTGAAGATAACCCCAAATTAAAGGCGGTGATATGCAAACGGTAAAAGTAGACTCACCGGAACCAGACTTTTGCTATTTACCTTATGTTTGCATGAAAAAATCAGCCAAAAAAATGATAATAATAACATCGCACAAGCATTCACATGATTGTTCATGCAATGATTGTGTGTTTCGATCCAAATAACTAATTTCCTGAATTCATTCAGGCGAAATGTGAATTATGGTTTGACCATTACCACATTCAACTGTCAATTGGATGGCTATATTCCTGAGAAACTTTTCAATTCGGTTACTTTTCCGTCATAATTACAGCATTGCGGTCACTTCGATTGGATTGACTGCGGTGTACGCAGCTCCGGCTCCGTTTGAAATGCACGGTCAAAACCAAATTCGATGGGAAGTACACATATAGTGTTGTTTACTCAAATATGCGCTTTGTTGCCAGCTGATTGTCTCAATGATTGTGTCATTGCGGCGATATTAATTAGAGTAATTGCGGTTGTTAAACCGTAGATTTAAATTCACTGTGTGAACAATCGTCTTGGTTTTTCCTTGTCCCGCTGCTATCTAACTAGGTGAATGAAGACAGAAAACAACAGCCACAACAACAGAAACAAACAATCAAAAACATAGAAGAAAAACGAACTTAATTTATGCTCTAATTTCATTTCATTTTGTTTTCCTTCAATTTCCTTAATTTATTTCTTGTGTGCGCCACGGTGTTTTACATGGCAACCATGCGCGAGTTGGTTGCTTTTTTTATGCTTCATTTTGTTTGAAATTTCTTCTCATTTTTTTTCGCTCCTGCTGCTAAACATAAATTTTATTAAAGTTAATGGACAACGACGTCGACTCCGAACCTGATAACGAATGCAGAAAGCTACAGCAAGAAACAAACAAACAAACAAGCAGACACACATTGAGAAAAAATGCGCTCGGACAAAGTACACAATTGCACGTTTTTTTGGGTCGATGGTTAAACATGGCAGTGATGGCGGCGGCGGCGACGATGAACAAAATAAAAATTCATGCATATTTTTCGTTTTGTTATGTTTGCTATTCTTCATTGTGAATAATTGATTGCCTCGTTAAATATTTATGGTCACATTGTATCAGATATTCGTAGTTGTAGCGACAGTTTACAGTGCACAACGTTTTGTCGAACCGACATAGCAAGAGAGCGACCCGTCATTTCAAACATTTATAGACATTTATTGATGGCACAAACGGTGATCGATCGACTTTTCCACTCATTCCCGTTGGCTTTTCAGCTTAGCTTGTGTACCATTGATACATCGTATTTTGTTGTTTGTGTTTGCTTGTGAATGTATTTTCACGATTTGTCTGCCTATTTCATGAGTGCATTTAACTGTTTGCCAGTCATTTTTCCGCAGCCAGAAATATATTTAGAGCAGAATTTATTTTCGAATATTTTTCAAATGATGCATATTGATCACGTCTCGTTTTTGTATGATTCGTGACATGATTCGAACCAACCAAACACCGCACCATAAAGCATTATACATACACATATTTTATTAACCACTCGACAAGAGGTCGGTCGGTCGGTCGGTTTACTTTCATTGACTCAAACCAACCGCCAATTTCACTTTTGGGTTCGTTCCATCGCTTGCTTGGCAGTTTTGCTTTTCTTCTTCTCCTCTATTTTCTTCTTTGCCATCGTCATCTTCGTCGTTGGACGTTCGTCCACATGTCATTTGTAGTTTGTGTAAATTGTGGGTCATGTTTGTTCTTTTATTTGTCCAAAGTTGTGTGATTGTTTTGAACCGAAGCGATAGCAGAAAATAAAGACGCCAATCTCCAGAGACAGCTCGCCCGTGTACCTAAGCGATATGCTTTGTGATGGATTTGTCACATACAATCGAATGGTGTGCAGTAAATTTGATACATCAGCTAAAACAGATTTCTCAATTTCTATGTCCCTCCCCCGCATTGCCATCTTGAGCGTTCCCCATTCGCTTGCTCGTCCGTTCGCCCGCTTGTCGCATTCAACCAAACTCAAAATATCAGCATTGCAGGGTGTCTAAACCAAACACACAATGGTTTAAAAGTAAACAGTTACACGCATAAGCGAAATTGATTCGGAAAAATAAATAAATAACTAAATAAAAATCGAATGATTGGAAAAGGTCACTTTGTCCGCTTGATACTTTTGTTGATGTTGCTTTTGTTGTGACGGGTTTTGTCATAGCCATTTTGTTTGGCTATTGCCCGCAAACCACTACACAAATCAAATAAAAACTTCGATTCCTTCCCAATTCTTTCCTCGATGCCGTCGTTTTGGTGTTAACTTTTCATGCCTTTGTCAAAAAAACCTTTGACGACTTTGTGTTCCATGATCTTTCTCCTTTGTTTCATTCGATTTTCTTCTCATCATCCGTTGCCCATTCTTTAATTGGGTAATACGAGTTCGATGTCGATTTATATTTTTGCCATCGCTCCATCACACCCACACCACTGAGCCACAGTATCACCTACACCACAATATAAATGCGGAAAATAATATCAATGGCGAAATTCCCATGTGACAATTGACAATGCGAAATAATATTTTCGAAAAGAATCAAATACTGGAAAATTTGAGCTGAGCACCGGTTCCGTTTTTCATTTCTTTCGAATTTCACTCCGATCGGTACAGTTTTTCATTGAACATGTATTTGACATTTTTATTTTGCTTCCATAAAGGTAAGCAACTTTTTTGATTACACAATGCGCAACACATACAAATGACTGAAGACTTCCGTACTCACAATGATACCTGCTTGATAGTAATGGAACAAAAACTCGCACAATTTTATTGAAAGGAGCTCCTTCCGTTTTCCATCTCTCTTTCATTTCTCAACAGCAGTCGGTCTGCACAAAGTGAACCAATTGAAACACAGCTTATATGCACGTCAAAGGTACAAAAGTGATATTTAGTTGATGGTGCCAGCTGCTTACGTTATCACGCATTGTATCATCGTATAGAATGAAAACGTACGAAAATATGGAATTTCATTTTCATTTTCATTTTTTTTGTGGTATTTATTCGCACATTCTATTTGTTCGTCATGCGATTTTTCGCCATTAACAATCGATTGTTCTGTTCTCATGCTCATCCTTTGGGGAGTATTTTCATTTTGATTCGTTTTTTTTCCTCTTCTTCATCTTCAAAATTCATTGTTTGAATTCTCTCTAACTTTATTCTCTACTCTGTGGAAGCTTACCACCGTTGATATTCTGATACCGTGCACCTAGTGTAAATATGGTGCGCTTTACCTCTGACATTCATTCGTATTCCCCCTTCCCGGTTCACTTCCATGAGCTTGTCTTGATCGGAGTGAATTTTTATTTGAAATATAACTCTCTGCTATACACACCCTTGTCTTTCATTTAATTCGAAATTTTATTGTGTTTTCCATATCTTTGGCTTTGTTCGTATGCTTGGTTGCAAGGCTGCCTCTTATAAATATCTATATATAAATATTTGATTCGTTTCATTTTCAACAATTGAATTTTCGTTTCATCGTGCTGTTTCGGGCACAGCGCGCGTACAAAACGAAAATCTCGCCCGTTTGTGTATCGATGGCAATGAAATCAAACTAATGTACATTGTACACAATGGATCCAAGGAAATCTCCACGAAGCACCATTCTTCGTGTCATAAAAACCGAATTTATTTGTGTGTGTGTTTTTTTTCTTCTCCGACAATTCTCAATTGACAAAGGCAAGGGATAGTGTTTCAAACACTCGAATTTCGGCTCCTCTGTCAATTTCACCAGACAAAGTGGAAAATTAAATTGTTCTGTTATTGTTTAATGGATCAACTAATGCCGTTCTTTAAACTGAATTTTCGCTTCATTCTTCGTTTTGGATGCAATGGAATTTCTCGTTGTTGCTGATGCCGAAATGATTTTCGAATCGCCAATTTCGAGGTTCAAAAGAATTCGAAATGAAGAAGAACTTGAGTATTGCATTTTAAAATTGGAATTCATTGTTCAAACAACTCATTTAATTGATACTTCTCATTGGAAGACGTACTTCGAGATTTGTCTTTCTTTTATCGATACTCATATGATTCGATAACCGGTAATTATGTTTGGATTGATGTGTTGGGGAAAAAAACAGAAGAACTTGAATTTTGCGCCCGTAATAGCCTTTAGCAAGGAAAACACTGGAAAATAATGCATGAAAAACACAGTGTGGATATCAGTGTCGTTTGATAATTCGGTAAAAATATCGATTTTGCGTTAAACACGATAATAAATCAGGTGATAAAAGGGCGAAAATGAATGCCAACAGCAGAAAAAGAAGCACTTGCGCACGCTTCCTCTCAAATGGAAGAGCGTTGTGTTTATTTTTTGGCTAGAGTAAACGCACATTATCATCATCATCAGTAGTAGAAGCAGCAGCAGCAGCGTTGTTATCGTGAGTGTTTGTGCATGTCGTTGTGGTTGCGAAAAGTAGCATTTATGCTAATAGTGAGGCGATGAGTCGACTTCTCGCCATGTTTACTATGTGTAAAACCGGGCGATTACACGGCATCAATGCAAATGTCGACAATGTGCCGATGCGCACTCTGATTCATGCACCTTTTCCGCACAGTCTTTCCTTCATTTTGTTATCGAAGGGCACAATCGAGAAAAAGAATTTATATAAGTTAAACTAATGCATATTTAAGTTTAGTTAGTAAGCAAAACATTATCTTCGTCGTTATCAATATTTAGTGTTGGTGATGGTGGCGTTGGTGGACGTGGTGCTGTTCGATCGAGGAAAAAAGAAGTATGCGAGCAAATTTAATATGGAATAAAATGGTGTTTTTTTTGCCAACACCTCTTTATCGACAGACACGACGATCCAACGGAAATAGCACAATCAGGAATTCGCTTCGGAAAAAAGGGATATCTCTAGCGCCAATGCACCATAAAACATGGCAATACCAGAGAAACTATATGCATTGGAGATAGAGATAGAATGAAAGCACAAAAAATTCCTGATACATTCACTATGTGCATCGACTTCAGTGTGGTTGGGTGTTGTGCTTGCAATTTGCATTTTATGCTATTCCAACCGACCGACGGTTCGGTAGCGAACAGTTGCGCCAGAATGTTTGATGCGTGTTGTGCCAATTTAAGCACTTTCGTCGAGTTGCACGAACTTCAATTTTATACACAAAAAACGTAAATTCGTACATTAGACCATTATTACGATTGATTAACGTGTACTGAAGCTCAAGTGTTCGACGAACTAGAAAGCTTTTTGCAACACTATCGCTGTCGGTTCGTCTTGTTACTTTTTTTTTTTATTTTACTCGTCTACATTCACTCATTTTAGGGTATCGATTCCAGTAAATCGATTTAATTTGCCGTTTTAATGCCGCTACCGTATGCTCAGGCTCACTCCACATCAACACCAACACTTGAAAACAATCAATCCTCCGACCCGAAAAAAAATTTCATTATTAAAAGATCGATCGCATACCCTTCACCATATCGTTTTTTTTTTCTCATCGCACCAGCCAACTTTTTTCTATTCGTTTTGGCCATTTAACGTGCTTTTACATGCACAACTATAGCGCGAATGTTGTTTGCATTTTGTCTGTTTAAGAGCTTCTATGCTAATGGAAAACAGCAATATGGATAAATAATTTGTGCATAAAATTTCAAAACGAAATGCGGCATAAACGTTGTCATGAATGCCACACGACGCAAGTGTCTGAGCGTGGTATGACCCATGTTGCCGAAACCAATAAAATGAAATTACACATAAATTTGTCGATAAAATTTCTCGACCTATGTTTTTCGACTCAAAGTCAGCGTGGAGCTTACATTTTACTCAAAATATACACATAGTTGGATCAATTTTCTAGCATTTTAGAGAAACGTTTACATATTGAAGAAGTGCCGAGATGAAGAATAACTTTTGACCAATTTGGAATCTGCTCAAAAATGCACAAACTCATTTTCTCTTGAATAGAATATTCGGCAATTATCCTCGAATTGCCTTTGCATGCACTTTGCCTCTGTAGTCGTGCAGAAGGAAAAAAAGCGGGCATCAAAGAAATGGCATTCATAATTGATACCGACTCATTGCTGGTGTTTTATGGTGAATTCGAAATGAATTTTTGTCACCGCGCTCATGTTATGGTCGTGTGTGTTTTTTTGGCTTTGCAAAAATGATGTGAGTGTTCTCTCTTTTGATAAATGGCAAACGTGGCAAACAGTTGCTTGGCAACAGCAACGATATTGAGCTTGCATAATTCAGTTACCCACGTCGAATTAAATGTGTTGGTTGCAACACGAAACACTTTCTTAAAGACATATTATACGATCAATGTTCGGGATAAAATGTCACCCAACACCAACGATGACATTTACTTCGTGCCACTCTACCTTTTCTCCAACATTTTAATAATTTCTTTAGACTGAATTGTGTGTGCTCTTTTGCTGTTGTTCTCGCATTTTGAGAAAAAATTGCCAAAACCAAAAGGGAAAATAACGGAAACCAATTCACCTGCATTGAGTGTTGTACTACACAATTTCAATAGCTAAGGAAATAGCTAAGGAAATATGTCAAGCATGAAAAAGGGGCCTGCTGAGAGTAACGTATCTGCGATACAAAGCAGGGGATGTAATGTAGGATATTTAACGCATTTCTTAGTTTTAACGCAGACCAGCAAAGTGTGAAACAGCAAAGAAACAAGAATCAAAGTCACAAAACTAAATGTTTAGCTCATTCTTTGCTCCAATACCAAGAGCCTGGCTGTTTCTTCATTCATGTTCGGCTCATATCCTCAGCCATCTCATAGTCACTGGTTTGAAATTAAAGTGTTATAAATATTTTAGTCTCTCTTTTTTCTGCATTCGATTGCAAACTACAAAGTGGAAATGGGTACAAATGACACCGGTGATGAGCAAAGTTGAATGAGATAAGGGACTTTTGAAAATTGAAATTTATTCTCGCAGTTTTTTCCCTTTGATGATGCTGCGAAGCATGTTTTCTGTGCTTTGCTCAGTCATACAACGCTCTGCCAGGAAGTCATAGTATGTTTACAATTCGAAAAGGAATCGAAACACTTCCATTTCATTGCATACCACTCCGTTTGCATCAGTTCAAACGGTTTTGATAATCTGCTTTTATGTAAGTCTGCTGCACGACGAAGAAATTCAATTCCGCAGAACTTTCTTTTGTAAGCATAAACTTCGAATGAATTCGTCACAGTCGAATAGCGAGCGACATACGAGGCAAAGTGGCTTTTCGCCTCAGTCTACCATAATAAATTCAATATTTGTATTAGAAAGGTTGTTGCAATCAACTAATCAAAGAATGATTTCGACATGGAATAGCGGGGAAAAGAGGCCCGTAATCGATTGGAAAACTAACAATTTCAACCCGCTCAATAAGAAAGAGAAGAAGAAAAACCGTTTCAATAATAAGAATTACATTTTTTTTTCTTGTCAGCATGTCTCTAAAATTGACTCTTTTCTTCGTTGTCATTTCTATCAGTTTGTTGCCGAGAGTATATTGAAAATAGCAACCTTTTATAGTCTCATTTTGAAGACAGAGAAGAAGAAAAAATGTTCCGAGAAAATCGCATGCTTTCCCCGAGACAAATACCAAGCCGAACGAAATTGATTTTCTTTTCTCGCTCGCTCGTTATCTCCGTCTTGCGCTTTTGGAAACTTTGTAACGCCGATTTATCATCGCTACCTACTGCCATTTAGATTTTCAAATGAAAATCAAATTGTAGGCAAACGACCTGTGCACAGATGCGAACAAACACATGCTTTTTTTGCACAGAAATTGAGTCTAAAATATTCAGTTCACTGAGCGCATCAAATTCAATGTGAAGCAAAGAGGAAGAGAGTGAAAAAAAGAAAGTAACGACAAATAGAAAGAGAACAGACAAAAAAAAATTATTCACTGAAAACGCACAATTTTATTCAATAGATATACACGCCATTACTGGTTCTTTTTATTCATTGAATTCGTTTGCCCCGTGAAATTTTGGCCTTTTGTGTTGACTGAATTTATAACTCACATGAACTTTACATCACCTAGCATCTATTTGGATAAATTTCTATTTGCTCTCTATTAGAAAGCATACTCGATTCGACAGCGTTCGTGCCCATGTATTTCCCATTCAGCACTGTTCATTTGTCTAGTATTCTACATTTTGTGCTGTGAATATTTAATGGAACATTTTCCGAAAACAAAGGCTCAATTTGAAATACGCAGTTTGGTTGAATTTGATTCGTTGCAACACATTTTGTGTTCGATTTTTGGTCTGAAATTCGGACTTTACGCGATTGAAACTATTTCAAACAAACAAAAGAATCAATTCTTCCCCATTGAATCCCATTCATTGATTTGAATGGCCAATGGATAAATGCAAAAAGCCAATTTTTGTGATCATTTTTTTTCGCTCGACAATTTGTGAAAAGCCAAACCAAAATCCGAATGAATGAGAGAAAAATAAAACGCAACTAACACCGTCAAAAATTCGGTGGCTTCAAAATTTGAAACATGACATATGAATAAATCGACTCCGGTTTGAACTTAAAAATGCTCAAAAATACATAATATGAATAGCGAGCGTGCCTTGGAAATGTATGAATGAATCTAAATGAACGACAGAGCGGCGAGATATGCGAATATTCTGCGCCAGCATCTATGATTCATAGACTATGAAAACATCAACTAAAAGGCTGACGGAAATTGTTAGTCTAATTCAATTTGACCGAACGGTAGCGTGTACATGCGGCGGCTGGGCATTTTGCAATTGAATTAATTGAATTTAGACTGATGAATTCGGTGATGTTTTTTGTCGTTCTTCTGTCTCCATTTGAGTAAATAAAAAATGAAATGAAAGGAAAAACGAATTTTCCCCCCGGAAATGAAGCAAAAGCCTAAGTTTTCATACGACTGACTCATTGCATTTTCGCAGTGAAGAAACGTGTAATTGGATAATTTTATTTCCAATCAAAACAACAGGACGGAATTCCATCAATCTAATTTTTTCGGTAACAAATACAGAGAGCAGCAACAGCAACGAGAACGGTAAAAAATGGTGTCGTCTTTACGCTTCATCAGATGCCGAGTTATTTCGGTGTGTGCGACCGAAAAATGTAATTGCTGATGATTTATTCGTTGTTGCTGTTGCCTGTTCCGTTCCAAGTGTTTCCCTTGTGCGGGAAGTGCCGGGCCAATGGATTTATGCGATTTTCCATAGCGAGCATTGGTAAACAAACACCAGGAAATTCAAGAACAACAACTAACAAAAAAACACACACCGATAGCGCACAGCCAACCGAACTGGAACACACTGGCGCTGCTGATCCGCTGCCAAAATCATCAATTTTCGAGACTTCGTGAACAAGGTATAGAAGCCATCAGAAGCGCACCAAGGTTAAGTGTGGGAAGTGAACGGAGACAAATAAAATAAATTGAAGTGACACACTTTGAAAAATTTGCATTTTCTGTAAATGCGAAGGGCACTTGAGGTACGGTACCAGTGTCATCACTCGCATGTTCTCTGATTGCTGTGTGTGTTTGTGTTTGGTGGTGGTGGTGGTGGCGTCGACGGTGTGCAAAAGTGGAGAGTGATTGCGAAGCAGAAGCAAGGGACACACAGAGAGTGAGGAGGGGGACGAGTCGAGAAAACAGGAATCGAAGTGCGTTGGCATGGAACACGAAAAGGATAATATTGTTTTTCAAGCAAACAATTCGGGTTTTTTTCTTTGCTCTTCTGTTTATTGATGGTTTTTCCTACCATCAATATCGTCGGTTGCAGTATCCGACAATAGAATCAATAGCGAAAAATTACAATCGCTCGTTTCGGTTTTCGCGCACGCTTAATGCTATTTAGTTTAATGTGTAAATGCGACAACACATCGTTTTCGTAATGGAATTTTCCCATTTTCCGTAAATTGAAACTTGAAGTGTGTAAATTTTGCGGGTTTGAGACAAGGGCGCACGTTCTCCGCTTGTCTGTATCTAAAATCCATATTTTGACATCCGCACGTTCCAAGAATTAGAATCGAAACAAATTGGGATACGGTGGGACTTTTTTTTCATACAAAGTAAGGATTTCGTTTATCCGTAATCGTACTCCAGAACATGATGGGCTTTTGACATTTTTCGTTTGTTCGAATGTCGATTACTTTTTGGCCGATGGCGGCTGGAATATCAACCAACAAAAAGTTCGACATGATTTTTATTTCGTTTCATTCTAAAATTAACAAAACAATATTTAAAACATGACCCAAACCAAAAACTTCCCAATACGCCGGACAACAGACAATTTCGAATGTAAATTTCGGTTCTTTTTCAGTAGATCCTAAAATTAGAAACATGCATTTTCAAACAGTTGCTTCAAAACAACGGCCCAAAACCCTTCTACAACTTTATCGATTTGCAATTATTCCACCCATTTTTAAGGATCCACACTCTAAATAGATACGGTTCCTTTTATGCACAAACATATTCGTAACATGAATCTAATTTGAACGTGTAAAACTTGCTGATGAATGGAAATGTTTGAAAACGAAGTAACACAAGCAAGGTAACAAGTAAAGTTTATCAACTATTGAAAATAGTGTGGATTAAATTATGCATGGCTTTTACATTCGGTCGATTAATGGCGTTACAGTCGCAGTTGTTGAAATGGTAAAAAGCTTCCAATTACATACTGTTTGTGTAGTGCAGTAGCAATTTTCAGGTACAAATCATCAAACAAGTTACTTCTACGCGCGGTGAGAGTGTGTGTGCATTAAACATTCATTTCCTTTCGAAAGGAAATGTGTTTTGTTCAGTATTGAAAAGCGCATTTTCCTATGTGAAATTTCAAAAGTTCCATTTTATTGAAAACATGTACAAAAAGCCAATCAAAATCCAACCGTGCACCATTTAGCGTATTTTCAATATATTTGTACAAACAAGTTCTTAATAAAATGCTTCGATTCCGTTACGTTTGAAATGCATTGCAAAATGTTATATAACTGCAGTGCAATGAATTCGATGAAGCAAAGTTTCGTTTTATTGACAGAAGCCAATAAAATCCCTCTCTCTCTCTCTCTCTCTCTCTCTCTCTCTCTCTCTCTCTCTCAGCAGAATGCAAAGCGCTTTGAGCATTTTCAATATATTATCAAATCGCATAGGGTGGAAGCATCAACGAAATTCAAATTGACGCGCTATTTAGTTCAGAAAAAAATTACGAAATTACATTGATTTTCCTATTGAAATTGAGGGCGTTCGCGTCGCTACAGTTGTCATTCAAGTCTTAGTTTCCACCCGATGTCGAATCGATGGTATGTTTGTTTATTTTGAGCACGAAAATAGCCGAATTCAAAATAGTTTTATAGAGTTGGTGCTGCAACGACGCCAATTTGTCTCAGAAACAGCCAACGAAAATTTCGCCTCTGATCAATTATTGAGCGTTTAACATTGAAACCCATGCTGTGAATGTTTATGTTTGGAAATCCGAAAGCATTTTGGGAAACAATCGAATTTCGAATTCCTGGGGTTGATAACATAATCGAATGTATCGTGGATATGGCTGCTTCATGAATGCTTTGGATTTAATGGAATTATTATGTTTTTCAATCGATTTATTAGATAATGATTGAGCCTGAACTGTCATGCTGAGTTCGAAGCAAATTCAATTCCATGCGTCCGGAATGCTACCATGAATTTTTGCCATACACACACACACACACAGCGAGAGAGACTAATAAGGCAAAATTTCCACCGTCGGCTATTAAATTATTATTATTATTATTTGATCCATAAAGAGCATCCCCCGATTTGTCGGTTAAATTTTGCCAACAGTTTGTTATGTGTGCGGAAATTTATTATTTGCGTATTCAAATTGGTTGACATCACACAGCCTGATAGTATAATCGATTATTATTATATTTCAGTGTTAGACTGTCACTTTCCGCATTTTGGTGTATACATGAGCCAACAATTTTCAGCAAATATTTCGTTTGGCTAATTTGTTATTATTATCATTATTAGGAGATTATTGATTAATTTCTTGGCGTAATCTCTCATGACGCGTCGACCACCTAATCAGACAACGGACAAAGTGAAAGTTAATTTATAGGAAAATCAAATTATTATCATCTCGTGCTCGTACAAGGCTAATACAAAATTTTGCGGTTCATTTCGTTTACTAGGAGTTAATTGAAACGTTGCAAAATTTCATAAACGCGGTTTGAACCGACACAAGTTGAAATGATTGGTATTAGGGATTGGCCTTTGTTTTCAACAGAAAAATAATTTGGAGAAGAAGAAAGTATGCGATCGATACTTTAAAAAGAATCGAATCAGCCCGCCTCAACCTACTCTCGACCAATATTCAAATGTTCAATTTAACGAAATGCTCGGAATTGCTGTGTTCATTTTCTCTGTTTGATCCGAAACAAAACAATTCCATTTGCAATTTGGATGGAATCTCGTTGATCAATGAATATTACATTTATTTCATTAAAATTCATTTCGTGTAGCATTGAACCGCATTACATTTCACTCGATTGTTGGTAATTTTATGGAATGCCTTTTCGATATGGCCAGCACCGATTCTGACATGCACCGAAATTCAAGTGCGACCAACAAAGATTCAAAATGCTGGTGCTGGTGCTACTACGAATGAGATAATTAACGAAATAGAACCGAACTTTGTCGTCGTCGTCGTCATCGTCGTCGTCGTCGTATGCATTGGAGCATTAGAAATGGACCGAGTGTGTGAGTGAGTGTTTGCCGTTGTCGAATGCCCCCTGACCATTTGACCTTTTTTCTACCTCACTCCCTTTCCATCGAGCATTTACTCTATCTATTCGTTTGAACGATTTCAACTCGTGCACGTCAGTCGCTTCGATATGCGGTTTTTTTTGTTGGAACACACAGCTGCATGGAATATTTAAAGTAACGTATTTATTTATTGAAAAGCTAACAATAATTACAGAGTTTGAATATGGCTGCTGGCACGAATGCGCACACACACACACACACACACACACACACCATTCTAATGGCAAATACAACAATTTCAAATAAATTCCGGAAAATGGAATAGAACACTTCTAACAAATATTCAAGAATACTCTTCGATGTGTTATTATCTATTCCGGGCAATTGGCATGGGTCCCGAGAAAATGGAGTGGAGTACATTATGGGGTTGGTTCACATAACAGTATCATTATGTCTGGGTTCATTGTAGCCCATTTTGATAAAGAACATTCTGAAATTCAAATCAAATCTTTGCCTGCAACTGAAATTATCGATGAACCCAAATCAAACCATACAAATGATTCCATGTTAGAACTGATATCATAATAATAATCTACTTTTCATAGTTTTTGAATAATCGCTTTCAAACACAATGCAACTTTGAAACCATAATAGTTTAATAAATTTTCCGGAATCGCAAGAATACATTGCATACCATTGGTTATGATGAAGTTTATGACTTGGGTTGAGTTTTGCTTCAAATTAATTAATCTCTTGCTATTCATCGATTTATAAAGTTTTGAGAGCAAATAATAGTGTAACGACCAATTTATTAAACAGAGTTGATTCCACCCACATCCTCGACGTATACTTGTTACTTGCTCGGTCAAGTGGAACATTTACCTTTTGTTCCGATAAAAGACGATAAACCATCAATAGATGGTTCGAAAAACGATAAACCAATCAAGCTTCATATCAAAGAGAAAAAACGGAAGTAAATGGATTTCATAACGTTAAATCAAGTGGATAATTTGAAATATAATCGAATTCAATTATTATCCAACCATAAGTCAAAAGATTCATTTTCAATGGATAAATGTTTCAATTTCAAATTGGTATACCAATCATCAATATATTGATTAGAACATTCGTTTTTCATAGAAAATGTTCTGTTTGTTGGTGGTAAATTGGTGTGTATGAAATGTTGCTCAATAATTTTAAAAGCATAATATATTCACAATTCAAAACCAGTCATTTCGGGTTAAATACTTCATTCCGAGAAAAAGAACGCAGTAACACTAACTTTCGAATAATTGGAAATTAGATCGAAAAACTATATCAAAGTGAAGCTACCATCTATTTTGCATAATAAATTCCGATGTTCACTCGTTTACCATCTGCAATTTCATAGCAGCATTTCATTGCGTTTTGTTTGTGTGTGTGTGTGTTTGTGGGGCTTCTCGCATCTTTGCATAAGAAAGGAAAATTGTACGCAGCACAAAACTTATTTTAAAATGAAGCGAAAGTTGAACGTTGGATGGGGCACATGAAGGTTGCATAATTTTCCTTGATGAAGTTATCACAGACATAGTCGATGCACGTTGCTGTAGAACCAACAGTGGAATGCTTCGTATACTGATACATGTATTTGGTTGGAACTCGGTTGACCGAAGCGCCATCTAAAGAACCGATGGCGAATTCGTGATGTCTGTATGTTATACTTCAGTATGACGTTTGACAGAACGGAGAGTTTACTTGATTGTATTGTCATTAGCCTTAAATTATCTAGGTGGTGTTTGCGCTCAATATCAGTTGTCAGATTCAAAGTGAATAGGAGCGTTGTGTAGAACTGAACGCATGTAAACATGAAAAGATCCAATTTTCGATGTGAATGACGACTAGCAAAATCAAGATCTCTCTTACATTTCCCAAGACAACAACAGTTCATATCGCTTTTTATGCTGGCATAAGCGCATTTTCGGGGAAAAGTGTTCGCATTCCGTTTGACGTATTTATTTGAAATATGTGGAATTTTTGCGTTCACCATTTTCTTCCCTCTGCATACACTCAAATCACAAATAGATGATTCCAATTCAAAGATGTTTATCTTTATATCAATAAATGAGCATCTCTTTCTGATTTGAATTGTTCGGCGTGGATTTGATTATTCGATACATTTCATTCCATTCAAAGTAATTTGTTGAAGACTTGCTTTTTTATTCCAATTAAAAAAAATTCCATTGGGGTGAAGGGTTGGTAAAGAAAGCACATATCCATAAAAATGCCAATGTAAACATCCTTTGGATAAATACAAGAAAATCAACAAGCAAAAAAAAAGGTTCGAAACGAAAGATAAAAAAATCAAATTTGCAATGCCTTGTGTTGGGTCTTGTGATTTTCAAGTAAAAATGAAGCTTTATTCTATGTGCACATGCTTAACATTCATTCTACCCACAAAATATGCATGATTCTTGATTTTGTTGGTTTTCTCTTTGCATTGCGCCCAACAGTGCGAAGTGATTTCATTTCGTTGCATTCCAGCTGCAGTCGTTCCATTTCGATCCAACGGCACTGGCAATGAATACGCTGCTCTCTCTCTCTCTCTCTCTCTCTCTCTCTCTCGCTCGCTCAACATTAGCATGTTTCGTTGATTTTCCAACCGTTCCCAACGATTGCTGATTATTTATATTCGGTGAACAAAGATAATTCAGTGCACAAACAATCAACGAACAAGTGCATTTCAGCGCATTTAGTACGTTTCGCTTCTCTCCCGCCTCTCATACACCAGTTCGGTTACGAATAGCTGCATCTTTGCGAATTAATTATGGAAATTTCATATTTTCTTGGTGCGCTGAACGTGTGTTCAACATCATCAATTGAAACAGTTGCATTTAATTTTCTTGCAATTTACTCAATGGAAAAACTGAGTAATTGACTTAGAAACTGTGCAAAAGAAGAAAAAAAAAACATCGAAATTAAAACAATCATGTCGAATGAATGATAACTTCTGCCTCTAACTGACAAACGCAAACAATTGATGAATGCGATTTCATTCTACTCGCGCATTATTAATATCATTAACTTTCCATGGATTTTTTTTTCTCGAATTGTGATTCGTGTGCAATCGTAAAATTAATTTTTTTTTCTGTTTGCGCCAAGTGGTACTTGAAATTTAATTTGTATCCAAAATCAAGTGCAACTTTTATTTGCACATATTTGAAAGTTGGCCAGTGAATTGCTGTGATGGTGGTGGTGGTGGTGGCTGTGATGATGCAAAAGTGTGCATCGAGATAAAGTAGTAAATCAAATCGTAAATTGTTTTTGCATTGATGCTAAAATGTGGTGGTGCATGGGCGGGCACCGATAATTTATATTTTTCGAGTTAAAATATACACCAAACGTATAAATTACGTTGTGCTCTATTCCATTATCCATTGCGGTTTTTGGGCATTCAGTTTTGTGCCGGATTTTAATAAATGCGTTCGCGCATTCTCTCGGCCCGAAAAGTCATGGACGAAAAAATCATCAAGCGGCACCGGTGCCGCTTTGTTTATACTTTTCGTAACATTTTGTTTGATTTGAGGCAAAAAGTGCACACATGTATGATGTATTGAAACGTACTAGATTATACACTGGCCGGGCATAGCACACATCGCATGCTACATAGCAAATGCAAACCTGAATCTGTGCTACTCAGTGGTGGTGTTGTGTATTGCTTCTCGTAAAAGGATTCATTGTTTACTGCAAATCCGCATTATTAGCCCAGCGTAGAGTGGGCCAGCGATAGAGAGTTAGAGGAAAAAAACGCAGCGAATGCGGTCGTACGTTGGATGAAAAACAAACAAAAGCGCTCTCGGTATGATGTGTTTTTGCGAAAAGGGCTGTGAATTAACTGCGTTCATTGGTGTTTTTATGTGCTGTTTTATGTTTTTCAACGCGTAGCTCTGCTTAAATTCGGAAATGTTCATGGATTTCATGCTCTGCCCCCGAACGACTCTTATTTTTTCACCTCGTTTTCTCTCTCACTCTCTCTCATGTGTGTGAGTTCGACTATCCCATGAAAATCTATAATAATAGCTGGAAGCGGTTCCGCAGAATAACATCACACAAAACAAAACAAATTATGGAATGAACTAACAATTTGTTTCACTTTTTTTCTCTTCTGCAAAAAGCACTCTCGGTGGCAGCGAAAAAACACGCCAAATGAATCCATGTTTGCATACATGCTGCCATAATGTAGAGAAAAAGTCATGTTTTTTTTGCCTTGAACGATTTCTATTTATTGACTTTTGCAAGTGCAGTTTTTCTCTCTCCCTCCCTTTTTCCTCTCTGTGCGCGCGTGTATTTGCCGTTTCGGTTCGCAATCTCGCAATTTTTAAACGGAATTCGGATCTGATTGAATGCACTTTTTTCCCCCTCTCTCTCTCTCTCTCTCTCTCTCTCTCTCTCTCTTTCTCTCTTTCTTTTTCATCCAAAATGATGAGTTCAAAAGCATCAGGGAAACATAAACAGCATATTTAGTTAGAGGCTACAAATCGTGTGCAATTTTACGTTTTAGTCTCAAAAATGAATTTGGCAACGGCGGAAATCTGCGCAATGTGGGTGATTTTCCAAGCGGATCCGCAAAAATCAAAACTGGGCCAATTTCCAAATTGATTGCGGATGGCAATTTCGTGATGAGCATGATAAAAGCCGCGCATTTCATCATCATTTACAAACAAACCGAATAACGTAGAACAAAATGATTTTATCGAGAAAACTTGAATTGCTTTTAAAGCGCACATCATTCGTCCATATTCATTTTTCGTCGAGATGGTTTTTATTATTTACTTTAATTCGGTCAATTAGCACACGGTGTATGCACTTGTAAACGCTTTTGTGTTTGATCACATGCCAGATTTATTAGATTTGTGCGTTTTCTATGGCATCAAACGCGAAAACAAGCCATTGTTAAATTGATCGTGACAAAATGGCAAGAAAACATAACTGTACGCGCGTACGGTGTGTAATTGGGCGGCGCTATTCTTTTCAACGCATCGTTCCATATTAAAAATAGCAGTCCCAGTCGACTTGTTCATTTGTAATCGCTCTCTAGTTTTTTTTTGTTTCTTCTTTTTATCAAAACAACAGTGGACGTTGTGGTTTGGATTATGTTTCAAATTTCTCTTTAATCGCACAAAATAAATGGTTTGCGGTCATGAATTGGTGCACATCGAACGATAAAATTGAAATTGGGTGCGCATGACTTTCATTTTCCGTAAAGTTGAAAATCGGCTCAAAATAAAACAACAACAACAACAAAAACAACTCAGCCTGAATGAAAATCTGCGGCAATCGATTTTATTTCTGATTAACATGCATCCATTCGGAATGGACAAATTCAAATTAACAAAATTCGCTTTGATTTCTTTATGCATGATGTAAACAGCAGTAGCCTGAGGGCTAATAAATCGACAATTTGCATTTGAAGCTGCTGGTCGCAGCGTGCGCTTTGATGGTACCAACTCTCAAATGCACACATAAAGGACATTTCATTTATTACCGTGAATGCGGGCCCACATTTTATTTGTCAATTTAATTTTTTTTTCTCGTGTCGGTGTGTTATGCTCGATGTTTGACTATTTTTCACTTTGTCATAAATTCGATGAACGCGCCGTGCCGTGTTCGGCCGGCAATGATTGCCAATTGACATGGTACCGCATTTTTGTCGTTCGGATTTTATTTAGTCGCATTTTGAACAGATACCATGTTACGTTAACAAATGAAACCAGTCGGAAAATCTATATGAATGCGGTGACAGGTGGATAACGGGATGTGTGAAAAAAAAGGTTGTTCAATAGAATCGACGGCATGAAAAACCGGTGATTTTGTCGAGACTGCAAATTTATGTGCAAAAATTGCACAGACGATAGACGCGTAAATGCATTTCACCATTGACAGCCAACGAAATCGATAAAAGTCCATATAGATGGCGGCTTAACCGAGCATCAACATCAAATAAGTTCATCACTCTCAAACTGTCATCGTGTCAATGACGACGAAAGGAGCGCACACTGAGGAAAAAAAAATTCGCTGATTCCATTGAAATTGCATCGAGTATGGAGAGGCACTACGATGCTTTATTACACATTCTCTGTGTACACTTGAGCATTCGATACAGCCAATGCCGACACTCGACGAGTTTTTATTCAAAAGAGAGGGTTTTTTTCTTCTCTCGCTCGTTTTTTTCTTCACATTGTGTTCGTCAAGTGAATTTACGTCACATTCGAACTGAAAAGGTCAAAGGACAACCTCCTATTCTTCCCTTCTCCCGGCAATTGAGTTTAAACCACAGCCACGCAAGACACAATACAACAATGAAACATACTGGCTTTTTTTCACTTCTAATTATTATTTCGTTTTCAATTTGTCTTTGGCTGCATTTTATCTTTAATTGCAATTAAATTGTTTATGAACTGATGACGCAATGAGCTGCTGCTTTTAATTGAATACTTTATGTTCGTTTAAGTATGCACGGAGTCGACCCGAGGATGAATACCGTTTCAATAACAACAGAGATATCGTCGTTTTTTTTTTGTCTGCGTCTGTATTCATCTCATGGCATCTTGCATTCAAATCATTTAAATGGGAGCCTAATAGGCAAATACATTTCATTCAGTGGGCGGCTCAGTATTGTGTGCGCCACTGAGACAAAATAAACATACTTTATCCTACTGTATTTATGCTCGGGAATGAAATGCACACACCGAGGGAGAGTGTGAGCGGACACAGATACGCATACCATGCACACACAATGGGCACCAGCATTATTTGCGTTGCCGGCTTCATCATCATTGCATCATTTGTCAATGGAATATTTATGCACCGAACACCGTGAGTACCGTACAATCCAATGAACGGCTGATTGCATTCGTTTAGGCGATTTGTGTTGTGTTCGGCAAACTTCTTTTGCTTGAGCATATAAATAAAACACGCATACACATTACACATGCGCAGCAAAGCACTCTCAATGGGAATACAATGAATTATGAAACGTACTTGTCAAACAAAATACGAGGAAAATTCTCGGTTTCTTTATTCCTTGTGGATACGTGAGTTTGGACGTGCCCTCATTAGTCATGAAGCACCATGATATCATATTATATCATAAGAATTTGCACTTGAAACCAGCTTCTTCCTTTTTTTCATATTAAAAATGCACTTGTTGTCGTGCTGTCTGTTTTTGTTCGGCAAACAAAAGGCAAAAGAAGAAGAAAATGTCTGAATGATCTTGGAAACTGTGATGCAATGAAATAATAATTCAAAATAACGGTAATATTTCTGCAGGAAGATGGACCAAATTCTACAATGCAATTTTAAAGATTTCGTCGTTGTCGTCGTCATCTTTGCAATTGTGGATTGTTTGGAGAAAACAAGATACACCTTTTGAATACAAAAGACGACACGGCTTCAGAGAGAAAAACAACCAATCTCAATGTAATTTTCACATTAAAAATGCAATCACAGTCACGTCATTGTGTGGAATGTAAGACAAACACACACACACACAATTCAACTCGACTCAAAACATGTTTGAACTTAATTAGAATTTTATTTGAATTAGAAGTATTGCAACACAAATACGAAATCACGCAACGCCGTCGTCTTCTCCGTTTGGAACAAAAGAAAAAGTGCTTTGTCTTTCTCGTTGTGCTCTTAATTGCTTTTAGCAAGCATAAGAATTTCTCTGTTATTCCATGCTCTAGTTTGAGTGTGTTGAATTCGTTACAGCACGCAGTGGACAAGTGTTCGAAAGAGAAACAGAGAGAGAGAGAGAGAGTACACGAGTGCCACAATTAAACTTTTGGTGAGAAGTGAAACAAAAGAAATGAATTGAAATTTTCTTCTTCCTTTGTATGTGATACATTAAATGTGATTTAATGGGTGTTGTTTGCCGTTCACAAGTTTCCCTTTTTTCTTATTGGCTCTCTCTCTCTCTCTCTATCTCTCTCTCTCTCTCTCTCTCTCTCTCTCGTCAGGAAGTTGAATCAGTGTAAATCTGATATTGAAAACCCGGCTGAAGAAAATGTTTGTCGCCAATTTTTTCTACATTTTTTACTTCAGTCTCCCCTCCTTCGATATATCCACTGTGTTTGCCATTGTTTTCCTCTCTCCCACTCTATATTAAAGTTATCTGATGATAAAGTGATACAATTGGTGCAGCTGATACCGTGGAGAACAAAACAAATAGAAAACTTTTAATTAATAAAAACAAACAAAAGTGCGAAGTGAATTGGAATTCGTGTGTGTGTCTCTGTCTCTCTGTGTGCGCGCGTTCGTACGTCCAAACGATTTTTTTTTCTCCCTCTCACTTCATTGTTAAAGTAGAAGCGCTTCAGTTTAAGCGCAATATTGTTCAGCGTGTGTGTGTTTCTGTCTCACTTCGCCCACAGCACGACCGAATTGAATGTAAAAAAAAGATGATAAATTGATGTGAAAACTAGAAAAGTTTTGTTATTTTTGTTCCAACCTACTGCTTGTTATTTTTCTTTCTGTGTGATAATTTGATGCTTAGCACACGATTTTGCTTGTCTTGATGATTCCTATTTGCAGCACAATCTCACTTGTACAATGTGGAATTTATCCCACAATGAAAGTCTAGTTCAGATGAATGTTTGAACGCACAAAAAAAACGAAACACTTACCTCTTCTTCATTCGTAGCCGTATTGACTGAATCCATGCTTTGTGATAGTGCCAACGATGTCATCGGTACGATTTGACCCATAGAATTGTCCATGGCTGTTGATACTAACGAAAGATCAAAATTAAAAATTTAGCCTGTCTGTACAACACACATCGATTCCAATGCGTTGCCGGATACTAACCAGTTGTTGTTGTAGTGACCGCTTGATTTACTTGTGTACTTAAACTGGATTGTGATGTTACCAATGGTTTTGGGTCGTTTACTTGCTGTTGCTATTCGAAATGGAAAGAGAAGCAAGAAAAAAAAATCATTCGAAAAGTTTGTAATTGTAAAAATTTGCTATAAGAAGGTTTTTGTATGTGTCTCATGGATTTTTTTCTCGTTTCAAAAATCGTTTCACTTCAAAAAAATAGAAAATGATGGATTGTTACGACGTCAAGAAACTTTTAATGAGAACTCCAGAAAATACATGAAAAATCATCAAAGCTCTGCTTTTTGCTGGCCCAAGAATGAAAGTAATTTTCATTTTGAGTAAGCAAAATGTAGCTAGAATTCTAACCAACTCATTTCTCCGCCGGCCAATCTACTATTTACTGACCAAATGAATGAAATACTATTTCTCTCTGTTCCTTTTTTCCATGCATTTCCTGACATTTCTCGATACAATTGGTTAGTTTTGCTTGCAAATGGCAAAAGGGCACACATCGCGTTCCGGCTCTGCGTTGCTTACCTGTTGTTGTTGACTATTAACGTTTTTTGCAGCAGCGATAACTGCTAGTGCAGCAGATGGGTTTCCAGCGATTGGGTTAGCGGCCAATAAGGCTTGGTGATGTGATTGCACTTGTTGTTGCTTATTTAAATGATGCTGCAATTGTTGGTGCTGTAAATGTGCGGCGGCTACGGCTGCCGGTAAATGGGGATGATGACAGTTAATAGTTGCCGTCTCTGAAGCGATTGAATATGCTGCCAACAAGGCTTGATGATGCTGAAACCAAATATATGAACATCGAGATAATTTACAAATCTCAACAACAACAAATACAATCGAAGCGATAGAGCGGGTGGGATTGTATCGCTCTCGTTATTTTTTTCATCTTCTAAAATTGGCTCGTTTTGCGAAATGAGATTGGAATATAAAATACCACGTACCTGTTGTGTTTGATAGGGTGCTGTGGCAGCGCACAGTCGTTTTGGTGACAAAACCTGCGGGGCACTAGCTGACGTGATAGGCAGCGTCGGCCTTCGTTTTATTGCAGTCGACGAAATGGTGCTGGATTTTATGATAGCAGCGATGAATCAAACACCATATGTGTCGATTCTGGAAAAATAGAACAGAAAAACAGAACATTTATTATTAATTAAAACATCATTTCCGGAGTTTTCTCGTTAAATGGAATTTGTTTTCGTTTTTTTTTTTGTTGCTCAACTTATAATAACATATGTTTCATTGTTCTGATTCTCTTTCGGCGGCAAAAATGTTCCCACAATGTTTCATTTCCGAATTGTGAAAAATGATAAAAAAACGTTTTCCCTCTTTTTGACGCAAACGGTTATTGCATTTCACATCAAATAGTAGCATCAATTGAATTCGCCAACTCAGCAGCATATTAAGTATATATCAAAGAGAGAATTGAATGCCTTGTTCACAAAATGTTTATTATTATCAATTTACATCTCAAAAGGAAGTAAACAATCTTTTGTTGTACAGCAGTGTATAATTATCGACCTATCAAATGGCGGCGTATGGATACAAGAGATGATGAGGCAAAGCACAGCAATTGGAGGAGGTGATAAGTGAAATGAACCCAAAATCGTAATGGAACATCTGTTTAAGGCTCTGGCTGCTGTGAATCGGAGATCTGCCGAATAATTAAGTAAAATCCAATTATTCGAATTTGCCTGCATCGAATAAAAAGGTAATGTTGTCGCAGGCAAAGTAAAGTTTTGGTTTCGTGTGACATTTAGGCAGACATTCACTGTGGCTGCATATATAGCTGAGCTATTTACAAATAGCTGGCTGTTTGGTAAGTTTTGATTTTGTGACTATCTTGCCATGCGAATTCATGTGGTATCCACGAATTTGGGACAAAAAATGTATGTAAATGATTGAAAAGGTGTCCCAAATTCATGGATACCACAGGAATTCGCATGGCAAGATAGTCACAAAATCAAAACTTACCAAACAGCCAGCTATTTGTAAATAGCTCAGCTATATATGCAGCCACAGTGAATGTCTGCGTTTAAGCTTATCATCAAAAGAAAAGTTTAGTGTTTTGTATCATTGGTGCTATTAAATTGTCAGACATCACAATCCCATGACGGAAAAATCGTGCCTCGATGCAAAGTGAGTGTGTCGGGTTGCGAAAAATTTAGTAAACACCAAGGAATAAACCTTTTTTTGTGTGTGTATCAAACAAACGAAAAGGAAAAAATGGGTCTTAAAATCACGCTACCTTTCCATAAGAGAGGTGGAGAAATTAAGCCAACTAAAGTGCCAAAGTGGAGGAACTGGCAACAAAATCAACAACGCGGAAAATCCCTTTTGGCTGGCGTTAATTTACTTTCAAATGAGCCGAAACAAGTTTTCCAACTTTACTTTTTTCCACTCGTCTCACTTTGCCACCGTGATGCTGTCGTGTTCACACATCAATGTCAGAAGAAGAAGAATTTAAAACGGTTCACAGCGAAAAATTATGCTTTTTTGCATTGCGGCACCCAAATAAAAAAATATACCTATATATACAATAGTATTTCGATCGATAACGGAAACGTACGTCTGCATAAATATCCCGACATACAGCACGATTTAATTGCATCGGATAGAGAAGAGAAGAAATAAAACCGTGTGCGAAAATAAATATTCAAAATACGTGCAATATTTCGTTTATTTTAATGATGAAACAAACAAACAGATGAACTGCATATGATAACACACGTGAATAATGCAGTTTTTGTATGCAAATGAAGAGACAGCCAACGTGCAAATTCACAGTGTCGTTAGACAAACACCACATCAAAAATACATACGTAAGAATAATGAAAATGATTGGGATAGACACAGAAAGAGAGATAGCGGCGTGTTACAAAATGCATATTTTAACCGTTTCAAATATTGAATATTAACCGTAAGTGTGGCATGAAAATTTTTATTATTTTCCGGTTGACATTTCGATTCACATATAAATTGAATTAAAACATGATTTCTAGCTAATCATTGAAATGCACGTTCTATTTTCCCATAAATATTATTTTCGCTTTTTGGATGAAATGCCCATGGAATTGTTTCATCTAGTTGGATGGCGATTCATTGTAGCCAATGGATTGACCTGGGGCCAAAATGAATAAATTTCCATTCGAAGAAAACAAACATCAACATTGGATTTCGTTTGTTCTTCTGTAATCGAGAGCCATTCATTGTGTGACGCAAACTAATTCCCAAAAGTGAACAACAACAACGGAAAGCGAAAGAGAAAATTAATAAAAATGAAATGAATGGAAAAACATATGAAATCCACAAACGCACCATTGAAACAAAGGGTTCCGGTGCGTCGGGATGAATCATTACTGTGCATTTACTTTGAATGGGTTATGAAGTGAATCGAATCGAAATGCCTATAGACGTTCGGCTGTGAAGCTTGTGTGTGTGTATGTCACACGTTTTTGTTTTTGTTTGAGCAATAAAATTAATCTATATTGTGTATGTCTGTGTGCTTTCGTTTCCATTTGGAATATTAATGAATTTACACAGAAAGAATGGTAACGTTGTCGAATTGAATGGCGGTCGCATTTGTGACACTCTTTGTTTACAGTAGCAAACAATTCAGGGTGAACAGAAAAAAATAAGCAACAACAGCAAATAGCTTTATTCGATTCGATCGATTCTGTGACACGGGCTGTGTATCTTTCTGTATGTGCGTGGATAAATTGCATTTCGATGACAGTTGAATTTATGCAAAACGGAGAAATTTTCAGACCAAATTCTGCATCCACATGTTATTGCAACGAAACGATTTGGATAGCGGGCCGCAAATGTGAAAAAAAAAGTGTCTGACGATGGAAAAGTAGCTGTGCGCTAAAACCAATGCAAATATGGGTGAAATTGTGCACTAGACACAAAAGGTTTTCGCCACTGTGAATGCTGTCACTCGTACAAAACCACTCCCGATGTGAACAATGATGATGTGACATTTTTTGGCACACGTATTTTAACAATGATTCTACAGAATCCGCAAGAGCTATTGAACGTGTGAATAAGAAAATGGTATAACACGCGCGAGAGAGATATGAAGTGCGTGCAACCGATGCAGTTTTGTTCTATGAATGGCTTTTCGTATTTGTGGCGCATTTTTGCTTAGGTCAGATGAAAATGTTCAATTGTCTGCCATCACATTTCGAAACCCATTCTCGGAAAATGAGCAGATTTACCAAATATACATTAGCAGCAGCAGCAGCAGAAGTAACAACATTTTACAATTGATTTCAAACCATCAAATTTTGGGGCCCGAAGGAAAACAATGACCAGAGTAGAAGCGTAAACAAATGTTACGCGAAAATGTAAATAACATTTTGGTCCATTTTGCTAGCTCTTAAAACAACTTTGTCACATCGAATAATAGAGCTGAAACGTAGCAATCTTTAACATGCACAGTCAACCCATGTCTCTCACATTGAACTCAGTGTGTATCAAAAATCCAATTCATCGCCTGATATTGCACGTTTGACATTTATTTGCACATTCATGAACACAAAATATGGATGGAAAATATTCCCAATTAGCAGTAGCACACACTGATATGCATTTTTATATACTGCTGCTGCCGTTCGCTGTTTGCTGTTACAGCTTGCTTTGTACTTGGCCCTATTGAAATTCACAGCGTAGTTTCATTATTGCGATTTCCGTTGTCGTTTTACGAAAAATATGATGTAACGCTGATTCATAAATGCAGTTGTTAGTCGATGCCTTAGCATTGCTACGATGCAATGAATGTCAATGTGATGTGCATGGTGCAATAATCATCGTTGCCATGAGTCCGATCTATAATAATAGAAGATGAAAAGCGAATATCGTTTGGGCTTTTTGCTTTGTAACAACCATCCAAAACCCCCCTCCTCCCACCCTCCGTCATTACGATCGACGCTGTGACGAGAAAGAGAAAAACACGGGTTCAAATATGCTTTGTCGATCGGGGCTTTGCACATAACTAAGCACACAAAAGAGAGTATCGGCATTTGCGTGGTAATCATTTTACATTGAATAAAAAACTGATTCCAATTATTTTGAACGTAAGTATCATATAACGAATTTTAATGACGAATTTTTGTTTAATTAATCCGCTTATTGCCATTTTTGAGCATCTAATTTGCATAGGCCAACGATGCCGCTCTTTCATCTAAAAACTCATTGAATATTTTTGGTCGTATGAAAATTGTAACGCATTTTTTTCCCAAACCCAAACATCCGAGTCGTCGCTTCAATGAGATACCGAAAGGCAAAATCGATATCACTGAAAAAATAATAGTAACACATAGATCAAAAGCCACGGTGTTTTTTTATTTTTCAAATATCCCACAATTTGGAGCCATGACTCAAAAACACGACACAGAAAATGTTTTCCGATTCGATTATTTTGTTGTTTTATTGACACAATGTTCGCAACTATATTATTACTACATCACATAACTACATCGAACTATTCACTCGTTTCGTAGCATTCTGACATTTTATTTTGCTTTGTTTTATTCTCTCTGCTGTGTAAATTTATTTTTCTACTCGAAGCATATTATTATCAGTTAATCGTGGAACTTGATATTGGTTGTGGCTGTGCAAATGACTGATTTTATGTGCATGTGTGTGCGGATAATTTCGTGTTAACTCATTTTAGTCCAATGATATTTATGTGCTTGTAATGCCTTTGCATTAGGGCAAATTGAAGTGATGTCGATTGATATACTACGACTACGAATTAAGTGATTAGTGTGGCTTTTTTGTTGATGTTGATATCGTTGTTGCAATTTCTATCGTTTCCTTAAATAGCATGATACATAGCATTCCATGCACCACGTATCTATTGGCCGCACACTTTTCTTCTCTTTATCTCATTCGTTCATTCGGCGTGCCATTTGGCGGTGTTTCTCCCTATCGCAGAGACAGAGAGCGTGAGCGCACCGTGTGCACGTGAGTAATTTTCGATGTTGATTGCAATTTTTCAATCGATATATTGGCTGTGAGTAATAGACAAGACCAATCACAATAATTAGCTGATTATTTTATGCGTTTTGAATGGCATTTATTGAAGCTGATGCCCAGTTGTCGCACGATATAACATTTTAATGGCATTTATTATGGCCGAGCTAGTTGCTCGCTGTGAAATTTATGTGTCTGTTTCAAATTTTACGACATTTTACTTGAAATATCCCAAAACCGTTCACGCGGTATGCGTTTAAAAATTCATGCTGTTAAATAGCAATGTGTTCGGTTGATTTTGTTCGATTTTTATTGGGCAGTATTGCGGTTGCGTTGATCGGTCGGAAGTAAAATGAATCGAAGGTTTCTTTCGCAAAATATTCATTTTTTTTTCCTTCTGTGAAAAATTGGTTTGCCAATACTAGAAAGAGGGAGAGAGAGACTGATAGAGAAATAAAGATCGATTTGACAGATCGTTTGGAAATATATTGAAAATAAATTAATCGACTGACAAATGACAGTTGATGATAAGCCTAAACGAATCGATAAATAATGCGGACACGTTGGCGAAAACCGAAATGTCAACAAGAGTACGAGAAGAAAATGTATGGGAATGGATGAAAGTAACCAGTATACTGACTATAATAAGGCCAGAGAGTAAATGCTGTATTTGTGGATATCACGATCGCCAGCGAGTAAATGACATCATTTGTATCTATTGGCTGGAGCGGTTTTTTTGTTGTTGTTATTATTATTGCTGGCTCACTGGCACTTTGTATCGCCTCTCTGTACAAATTCTTTTTTCTTCGTTCGTGTTCGCCTTCGATTCCAATTAATTAACTTTAATAAATGCAATACAATATTGTTGTGCTTCAAAACAAGCGATCTGTGAATATATGCTATTGAACGGCAAGCGTTGCTCTCTGTGTGCTCTCATATTTTCTTTCGCCATTGCATGGCGTTTGGAGATGTGTGGCAAAACGTACTGAACATATCGCCCACATTCAATAAAATGCGTTTTAGATTTCGGTTCGTTCATGCTTCAAGTTATAATGAACAAGTCGCGCGAGCGCACTCCAACACACCCGTTTGTTTGTTGCGCGCACACTACAAATTTGGTTTTATTGAGGCATTGTTTTGTTGGGACGGAAAAAAAGGCAGCAAAAGCAGCAGCAACAAGAATAAAAATCCCATACATTTGCACACAGTGCACAAAACGATACAATCTTCATGGCAAATTGAATGCGATATGAAAAATCAAGTCATTCAAATCGCATAAGGCAAGATCAATGTAACAAATGCGCATTTAGATTTATAGATACTAATTCCAATTTATAGCTGATGTAGCGGAATTTGAAACGAAAGAAACAAACAATAATAATCATTATGAATCGCCATATGACTAAAAATAAGTTGCAGAGTCCGTCAATGGAATGACAGACGAATGACATTTTTTTTTCTCTATCGACTATGTCATCTCTATCTTCTGTGTTTGAAAGGTTTCATATTTTATTTTCTAGTTCGTTGCGTTGTGTGGATCGATTTTGTGAGTTTCGAATTTTTCGTTGTGGCTTAAACTAAAGATTCATTTATTTTGTTGTGTTTTTTTCTTCATGTTGTCGAAATATGAGAGAAAATTGGGACGAATGTGAAAACTAAAAGATGAGCGAACGAAGAGATGCTGAGTGTAAATACCGGCCCGTCAACGCATCATCTGTTTCATAGATATATCCATATGCTCAGTTCACTGTGTGTGCAAGTTTGTTTGCTTGCCAAAAATACCAATAGCAAAAATTACATTAACATATGAAACGGCAAAACGATGAACACGCACGCCCATAGTTGAAATATAATAAACCATTTGAACTAAAAAAAAAAGCCGAACCGAACGGAAAATTGTACAAAAGCAAAACGGAGGCTTAAATGAGATGAAGCATTTACTACTTAGTATGCTTTGTATGGGAGAGCATGTGCATTGAGCACGTCGTTGTATAATCAGTCTATTTGTTCTCATCTCAAATTACGTGCAAAACATTTTTATTCAGCTAGTATAGGTCAACATCGCAAGCAGCAACAACACACATCTTGCGCTCCGATTGAACTTTCTTGAGCGTCGTTTCATTGAGATTCAGCGGTTTGGTAGATATAAATGAAACAACAACAAAATGATATGGTGACGATGATGATGACGACGACGACAACAAGAGCGACAGTGAATATGATTGTTATTATTTGTTGCCGTCAAACCGATGAAAAATGAATCGTGCATTACACACGGAATATTAGAGAAGAATCTTTTTGGGCCATTTGATCAAAAGCCTGTACTATTTTGTAAAAAGAAACAAACTCACACACATCGCTACTTCATTCACTGAATGAAATTCATATTTTCGGTTTCGTATTTATAATAATGATGATTTATTCGATGCTTTGCACTTTCTCTTGTTCTTATTCCCCTATCTCTCTCCCTCATTCACTCGCTTGCTTGCTTCTGTCGCTTGTTTGGCACTCATCAACCGTACGAGAGGATCGCGTACAACGCTGACAGTCGTTCGATGCTAAAACACACATTACTTGGCGAAATGAATAAAACGATTTTATGTGCGATTCTGAACTGACAACAGCAATTATGAAATTCGTATGTGCGACGAATACGAGCGAACGATGCTGTGGGCTGGCTCTTGCCAATGAACGCATAACGCTCTTTTGCTTTTCGAAATTTTAATTTAATACACAGTGTATGGAATGTGGAATTAACATTTATTATTTAATAACTTTAATTAAAGCCAGAAGAGAGTTGTTGTCCTATTGAGTCATCGTCAATTTGTCATTCTCTCGCTCTTTGACTTCGGCTGCGGCTCATTTTTCCTCACTTTCTCCCTCTCTTTCTCTCTCTGCCGATGCGTTTCATGTGCAGAACTTTTCATATCGTTTCAAATAACAAATTAACACTTTGAAAAATTAAATTTCGATTTAAATCAGCTTTGAGAGAGAGAGAGGAAGAATGAGCAGTTTAGTGGAAAACTAGAAGGAAACACATTGTTCACATTGCTTCAATGTGAGCATAATTTACACACAAAATAAACCACGTTCTTTTGGTGGAAATGGTGTTCATGATGGGTTTTTCATGCACACATCAGGTTAGTTTTTGTTTTGAAAGTGTTTATTCTATTCATAGAAAAACCAATGTAAATGAGCTCTCGGAAACTGAACCGAGATGCTGTACAAATCCGTCGTCTCATTATGGTGCAAAAGTTTTGCGTTCCCGCGATGCACATTTCCATTCGGATTCATTAATCACTTAGCCAAAAAGTATACACCGAAATTAGTGCTAGCAGATATACCGAATGCGTGTGCAGTGTGTATGGTTCTTTGGGGCGAAAATGATGTTTTCGCATTATGTTTATGATTGTTTGTGTTGTGTTGTTCGTATCTCGCGACGGTCATTCATAAAAATATATCGAATGGAAAGTTGGCGTGCGGATTGTGTGCAGATGCTTCTCACGAATTTTTCGAGAGGGAGAGAGAGAGAGAGAGAGAGAAAGAGAGACATAGAGAGAATAAATACCGAAAGAAAGGAGAGCGATTTTACCTTTTTGCTACTTTTCCGACGATTTTGTATTCATTACAGTACAACGAAATGGCATTAAAACTAATGCATCGTGGCGAGATTCACGTTGATTTATCTCAAGTATGCGACATACAACAGCAACAACCAGACAACAATGTTTAGCGCGCTGGGAAAAGTAACGCTGCTGATAATGATGATGATGAGAACAAGAGATTGTGTGTGGAAATGGACTGAAATAGGAATTGACTTTTCACTGCATGAAAATTGCGAGTGTCGAGAAATATAGGTGCAGACATGCGTATCTTTATTGCATTCGGCTCGGATTGTTCGGACGTCGAAACGGCAGAATGTCTCTTCGGGAAGAGAAAGAGAATAAGAGAGAGAGAGAGAGAGAGAGAGAGAGAGAGAAAGTGAAAAGCGGGCATTTGGATGCAAAAGCAGCTTTTCGCAGCCATATTATCTTAAGCAGCGATTGCTAACAGCGTGTGACGCCCGCTAATGTACTGCATTGGTGTATGCTAAATCAGCTGCTACTCATTGCAAATTTAACGCTGTCACACAAAAGTTATTCGATTCAAGTTAACAAGTGCTGAATATTAATGCGTTCGCATTTACATCGTCAAATGGTAAATTGCATGCGTGACACGATAGAGCATGGCACAATGTGTATGCGTGTGTGTATAAAGGACTAAAAATAGAGAGTGTTTTTCATCTGCTTCACCTTCTTGTACTGCCGATAAGATTTGACGTGTCGAAGACCAAAGAAACGAGTTTGTTTTTTTCTTCTCATTCGGTGTTGTTTGTCATTTTAAGCAGTGGACACTAGGGTGTTTTCGGTATTTAATAAACAGAAAATGGTAGTTTTAATTTGATAGAGCAGAGAATTTGGAATCGATATATTTTTGTTCGGAATCAGTCCAAGATGCCACTTCCCACTGAAATTCGGGCTTAGTTTGATGTTTGACAAGACCAAAATACATCTGCGCGAATCACTGTGTGCAAATTGAATGTGATTCATTCGCACAAGTGCATTGGTAGCCCTTCAAAATGTCAAAGAAGCCCAGATTTCATGATAACAGCTCGTTTTTGTTTACGTTTTGGTTTTGCTGCAATTTGGCCTCCCCAGGTTTTGTTCGATTGGATATTTTAGTGGATTTAGATAATCTATCGTCTATTTCAAACCCATTGAATGAATTTCTGTGAAAAAATGAGTTTGTCGGTGTTTTTTCTATGATTGAGGAACCGGTCAAAGAGGCAATAGAATTTTTGTAAATTTTCGACTATTTGGCCACTTTTTCCAATAAAAATTACGTGAAAAAAAATGTTTGCATTGAGAATTCATCTCTGGCAGTGAGATTGAATCGAACAAAGTGGAAAATATCAGATTAGTATCAGCGAATAGTGATATAACCTCAAAATTCGACGAACATTTGTTTTGCTTGTGGGAAGTGGCATCTTGGACTGATTCCGAACAGAAATATATGAAATCGATTCCAAATTCTCTGCTCTATCAAACTAAAACTACCATTTTCTGTTTATTTAATACCGAAAACACCCTAGTGGACACAAATGCCGGGCGATCCAAAAAGTCAATTAGTTTTGTCTCGTATCGTGGAGAGACGACACTGGCTAAACAAAATTGATTGGATTTGAAGCGCATGGTATTGCGCTAAAGCGCAGACTAATGCCTCTCGATATTTACACATCATCGTTAAAGTTCAACCAGTCGCCGACTTGCAAATCGTCCCTCATTCACTCTGTTCTCACACTCACTCTCCAAATCTCGTTCAGCATTTTATTTAAATAAATTAGTCAAAATTTATTTTATTAAATATTCATATTTACAGACATTTTGACATATGAGCGAGCATCAGTTGTATGTACGTTTCTTTTTTTCTCTCATTTTGTCGGAATTTTGGCATCGATCTCTGCACTGACTTTTTACTGGCGAATGAAAAAGATATTTCGATCTCATAATTGCAAATTTAATGCAAATTTACATGAAACATTTTCAACGCTATATTGATGTGAAATGCATTCAAAAATACGGAGAACGAATGGTGCTTACACACGGTAGTCACATCGCAAAAGTGAGAGCACATCTCAGTTATTTCGTTTATATTCAATTCTTTCTCACTTTCTCTGTGTGTGTGTGTTGTGTGTGTGTGTGTGTGTGTGTGTGTCGTCAATCGATGCACATTTTCTCTATCTCTCTATAATTTTTGTCACATTTTGACTTTTATCCACTATTGAGATCGAGTCAGTCGCGAGGCAATTGCTCAAGCCCATTTTGTAAATTGTAATGAATTATTTAATGTTGCTGTTTTGCGCAACTCGCACAACATTTGTCGAAAATAATCTCGAGCACTAATGCCACTTAAATCTTTGGATTGGATTTAATATTTATGTAATCATTCGTCGTTTGTTGTTGCTGCTCTTGCTATTGCTGATGCTTGTCTGTTTGATTTTCGTTTTTTTCTTTCGTTCGTTCGTTCGTTTGTTGCCGTTCGAAATATAATTCACAATTTCACACAGAAATTAAAGATAGAAACATCAGCGGCAATATATAAAGTAAAAGCAGTGCAGTTAAAATGTGCGGCATGGGCAAAAGGAAAAACGCAAACGGAAAAGTACGAACGTGCGCGCGACACATGCACTCAAAAACTGAAAATTGAATTGAAGGGAAAACAATCGAGAATTGAATGACAGATGCTCGAAAATGTTGGGAATTGCGCGCTGGCAAAGAGCACATGATAAATAACCCGCTTGAAAATCGAACAGCACAGTTAGTTGGCTAGTGCACATGCACATAATGTACTCGACTTCGTCGCGATGCACTCAACATATCGAGGCGTTAGTGCGCTAATGTTGTGTGTGCGTGTGAAAATATCTTCACCAGATCCAAAAAAAAACGAAACGTTTTTATCACAATTACAACATTTTTTTTAATCAACACCACACAACTGACTACTCCATTACTCAATTTTTCACTGCTTTTTTGGTTCTCTGGCTTTTGTGCGTTTTATCTTCATTCACTGCTCTTATTAGCTTTGATAGATTTTATGGCGTGTGTGCCTCAATTTATCTTGGCTTGCTTTCTCCGTCTCGTTTTCTAAAGACTTATTCTCTCGCTTCGCATGGATCAAAACAACGGGCGATGAAATGAAGCGCGAAATTCCGAACAAGTTTGTGAGATAAAAGGAATGCTGTTGTTGTGTGTTGTTTTTTCATTTTTCTTTGCTTCTCTCTTCACTTTAAATCGATTTAGTGAAATATTCGATCGGGCATCATTTAACAAATGAATAATTGAAAACCATTTTTCATATCGAATGGATCGAAACATTGAAGAATTTGGTATGTCTGTTTTTCTGTTCGTCCATTCGTGTGAAGTCATTGCTTGAAAGGGCGTCATTTCATGTTCAATCGTAATGACAGTTCTGACTGAATATACTCGAATTAAAAATGCGTGCACCAGAAGAAATGTGCTAATAAGGCTCACAACTCATTTTATGCATTACGTAAGCCAAAAGTAAGATGGATCAATTCATCCTAAAGACCATTATTCATGTTGTTCATAAGCCACAAACACGACAGGCCAGCGAGAGTGATGTGTAGATAGAAAATCCGCAGACTAAACAGAAACGCAGGCCAGCCACAAATTGAGAAAAATGTTGGAAGCTCAAGAGTAAATGAGTGAATCGTCACATGAATAACCAAACACACATAAAAAAGAACATTTGCAGCGCAAACGATGAGAATGAGAGCGAAAGAGACAGAATTGAAGAATAACCAACTTATTTTAGTTTATAAAATATTAATTAGATTAATTACGGAGTTTCAATTGGTAGAGAGCACGCAATGAGTATGAGCGTAAACGAGCAACAGCGACAAAATCAAATCGAATCTAGTGGCCATTCTCTCTCTCTCTCTCTCTTTCTCGTCATGCGGGGCGCATCAAAGTTGAAAACCTTAATTTAATTTAACGAAATTGTGTTTGTGTCCGAGTTTGTGCGCTACTTTCCTTGGAGAATGAGCGAGCTGACGCAAGCAAATCGAGCAAAAGCGAGAAAGAGACAGAACGAGAAGGAGACTCGCAACGCAATTACTCCGTTCCGTACAAATTGCGGCCGCACAACGCATAAATTATTTATGTAAAGATACGAAAATCTAGTCATGATTCATGATGAGGTTATTTGATGATGATTCTGCTGCTTCGGCTGCTCATCTTCATGGTTTTTTCATGATTCGATTTTTGTAATGCGATCGTTTTTGTGTGCATGCGTGCGCGTATGTGTGTGTGTGAGTTATGTGAGTAGAGTGTTGCGCGACGGTCGACTATATTCACTATGCGCCAATCTGCAATCTGACCTTATTTCCCATCGAATCAATCGTGTTCAAGTGCGAATCTGTATGATGTAAAGAATGAGAGAAGAAGAAAATCCAAGTGATCGATTCCGCTTCCTCTAATCACCGTTAAGGCTGGCCAAAGCTCTTGAAGGAGCAAAAAAAAGAGAATACAGAAAAAAGTAGGATAAATGACGATAATGATAATGATATGTCCACGATGGTTACATAAATTGAAACTGATGACTTCAGCACACATCGTCAATGCCCTGCCATAAATAAAAGAAACGATCGAAAGAACGAACGAACGAACGTACAATACACTTTGATCTTAAACCTTTGCTACGTCTCGTCGTTTTCGCACACAGTGAACGCCGCAATGAACGCTGATAAATGATAATCACGGATAATAAGTATGTAAAGCGATGTGAAACGTGGACAAATACTACGACCAATTGAGAAAAGAGTCACATCAGCAACGGCAGCAGCAGCAGCCGCAACGACAGAAGCAGCAGTAACCACGAGTTCACAGAGAGAAAAAACATCATGTTCATTTGAATTTCTGCAAACCATCCAGCCCGAATGCTTTAATTTGTCCGACGCTTTTATCTTCATCTCTTTTGCACTGTCGTTTGTGCTATTTTTCATTTGGTCTGGTTTGGTCATTACGTATCCACACCACATTTTGCCCATTTTCTTTCCTCTCGATGTGCTCATTTTTTTCTCGTTCGTTCTTTATTTTCATTTGATGTGATCTCACTGTGCCAATGTGTTCTTTTGCGTAATCTTTAGCGCTTTATTGTTCACTTGGATAATTTGCGATTGTGGTTATAGTTCTTTGACGGCAACGGATATTTAGATTTGTGTGTTGTTGCCACAACTACGTATGATAATGACGCTGTGAATTTTGATACTTTTGCATTTGCACGACCGGGATGACGATGCCTTTTCATGTCTTCCCAGCCATATTGCGCCGAAATGGGAGGCGCACAAAATCATGTCCTTCATTCCAAATTCCAAATCATACACGATGTTTTTATACCGCACATATTTTAAATTCAAGTCGTTCTGTTTCGTTTTTCGAGCGATTTATTGAGCCTGGTTGCAAAATGCTTGCAACTTTTGAATCACGATTCTGTGCTGATTTTGTCGCCGCTTTGCGCTAATATACTTAGTTTCCAAAATACAAGCACATTTTTCAGCATATTATTATTGTACATTGTACGGAACGATTTATTTTCCAATTTATTCTAATGAACCTTTTGCAAATGGTCGCATTTCACTCATTTCATTCAAAATGATGTCATTTCGAAGTTAGTGTTGTTTGTTTTCTCTCGCGTTTTCAATCCGATTCGAAATCGTTCAAAGCAATCGTAAATTTTATTGAGCACTAAACGAGAAATTAATTTCAACACTAAAATCTGATCAACGAAAAAAAGCGACTTCAAACGCGGGGAGAAGCTACATAGGATCATTCACCATCATTGTCGTCGTCGTTGATGCTGCAGTAGCACACATTTTCCACAAAACAAAACGTAGCAAAACGAATCTCGTTTATCTTGATCCACGTCGAATTTGAAACATTTCGAACATTTTGAACGTGAGATAGAGAGAAGGAGAATGATGGTTTTTCGAAAAACGGTGATTGCATAAAGAATTGTTTTCGTTGATGCATTTCACTTCGTTGGCAATACGTGCATGAAGGAAGAAAAAAAAGTTGAAAGAATTCCATGAGCTAACGTTCGGACTGGTTAAATAAGTGTATGCACTGTGTGTGTGTGTATAATCATGTGCCGCTGCTGTGTTATTGCTGATTGCCTTTTTTCCATTCATTTTTGTTTCTCATGCAATCGAGAGAAAAGAACACACAATGGATAGTTGTAAATCCATCTTCGAAAACTTTAATTACAATGTTCCATTGTATGTGAAAATCAACATTATCTGGTTTTCGTTTGTGAGTGCGCGGGCGCGGGCGCGGACGCGCGTTAGCTCTATCTCCATCTCTATCCAGTTCGTTTCTCCTTGGGTTTTATCTATTTGGCTTCTAATGAGTTTTTTTTTGTTTTGTTACTCTGGTTGCCGTATTCATGTCTATCTACTTTTTTCAAACACTCGATGGTACTCTCTTTGGCGTAACTAGTTGAATGTGCGCATACATGCGGGACGATTTATACTTCTAGAACAAAATACTAAGACAAGTCTCGAAGCAGAAAGAGAGAGAACAAATGAGAAATAAAAGCATGTGCCTGAACGGAGGAATCACACACACACACACACACACACACACACACACACACAAAAACCGGTTTTTCTTCACGTACTCGATTCACGCCGTAGAAAATGGTTAATATCTATTATTTCATTGCAATGCGCAATGAAACCAAAACTCTTCGTATTCAATCAACTTAGCTCGCCTTCGCGCTGCATACACACATTCGATGTGCGATCGTTACACGTGCATGATTTTATGTGTGCGGGATAGTATTTGGTCGAGCTCATTTTTCTTCTTCTTCTTCTTCTTCTTGTTATTTTTTCTTCTCTTCCCAGTCAACACACATGAGCGATTGAAGTGTGAGTGTGTGTATGAGTCTATTTCATTGTCGAGACCAACAAACGGCAAGTACTTGAAGTTCTTATTCTATTGCGTTTGTTTTGTTGCTATTTTCAACAATCGTTGCTTTTTGTTCTCTTTGACTTCGGTTTTTGTCTTTCGCTCATTCGCCCGCTGTCTCTCTCTCTGTTCATCTGTTTTCGAACTGCGCCACATAATATCGGGTTTGTATGTGTGTACTTGAACAGCTGAGTAACAAATTACATCCGAATGGTTCAGTTCATATTCTGTTTTTTCTCGTTTCATTCTATTCATCGCTTCTACACATTTAATCCGTTTTGCTGGGTAATATCGCGCTGTTTTCTACTTTGCCAGTCGTTTTTTTGAAAGGTCAAATCCAAACGCTCAGATTAACTCATGAAGCGAAATGACCCGGAGAATCGAAAATTGGTAGAATCATGCTGGCATGGTACATTCCGAAACTCAAAAACATTCCATCATGTTTTTCCTTTATCCAAAGCAATCTCTTTATTAACTGCCTTTAATTTGATTTTTCCTTTCAACTTTGAACATTACCATCTCTCGTTGCTTTTAGACCGAATTTTCAGATCGAGAGATGATGCACTCCGATTGAGTGAGGAATTTAAAGCATTCATTTGACTTATGACTTTGGCTCATTTTTTTCTCGGTTCGTTCGTTTGGAAATATGAAATGGAAAATGCGTTTGTGAAATTTCGGAGAATGAAATGTTTTTCATTCGATGCTGTACATCACATTCATCAGTTGAAAATTGTCTAATTACAAACGAGAGGGAGTTAAGAGCAAGTACAATGATCCATTATTCATGCATCTTAATGTGCATCCAGTGAATTCGTTCGCTAGCTAGCAATACACTGTGAACGCTATGAATTCATTTGCTGCAATATTAGCTATGAATTTATGATATTCTCCCTTCGTTTAATGAACGCTCCTTCACGCGAGCATTGTGAAGTAGGTCTCAGCACGCAATGCAACCAGGCACATCGTATCCAAAAATGAAAATTCATTGCCACTTTTGGATTTGGATCGGAGAGCAAACTGCTTGAAAATGTAGTTTGCACACTCAATTCCCGCTTTTCGGATATATCGCGATTTCGAATGGCAGGCACTGAGATAAAGTGCAAACGAAATAGAAAGAAGAATAACACACACACACACACAGCGGAACATATGAAGCAGTCGAAACTGTTGAAGTGTTGTGCGCTAATGCGCATCGTGAAAAGTTTGTCGACGTTTCAAATGGCGCATAATTTATATCAGAAAATATTAGAAAAGAGCATAATGTATCAGGCACGCTAATGGGACCCTCTTTAAATCTAACTGATTCTCTTGCTCACTCCCACACCAGCACTCGTACTGCTGTTGTTCGCGATATTGTACACAGATCACCTGTGCATTACCATAAAGGTTAAGAATGCCATTTCATGAACTTAATATGTAATTATGTATTGGGCCATTGCAAAAATGCTCATGAATGTAAAATTCACACCATTATGTAGCACCAACACCAACTTCATTCGTTCGCTTGTTTGCTCACTCGCTCACAACATCTTCCAACATTTATAAACGTACTTAAATTAACTTTTGAACGAAAATATACCGTGGATGGTGTGCGCGCCGTCAACATATGCACACAAGAAGGTGTGTTGAAATAAAAAAAAGAGACCGTCATATGCACAACAACAAAAATGGAATGTGTTTTTCATATGTGAGTTCATTTCCCTCGTACTTTTTTCTGTCGTTGTTTGTTTAGTTCCGTGTTTTCGTCGGGAAGTGTCTACGTTGCCTGGGTGCCTATGCCCATCATCAACGTGCAAACACATTTCATGGCAACAATATCTTTAAAATGTTTTTAAAAAAAATCCATTTATGCCTGCATATTAGCCGAGTACCGCTATATCGGATATGTTTGTCGCCTTTTTCTTGCCATCTCTTTCTCTTACTCTTCCTCTTTCGCTCTCGCTCTGGTTCCTGCGTGCACAAACAAACACCACCACGGGCGTACTCAGGCAACAAACACACAGGTAGTGAGCACGAGGATATATGCTATGTATGTAATTGTATATTCAGTAGTCATTTTCGTTTTATTCGCTTCGTTTGCATTCAGTTCTATCAACACCGAGCAATTATGCTCGGCTGATGGCAGAGACGACGAACAGAAGAAAAAAAAATTACGTATTTCAATGCAAGAGTGGATAATCATATGAGTGCTTGTTGTTAGTTGTCGTCGTCATATACGTGCTCCCTTTCTCAAATGGGAACGCTGTTCAACTCGATTCTAATGTCAAGATAACTGTGCAATATGGATCCATTTTGACTGCCACGCACATTTACAGAGAATAATACCCGCGCACAGGGTGTGTGTACATGTATGCATATATCGGTTCGACATGTGTTGTTGGAACTTGGTGACTTTCTTTCTTTATTTATAAACCATTTGTAATACAATACAATTTGTTCCCGTTTTCAGTGTCGAGTAAAAAAAAAGTAGCGACAGCCGTCGAAAATGTCGCTCCAAAATTATGTACTTTCGGTTTTTTTTCACGTCGTTACTGTTGTTTAGTTGGTTTTCGCTCGAAGCACGGACATCGGACACAGAAACGAAAGCCACTCATTATTTGTTACTTAGAACATTGCTAACAAGTCAATCTAATTTTACGCTTCGTCTTCTTTTGCACATTGTGAAATCACATGAATATACTTTAAAGCCCGTAAATAAAACACACAAACATCATCATCATCATCGTTGTCATCGTTGCTGTTGTCGCTTTATGAAATTCCATTTTACTTATTCCTTTTTTTGCTCTCGCACTGTCTCGGAAATATTCCAATATGTGTATGGTAGAGCTATTTCAAATATCCCTCGATGAGTTTACCGACACAAATTTACATTTCCCATATTCTATTCATACCTGACGCAATTCGGAATATTCGCTTTTTTCCTTTCTCTCTCTCTCGTATGTGTTTGTTGACAAAATGTTAGCATTTTTATGCCTATTTTCAACAACTTTTTTTTTTCATCAACGAACGGTGAAGAAAATCAACTTTATTCACAGTTGGCATTCAATTCATTTGCCTGACATTCAATTCATCGGATGACATATTTTTTTTTGCTTGTACGGTTTCAACAGGGAAAAATAAATGGAAATATTGATGCGGTTTTAGAATATTTCATTGCTCCTACATATATGACTATGAAATGCAACCACAAACGCAACAACAACAACAAAACCCATCTGATTTTGAAAAGTTTTTGCGCTCAGATTGCTACGATTCAGTGAGCAAATGTGTCGATCGAATGAAGTACAGACAGAGAATTATTCACTTTGAGCATCTCAATTACATACTGACGTACTGAATTTCGAATAGATTTTCCGATGCTTCAATTGTCGAAAACTTCAATTGCAAGAGTTTTTACGAAAGATTTTCTGAGAATCATGATCCATTTTCTTCTGCTTCAAATATATAAAACAAAAACTCTATCTCGATTGATTAAAACTTGGAGCAATGAAAAAGTTACGGATTTAATCATAGCTATATTTCAACATATCAATCACGACTAGCGTGACCATAGCATATTTTCGCTCATAAAACCGGATGAAAATTTTGCATCTAAAAAAAGAGTGTTTCATCGACGAAAAAAAGAATGAAGATGATGATAGAAATTCATCATCAATTTTTTGTGATTTAATCGAAAAACTAAATTTCCTATTTAATTTAAAAACTGTCACAAACATCGTACTTTGTAGGGAAAAAAATATTCATTTTGCACTGTCACGAGTGAAACCCGTCTAATAAAAATGCATAAATGGGAAAATGTGTGAGTGAAATAACCGAAGGAAAGAATGAAAAAAAACAACCAAAATTGAAGCAGATTGGTCGATCGTAGTGCTTCCTTTTTTACGTTGATTCGAAAATGTATTGCATTTTTCGATTTACATTTTATGTACAGTCTGCTGAGTCCGATTTACTTAAAATTGAAATTCGTTCGGGCGGTGGTGTTTTTTTCTGTTGCGCTGCGGAAGAGAAATGTGAGATTTCATATTCCGTTTTCGTTGACTTTGGGGCTTTGCATTACTCAAGAGAGAGATAGAGAGAGAGAATGACGAAAAACCGAAGTACAGCTTTTTACAGGATTCCAGGAATCAATATCCGATTTCATTTGAAGAGACAATTTTGGTTTATCATCGATGAAAAAAAAAACCAGCGGCGGCGGCGAAGAAGAAAAAAGAGTGCTTAAGAACGTTCTGCAACCGAATCTGTCGTCTTGTGAGTTGGTTCAAATTGAGATATTGTGTTTCGTGATACCGTTATAAGAGTCTTATAAGACTACCGGATTCAGTTAGCTAATGTCTATTTTAGTTTTCGTTCAGCGTTGGCTTTCACGAATACACAGCAGCTAAATGTAATAAAGTCAACTGCTATATTGCTCTTAAATGTGGCCAGTTGGGCACAAGATGTTTATTGGGAGATTGTACATCGAAAATTATCAAATTAATGGCTTTAATTCGGTGAAATTGCTCTCCATGGGAAGCCGTTTGCATATATGTACCACCATGCCACTGTTCCAGCATTGCAAAGTCTGCATTGGACAGACATTGACTTCAAACCAGTATATACTGAGATTTGATTATTTCGCGTACAAAAACACATCCCGAAAAAAACCGCAGAAAAGTTAAAAATTGCTTTTCATTGTGCTGCTTTTGTTTTGTTTTGGTTTTGGGATGTACAGAGAGAGAGAAAGAGAGAGAGAGAGAGAGAGAGAGAGAGAGAGAGAGAGAGAGAGAGAGAAATGAACTGAACCAGCAAAATGTTGTACAAAATGAACAACTAGCGTACATCAAGATGAAATGTATCGAGCGAAGAGAAGAGAAAGAGAGAAGTTTTGTAGCCGCAAACGGAGAAGGAAAATTTCGATGACCACAAAGCGATGTAAGCGAAACCGAGATAGAGGAAACGTGATCAAGCAAGCTTCGTCAAAGAGTTACGAAATTGGATGTTGTATTTTTTTTCTCTCGTTGTATAGAGAGAAGTACAGTCTGTTCGGAAATTACCGCACACAAAAACTGGTCCATATGATCTTAGTTCTGTTTTTTTTTTTCTAGGCAAAACTTTATTTCGATGGTTCCATCAAATAAGCGATTTGTACTGAAAAACCGTCGAGTTTTTTTCCGGTGAAGACAAAAGCTAGAATGTTTTTTTTTCGTGTGTTCGTATCTCATCTATTTCTTGCTACACCATATCAAATTACAATTATTCTGTGTTTTCTTGCCCATTTCCTCTGCCACTCTAAGTAATGCCGAATGAGTTGATGTGTATGTGTGTTTTTTTCTCTCGTTCATAGTCGGCTTTGTAGTTAGAGAAAGAGATGTTCGTGATGAAATTCATGTGCGCACAATTGTTTTGACTTTTATTATTCGAACATTTATCTATCTCTTTTAAAACGTTATTCGTCAGTGTGTTTTTTTCTTCTCTTTATTCAGTTTAGTAGATAGAACAAACGACGCACAGTACTCGAATGTTTGCTTAGAACTCCATTTTAGTAATAAAATTCAGCTGAGTCGAACCAAAAATTAACTGTTTAAAATTCTTTCTTCTTTTCAAATAAAAGCAATGAAAAATGATTCATTCTTAATTTGTAAATTGTATATTTTCATCATATTTTCTGTGGAAATTGAACACAACATCTTTATGCACATTTCGTTTCGGATCAGCAAATTCAGCATAGTTGGCGAATGAGCGAATGAAGGCGAGAGCGAGTGTGAGTGAAGAATTGAAAAATCGGCACGGAAATTATTCGGGTTTTTATTTGGAAACGCTCCATTTTGAGAATGAAATCTGTACTTTGCATTATTGAGCTGTGTGTGTCTCTGCCTTTTCTCTCTCTCTCTCTCTCTCTCTCTCTCTCTCTCTCTCTCTCTCTCTCTCTCT
>NW_022595244.1:6956988-7087893 GCF_009176505.1 Sitodiplosis mosellana
TCTCTCTCTCTCTCTCTCTCTCTCTCTCTCTCTCTCTCTCTCTCTCTTGGTCTGTTCGACACGATGAATTTAACTCGTTGCTATGGAACAACATCGCAAATAATATGTTTAAAAAGTTACAGGGCATTCATTATCCGAATGACTAACCAACTAACAGTACGAATTCGATGAGCGAATATTTGTTGCTCTGCGTTCGTACTTTTTTGCTGCTGCCGCTGCTTCTTCTTCTTCTTCGTCTGTCAGTTCAACTAAATGTATCTTTGCTCATTTTCTAATGAGAACGTAACATGTTTGATTTGATTCGCAATCTATTGGAAATTAGATGAAATAAGTAATTAAGTAGCGTTTCTTTTTGGGGCACAGTGTGTGTGTGTGTGTTTGTGCCACGAAATACGTGGCCAGTAAATGGGAAGGAACCGAAATGAAATACAGCGTAAAATTAAGATTTACTAAAATTTCTTTGTGAAACCATTCGATTCGCTTCGTTTCATTTCATGAACTATGTGTTTTTGATGTTTCGCAAAAGTTTTTGCCATTTTCTCATTCTTGGCGAGCGATGTGTGTGTGTGTGTGTGCGCGATTGTGGATCATAAATGACAGACTGTGTCGCATTTTTAATTCAGTAATTGCATGTAGCAATTTATTTCTCAGGTGTAATTTTATTTCCGTCCCATACACACATTCACTGGACGCACATTTGCCATAAACACAACAAACTCGTCCTCATCACGAGTGCCTATGACAAATAACACGTTTTTAAACGGAAAAAAATACAACACGACACAAAACTAACGACAACAAAAAATCGTATTCCATTTTTTTATGATCAACTCAATTACGGACACCGTTGAATAGAATTTCAAGATAAGCGCACGAGTCGAATATAGTAATAATTGATACATAGTATAAATACAACCTAGAAAAAAGACGCGGAGAGGAGAAAAAAATTGCATTATATAATGTATACGACGCCAATGAAATAATGTTGTGGCGTCTCTGTGTAAAAAATCGAATGACAACAACATGCCACGGCACAAATGGAGAAAGATAGGAAAAAAAGTAGTGATGAAGAGAATAGAAAAAGCGATATCACACGAATGACATCTATAGTGTCTGTATGGGATTGGATTGGAAACAGCATCACAAACACTCGCAACAAAACATTATGAATGTATTTAGCGTGAAACATGAATTTCTATCATCGGGTATTATGTGTTTTTGTGCAATTGAACCCAATCGCCCGTAAACACGGTGTAATTACACCCGTTTGATATCATTACAGGCGCTCGCGGGATGTAAATTGATAAAATAAAAAGTATCCATTGAAATTTTACGTCCATTTTATAATAGGTCGTGCAATTTCATCGCGCCATTCACGCCTCATGATGCGAATTATGTGTGTGTGTGTGTGTGTGTTTGTCAGTCATTAAGATCGATTCGCGTCGATTATATCAAATTATTCCGTATGGCCAGCAGTTATTGATAACGACTTCAGTGTGCGGTTTTTGTGCGCACACTGACCATCATCATCGAAGCATCAATCCATGAACTTTGACTGTGAGTTATTGCTGCTAATCAAGCCGAAATTAGATTCAACTTTTATCCATCGTATTATATCGGCAATTAAAAAATGCCTCTTGGCTATACTTAACTCGAGCGAAATGAATTTAAGCATAATCTCGCTTTTATTTTACCCATAAATAAAACCATTTAACACGTCAATTTCCGACAAGCGAAGAAGAAGAATGATTTCGCATGAAATGCGCGCGTTGGAAGGTTGAGGGTCACTTTATTTGAGAGCAAATCTCTTTTGAAACAAAACCATTTTTTTCATTTTGGCGAATCTGCCAAAGTGATCAACAACGAGGGCCAGAAAAAAAAACCGGCTGATAAATGAATACAGCATCAAAGGTGTTGTTCGACCAATTGATTTTCCCAGCAAATAATATAATTGGTTATATTTTGTGAATGGATCGGCATACCGGGATGAAAAATGGGCGATAATCCTTTTTCATGCACACAAACATTGCGCCATCGCCATTTATCACGGAAACTTTTTTGTACAATTAATCCTGTGCCATTATGTGATGCGCAAGTGGAAGCGCGCAAGCGAAGCGCAAGTATGACTATTCATCACCGGGCCAATTTCGAATGAACAACAAAAAACCAACACACACTCACTCACAATTTTCCACATTACGCATTCTCCACACAATAATATTTTATCTGTGTGATAATCGCATTAAAGCTAAAAAGGTACTTTATACTATTTGTGTGTTCGTTAATCTGTGTGCGTTCTTTTAGTAGATTGTCGTTTTTTTTCCGGGTTGTTCTCATTGTAAAAGGCATGTACAAAATGAATGAAGATTAATAAAGCAATATAAGCAAAATGTCGACACGAATCAAATTGGTTTGATGGTGATGGCGTTGTTGCGTATGGTAAATGACCGAAAAATATACACTGAGACGAACCTGAGTGTGTCTGTATGTATATAAATTCACAGGTGAATTTATTTGGTTTCTAAATGTTGAACAAGCAATCTATACAGATATACGTACACACAATAACAACAACGAAAGAAAAAGCAGAATAAAAGAGAGAATAAATTGGATAGATTGAGCCGGCACAAGAAAAATAGGACCTGTGAATGCCAACAACAAAACTAACAATAACACCTTCTAAAATGTACGTAATATATAACTACAGTAATAAATTGAAGACACACAATAATAGCATTGAAACCTGTGAATACGTTTGTGATTGCTTTATGTACGCCGGTATTTAAGCACTTGAACAGAGGAATATGAATTGAGCGAGTGAGTGAGCGACCACGACTGGATGGGCGAACGAATGACAAAGGGAGATGGTGATAGAGAAAAATGAGTGAAGTAAAACCGCGGTGCAAAGACTCGAAAAAGCAACAACAAAACGTATAAACACAAAAAAACAAAGAGGAAACCAACAACAACAAAAAAAAACTTGGGAACTTTGAAACAGAATAGAATTGAATCATATATTCAAACACACACTTGTGCATCGGCCTATCGTCGATAGTATACACACGTTCCAATGTCGAGCGAGCGAAATAAACACAATACAATAACAACAACCACAGAAAAAAATGAATAGAAGTAACATTAGCGTTGATCCACCCAATGCCATCACCTAAAAGCCTTTGCGAGTAACACAATCTGTGTTTCGATGATATAGAGACACGGACTAAACGAGAGAAGTGTTCATTACGTTCCAAGTGTACGTATTTTATTCAGCTCTCTCACATGAGAGTGCGACGGCTCAAGAAGTAACTGAATAACACAAAACAAAATAATAGAATGCCAAGTAATGGCAGTGGCAATACCAACACTTCGATCATCAAACATTTTTTATTGTGGATCTCTATCTCGTCTCGCGCGCACTCATTCTTTTCCAACAATTTGGTGCTGGCGGTGTGTGTGTGTGTGTGTATGTGTTGTCATTTTTGCGAGCCGCCGTCAAGTACAAGTTGAAGTACAATGCGAACTCACAGCCATCCAAGTGGGGTACCTCATTTTTGTTAGTCAATAGGTAAAACAAGGCATAGTCAAGAGAGAGATAGAGCGCACGTTCCGAAGAACAACCACGTCACAATGGAGTGATATAAAAAAAAATTATGACTAGAGTATAAATACGGGCATACGAACAACAAACAGAGTTCATAATAACATGTCGAATTTATAAAACGGCTTGGCGGTCGCGCGCAAGCGACTACTAAACGGAACGGACGAAAAAAAAGTGCACGAAAAAAATGACAACAAGAAGAGAAAAAGAATATAACAAGAGGAAGTTCATATATTCAGCTAACAACAAAAACACACAACGCAAAGTGTGAGCGAGAATAAAAACAATGAGCGACGCAGAGGCACGAAATTTTTCTTTGTATATATAATATATAATATTTAAACATCGTATGAAGTTAATGCCATGATGATGTACTCTCTTCATGGCAATACAAACACAAACACATACGCACGCATCAATTCGCCGGAGCTAGCAAACATACCACATACACAGTCACTCACGAAATGCGTGTATGTGAAAAAGGAAGAGAGCTCAAAAGAAGAATACCTGAACAATGCATGACATAAAAATCGTTTCTTCTTCTTCCTTTTCTTCCTCGGGTTTATTCGTCATTTTATTCTCTTTCTCTGTAGTTTTCTCTTTTTATATCATTCTGTAACACCTTTGTATTCTCAGATGGTAATGGCTGTTGATGGATTTAGTTTATCATTGCGAGGATTTTTCGGGCAATTTTGATACTGTCGAGAGCTGATCATGTGCCTTGATAAAAGGTGAAACGAACGAGCGCTCGAAAAACAGCTGTTGAACACACTGTGGTCTTGAACATGACCCAAGACGTAAATGTGCTCAGCACACTACCGTATACATACACACATAAACCCGTAGAAATAATCTCTAGCTGTTATTGACAACTCTTGCGCTCTGAAACGATATTTGAGACACCAACATGGTTCACGTCTTTTGCGCTACCTCGAAGAAGAAAACATACTCGTAATTAAACCTTTTGCACATTAAAATGTTTTGTTACGCTTCCGCGAACAAATTACGACAAAGAAGAAGACGACGGTGGTGGCATGGCAGAGACAGAGTGAGAGTACGAGAGAAACGGAAGCAAGTTCATTATGTGTTGTGAGTATGTTCGTTTTATTTTAATTTTTATTCCTCTCTTTTCTGTCGTTGCCAGATCCAGCAAATCCCGCCACTGAATCACTTTGATAATGTGCATAAAACCGTCAAAATGAATGTAATTTGGCCGTCGCTTTTCCCCAAATTTTTCATGAATAATGCTTCTTTCCACGAAATACGGCACACTGGTGACTTTGAATTGAGCAACATATTTTGATCTTGTGCCGCTGCTGCCCTTTTTTACTCTCTCTCCCTCCCTCACTCTCTCTTTATTCCTTATTCTTTGAAGTAGCAAAGCACAAGTACTTGACTGCAGTGGATTAAATTTTCTTGAACGAAGTTTTCGTGAATGTTTCATATCGCGTTTTTGAATGCAGTTCACCTTCACTTTGCACAATGCATTTGGGGAATTTCTATGCGTTTACAACAAGTACATCCACTGGCCCATGTACTATCATTATGTGAACATTTGTTCCATGGATAGAGACAGAGACAAAGAGAGAATGTGGCTTTTTTTCCTTTTTTGCCTTTTGTTTACTCTCTTTCTCTGCTTCAAATAAGTTGTTTTCGTTAGTGCTACTGTTTGTTAAGCGTGTAAAACAGCATCGTTGAACTGAGATATGGCGTTGGATTGCGTGTGAGCCAGAATATGTGTTTGTTTGTGTATGTACGGTTCTGTTTGCGTATTTGACGGTGTCTATGCTCTTGTTCAAGAGAAGAAGAAAGAAAGAAAAAAAAAATGCTCGTGAAAGTTTTCTGCTTCAGTTTTCAACTCTTTTGTTTATGACTTTTATTGCTTGCGCGCGAATGAGAAATGTTTTAATTTCTTTTTAACATAAATATAAATTATTATGAATTTTTTTTTACATTTTTTCTCTTTTCGGTTGCCTCTATTTCTCTTGATGTGTTTTTATTTTGCTTCTTTGCCTCTTTCATGATCAAGCTGAGGCTTTTTTGCCCCGTCTCATATGCGCTCTCTTTCTCCGCGTTCATTTGCACGTTGAATTTGTTGAATTGTGTTCTTACATCAACGCCGCTCTTGTTCGCCCATTTCTTGGTTCTTTGTCTGCTCACGTCAGAATCCCAACGAAATAAAATGGAATTTATGCAATAAAATTGTACTCGTTCGTCGTCGTTGAAACGATTTACACAACAACCAAATGAGCTAAAACAATATAACTACAGGAATATATTGGGTATTATGAGAATAGAAGCGACGAAGAAAGGCAATTTTAAATGATTTCAAATAGTTTCAACTTTAACCTTTTCAGCTAATTTATATCATTCTCGAAAGAGAGAGAGAGAGAGAAAGAGAGATAGAGAGAGAGAGAGAGAGAGAGAGAGAGAGAGAGAGAGAAAGCACACGAAACGTGTTGTTGTGAGACACAAAGATACAATTCACGGCCACATAAATTGATCAATCAACTGAATGGATGTGCCATCGTACGAAAGCTAACTCACGCTCATCGACTCGATAAGGTTGATTATTTAATTTACACACACACACATTTTTCCAATCAAACGATCGGTTTTTTCCCTCATTGTCAAATTTGTGATTCAGCCGAATGATTCGCTTGAAATGTGAGAATTCAATAGAAACACACAGTCTGAGCCAGAGTTGAAAAACAATTAACCAAAAAGAGATATAAAATAACGTTTGTACCACGTAAAAGTTCAATTGACGAGGCGAGTAAGAGAATAAAATTTACAAAAAAAAAAATAACTAAAATAATACAAACGGCCATAATCAAACACATATGTTTAAATAAAATTTCTCTTTATATGTTTGCATTTCACGTGAAAAAAGACCGCGAAAAGAAAAACAAACCAACACAAAACTGTTATTTTTTTCTCCTCCGTTTCTCTTCGTTCGTTTGTTTCACAAACTTCGTGGTTGTAAACGAATAACAGATGTATTACATTCATTGTATGTAGTCGTAATTGTTTCTTTCTGTTGTTGCTCGTTGTTGATATGTGCATTTTTATCTATCTCTCATGCAAACCAACATACGAAATTACTTGTTTCGTCTCATTCATGTCGGTTTCTTCTCAGCCATTTCATCATTCAAGTCAATGGCTGCGAGATGCTGTAAAAATCGTCGTACTGTGTCGATCGGTTCATTTTTTTCTTTTTCTTTTTTCCTTCGCACTCCATCTCTTTCGTTCATTCACTCAATGTGCACGCGGTCGACAATAGAAAATATGTTGTTGTTTTCTTCTCAAATAGAAAACCCATTACTTGGCTTATTCGGTTTGGCTTCATGCACTAAGGGCTAATAATACAAACGTTTTCGATCATTCGCATTAAATGCTGGCAACCGATTTTCAACTCGTTATTTATTCTATACGTCGATGTTTATCGCACATTCAATCATAATTTTGTGTGTGTTTTCCTCTGCTGTTTTTACCGGAGAGATCGACAGATTAAAATACACATACACTACGCTCACACATGGCGTAACTGTTGAAATTGGGACAATTTTTTTTTCTGACGGCACAAACTCAAATTGCGTACAACAAATGAACTTTTCGAACAACTTCCAATCATAATGTGTGATCTTTTGTATACATTTAAAAATAATTATGAAAAAAACAAACAAACAGAAATACAACACACGATAACAATTAATGACAATCATTCGAGCAATGCTAAGGTTTGGGAACTTTCTGCCAATTATGGAACAATTTCATGTATACACAAAAATGAATAACTCGCTTTTTTCGGTATTGATGCTGATTTAGAAAAAAAAAACGGCTAACGACAAACGGAAAAAATGTTGCGGTAGGAAAAATTAAAATGTTGTAAAAAAAAAATTTGGACACACACCTTAGCTCGTGCTTGTGTTGGTAAAAGTCAAACACTCTCCAAATTGGTTTCGGTCGAATTGCTTAAAATTCCAAATGCACAATATGTTTTTTCTGCTTTAATTGAGAAAATCACTAGTTAGCACTAACGAACAAACAATAAAAATCGTTTCTATATTTAAAATTTATTTTTTCTTCTTTTTTTTGCTCTTTCTCGCTCGTCACTCAATTTAATTTTTAGCCGACAACACACTCAACAAATTACGTTGATAAAATAGTGTTTTTTTTTTGCTTTAATTTACGTTTCACCTCACACAGATTTACAACAGAAAAAAATGAACAAACATGAACAGGAATAATTTTTCGTTGCTTTTATGGTTGTTGTTGTTGTTGTTAGTAATTCAATATTTCTCTCTGTCGCTCTGTCTCAATTTGGGGCTTTTATCACATTCGCAATATATGAACATACATGTAAAATCGTAAAATTACTCATACAACTTACACTATTCTCTATGGATATGAACAAAATTCTATTTGATTATACGTGTGTGTGTGTGTTTTTTTTTTCTTCTCTCGCTTCGTTTTTAACTTTCAGCTTCTTTTTTTAAAATTTCGTTCAGCTTCTGTACATGCAGATTCTATGTTCTCCGCTGTGTATTTGCTGCTTTTTTCTTCGCTTTGCTGGATTGTATTTTAATTTTCAAAAAAAAAAACAATGTTGAACAATAGAATCGCAAACAATCACAAATTGTAGCCGCGCTGCTGATAGCATTCAGAAACACATACACATACACCGATGTGAGAGAGACCACCGAGAACAACACTGATATTGACTAAATGTACTGTTGGCATGCAATGTTTTGCACCTTCTTACGTTCGAAAGAAATGAACGTAGTAACGCGCGAGCGAGAATAACAAAATAATAACCGTGTATTTTAATTTTCGAATCGCGTCTTTTTCCTCTCTATAATTTTATGTGTTTTTTTTTGTTCGCTTGCTATTCGTTACTCTTTGAGCTTCTGTTCGGAGTAACACGATGCAGATTATTACATTTTTTTCTAATTGATTACGATATTTAGCTTTCTGTTGCTTTTGCTTAGTTCTTTCTCACTCTCTCGCTCTGGCAATAGCTCTATGTTAATTCGCAAAGCACAACAATTCGCTAACTTCACTATTCGCACAAACACAGTAACTAATTTTGAGGGCTATCGCAAAATTATATACGTATTTATCTAGAAGTGCAAAAGAATTATTGTTCACATAAACACGCAGTCGATTGATAAAACTGTACGATATGAATTTTGATGTAATGAAATACACCTGAATTTAATGAATCGCTTTGGATAAAATGTCTCAATTACAATGCTTTTTTCTCGCTGAATTGTTAGATTTGGCTCGAAAGTCTTTGCGCTTTGAATGTATTTTTTCACACGAAAGTTTTCTTTTTTTTCTATTTTCTATTTAAACTTTATTCACCGTTACGGCTCAATTCTCGATTGCGATAGTTTTATCGTTCCAAAATCTTCGCTGTTTCGCCGGAATCGTAATAACAATAATATTTCCGTTCCTTTGATTGTAGTTGTTGTTGTTTTCTTCAGAGGACTACTTCTATGCAATTTTCTGAACTCAATCAATTCGAAACGATTGGATTTTGAATTCGTATCAGACAGTGGTTTATGGTGCAAAAATGGTAGTGCCGTAAATCGTTGTTTCTAACTCAACTGCTGATATTCGACTGAGAATCCAATGTGCATTTGAGTTGAATTCAACGGTAACGCTGCCGTTGCGTCATGACAAACCTGCGATGCCGTGCCGTCGTTGTGCATGTATTCGGTTTGTTGGTATCATCCATTTGGAACGGAACGAACGATTGAGTGAAAAGTGGGGAGAAAATGGTTTCGTTCTAGTGACGAGAACGCAACGCGCGTGCGATCAACGAAACGTTCTAGCAACGGTCAAAACAAATGTTGACGCGGCGGGCGGCGGGCGGCAGACGATAAAAAATGCTTAACAATAGTCATTAAGCCCACCTGTGCACGCAGGATGTTAAGTGGTTGCGGGACTGCGGAAGAGCCGCATCCGAACAAATCCACTCAATTTGAAGTTTCGAGTGAAATTCGAGTGACGGCTGAAAACTTAACTGGCAGGGGAACAGCTTGAATCGTGTGAGTAATTTGTTGCTGTTTTTTATTCACTGTGTGCTCCGTGTGTCGGCAACTCTTTTACTGCTTTTTTGCTTTTGTTTTTTTACTCGACACAACCATATGTTTGTTATTTTTCGTCTTAATGTCTATGGGGCTTTGTTTTTCTCTTTATTCGTTCGTGCTGTTGCGCGCACATTACACTCAGAGCACGGCACAGATAGTTATCTCTTTCACGGTGACAGCTCTAACCCGCCGAAAAACAACGAATTTCACTCAATTTACATAAGCCGCCGCGGTGTTTTTTTCCTCGTCATTTCAACTGGCCGGAAACCGCAAAATATTTTCAAATTTTCCGATTATGAATTAATTTTCGTGAGTACACAGACGATTACGTTTTTTTTCTCGCTCTTTCGCTGTAACATCGGCATTGAGAGATGCACATTTTAATTGCATGGATAACGATATGTACGTGTTTATGATGATCGTATGAGCGCTTTAATTGCATGGCACTTGAGTATGAAAGGCTTTCATTGAGAAGTTAGGCGCATTTGTAATTACCAGGAAAACATACTTGTACTATCGCCGTAGATCCAATGGTGCGGTGAAACTTCGTGATTTATCATTTTTCGTCGTTTCCAATTGAACGCTTTGTTGATGATTACATAGCAACTGGACTCGTAAATTAATAACGACAAAACATCGAAAGTAGGATAATGATCCATGGACAGCATGATAACATTTCAATTAGGCTGGAAAATTTCCAAGAAATAATGCAATTCAAATGTACGAGCCATTTTTCTAGCCATCTGTCCATTTTCTCCGATAATCAGTCCGTTTTCATTGAAATGGCCAATCCAATTTCACTTTTTTTCCGTTTCCATTATTTAAACAGCAATTTTTCATTCCATTGTTCGTTAGAAACATTAAGCGAATGATTGGTAACTACGTTGGAAACACAAATCGATTCATGCGCTCAAACATTTTCAACTTGGAAAATCAAATTAATAAAACAACCATATAATTAAATGATTCAAATTTGAAGGGAAAAAATGTATACATGTGGCCAGTGTATATGGAGTACAGTAGCAGTTGTCGTCCGATTGGATACGCAAAAACCATTTTTGTGTACGAGATGAAAAGTTTGTAGTTTTAAATCCATATCGGATAACCATAAATGCGATAAAATACCGAAACTACTACTTTTTTTTACACAACTTGAAAGTTTTTGGTGGTGTCTGACCCCGGCCGATTCATCTCACTCGCTCCTTCAATCTTGCCACCGTTTCCATTCACTGAACGTTGTTCCAACCATTTACGGTTTTGTACGCAACAAAAAAAGTTGAACAAAATGTTTATGTTTTACTTAGTTTGTGTTTATTTACTTGATTTTTCATCGGAATTTTTTCTCGAGCATGTAACCTCGTAGTGTAATCTAAGAGTCTTTCGTTGCATGCATACACACACATTGAAACCAAACCAACTGCAAAAGAAGAAGACTTCGTTTCTCTGTAGCAGCAAAGAAGATTGCAAATGTTATCAAAACAAAAGACCCACAGTAGAAAAAAAAACAACAACAACATGAAGAACTTTTACCTCAACCCAAAACTTTAACACACAAACTGCATTTAAAACGCATTGAAAACGGAAGCCAGTCCGATAGATTCTCCGAGCTAGAATGTTTGTCAATAGAAGAAGAAAATGAGGGAAAGAGAGAGAAAAAAATTGCAGAATTTGTCGCATGCAGACGGGCACTCACATGCAACGAACGAGCACACTTGTGTGTGCTTTCTAAACTTTAAACCACGTGAAAATTTATTGGTTTTAGTTGCATTTGAATCGTCTCTCGATTTTCTTGCACACATTTACTTCGTCGATGTGGTGACTGTCGCAAATTTTCGCTTGCATCGAATTAAATAATGGCCAGATAGGGGAGAGCAAGAGAGAGAGAGAATACAAACTACTTTTAAGCTTGTGTACACTATTCGCTGTTATCGGATGGGCATCAGAGTGTTATAAGATACTCTCATGCGTAAAATGTTCATAATTACTTTGTTCGGTTACGGGTTTTTTGTGTGTATATTCTGATAAATAATAAGTAATAATGACTTGGTTACTGAACTTTGAGTGAGCATTTAGCAGAATCTAGCGATTAAATATGTATTATTTATTAGTTTGGCCGAAGTTGAATAGAAAAAATCAAGGGCAAAATAAAATTGACCATAGATTTGGATGTAAATTACGAGGTTATAACACCTGAAACAATCGAATTGGAAGTAATTCAACTTACATCGGTTAAATATAGATAAATAGAACCGTTTTCAACCAGTTAAATTTGAACGTTCACCAAAATTGAATAAATTATTCGTGCATCGGTCGACAAACGTAGGAAGATGAAGTTCTGTTCTTATTTGCCCAAATAATCCAACGAAGATGGCACACAGGTATTATCATCTTTGAGCCGTTTGGTACGTGAGTGAGTGTGCATGTGTGTGTGTGTGTGTGTGTGTCGGAAAGCGCGAGGCGTTTACACCGAAATCAATAAAATTGAGTGTAGCAAGAGTATGAGTAATTCATGTGTAAAATCTAGTCAAGCAAACATAATGTTTCCAGGACAACGTTCCGTTCCAACTCAATCAATCCATATCCGATAGCAAAAGCGATAGAAAAACAGTCAATAGACAATACATCGCCCACACTATCAATGTATTGGAAAATTATTATTACATTTTTCTTTCGTTTGTTGAATGGCCGTATGTGTGTGCGTTGGTGTCGTATCCACTTCCACCACCATACAATGTACATTGTACAATCACTGAGCTGTAAAATATAGCAGCATTTTTTCGGTTAACACATAATAAAGTCCCCAAACACATACACAATAGGACGTGCTTCAATCAAAATCTTATCGAACGCCAACCAAATAGGGAAAAACGAAAATTATATACATGTTAATGTAAAAATGTAGCGCATGTCACACAATTATTTTGTTCGGCTCGTATGACACAAAAGGTGCGTATAGTCTGCGGATGTTGTCTATCAATTCCCAAATGATCAAGCTCTCCTATTCGGCCCCTCGGCCATATTCACGAGTCATTTTTGTTTTTTTTTTTTTCGAAGAAAAAAAAATACCCAAATTGAAGCCAAATATGTGCCGCATGATCGATAAAAATAGTTTGAATTCTTCCATTTCGGATGGATGGCTCGGTCATCGTAGTTCCCGTGTTTTTTTTTCGTTCAGAATGCGTGTATATCGGTAATAATAGACAATTATTTAGATATTCGAAATATTCCACGCCGTGTAGAGTGTGTGTGTTTGTGTGTGTATGTGTGTTGCCATGGTGACACAAAACCCGCACAACTAATCAACGGAATAACGAAAACTACGCCGTTCATTATAGCTACCACCACGGTAATAGCACGAAAATTACAATGACGAAAAAACAAAACTAACCAAATGGTAAAGTAAAATTTGTCAACATCATGAGCGCGTCCAGCCATTTGCACTTCGGTGGTTGGGATTGTTTGGCGTTGGATTTTGGATTCGAATTTGTGTACATTCGCTGTGCGAAATGAAAAACTGTTATTCAACTGTATTAAGCTGTTGTCGTGGGATCCCAATTATGGCAAAATGGTAACAAATAAACTTTTGACTTAATTCGCTACGAAAATTCAACGTGGAAAATTTTCGAGCAATACTCATATCGAGCACAGTATTGTATTTGAATCCTGTCAAAAGTTTTTTTTTCTTCTTCAGTTCGCGTGTTCCATGTACAAACATATTATATATATATATATGACTTGACGTTCCGCCTGAGCTATCAACGGAATTGATCAGGCTTTTGTTGTTATAGTTGTTGTTTTTTTTCAGTTGCTGAAGGACAGCATACCATACCGGCATTGTCTCCAACACATTTCATATTTCCCAAATGGCATTCAAAATTCATTTGAAGTTTGTTCTCTTTCGTTCCCATGCGTTCGTTCCATTTCATATGCATGCTCTTAGATGTTTGTGTCAAAGAGCCAAATAAAAAGGAATTCTTTGAATTTTTGACATATGTCAACCTTATTAATATGAAACGAAATACCAATAACGGTAATTTGATTCACGAAAAACTTTTCTTCCGTACCAGAAGTCTGGCACGTGAAAAAACCGAACGGTTCCATCCCAGTTTTTCACCTTGTAAAAATGTATGAAACGGAAACCGTAATTCACTTTCATTATATTTTCGACTTGCTACTCGCTGGTTTCACCGATCATTAGCATGTGGCCATAAATCTTGATAAATTTGTTACAAATTACTTGTTATATCTTTGTTCATCTGCTTCCATTTTTGTCTTGCGACCAACGGCAACGGCGACGAAAAGTCAATGAAACATGCGCGGCTCCTGTATGTGCGTCTGTCTGTGCTTACCTGCGCGCACAAGTTAATAAAAACACACACACACAATTGCCTCACTATGTTCAATCAGCTGTTACGAACGATAACTTATAATTTTTATGATCTTCTTTTGTGTTCCCGTTTCGTGAACCACTCACTGTTTGGGTTCACAACCGGAGATCGAAAACACAGCAAAATGAATGTGCGTAACTCATAACTCGGAGGTATGTGAGTTTGTGTTTGAACGAGTTCAATGCATTGACCGTCATAAATATTTACAATGCTCCGAGCTGAACGAACGCATTGGAGTTTATGTAGGTGGTCAGCAGCAGCAGCAGCATCATCAATGCCAAAAAATTGATTCACCGAACACACGACGACGATGGTCAATAAATTACGTGTGTATGTTGGCAAATTGAAGATACCGTAACTAATGATAGAAAATGCGACACTCGCAATAATTAGACTTAAATCAATTAGACCGTCGAATATGTCGATGCATTAGTGGTTTTTCTGGTGTGGCCAAAGTACTGTATATTCTCGACTCTCTTCATTAAGTCCATTAATTTCGTACGCACTTCATATTTTAGAGAGGTGAGATCGGTTGCGGAAGGGACGAATATCGTCAAAGCAATGCAGTAATGGGAATTATCCGGCAGCGTATACACACGTTATATGTTATTGTAACGCAATGCGCGTACTCTAACACATATCGACACACACACACACATTATTCGCGGTAAAAATCCAATTTAACCGCAAAACATACCAGAATATGTCTGCACTCGAATTAGAAGTATCAAAATGACGCAATTACACTCGAAAGCTTTGAAAGTGTTTGTGTGTGTGAAAAAGTGGCGTCAAAATGCGCACCACTTACACTTCCAAGTTTGCTTAGAGCATTAGAGAATTAGAAACTTTAATCCGTATATTATTTTGCCCGTTTTGAAAACTAAATACAAACACTATCACAATGTAATTGAATAAATATTGTGACGATAATTAAACATAAATATTTTATTCTTCTTGTATTACAAAACTAACAAGGCTCACCTCTCTTTCTATTGCCCTCTTTCTCTCTGCGTGTCTCCCTCACGCTCTTCCGTTTAAAACAAAGATAATATTAATTTTCTTAATGCGTATTTGCGCAATTCGAATGAATAAACATGGTGAGTGTAACGAAAGAGAACCGTTTCAATTGACGAGAGAGTGAGAAAAAAGGACTTATTCATTTCTCGGTGGAATAGTATAGAGTTGAAATGCACGTTGCGCATAAGACGCTAACTAATGGAATATCCAGTAGTATCTATAAATTCAACACGAATGAAAAAAAAAACCTATCAATAATTCATTGGTTTCCATAAAAGCCATGCCTATACATGGTTGTGCGATGTTTGCTTGCTTACCAACAGCAATAGCAACGGCAGCGAAAGCAAAATAACACGACGATGGAGTCGTTAAAATTTCAATATTCACTCTTTTTATTCGCTACCGTTGCACGGAACCAGCGAATTGAATTATAGAGGATTGAAAATTCGATATTTTTTCCCTATCTCTCTCTTTATCATTCCCGTTCATACTTCTACATGGCGCCATAACGGTTGAGGGATATTTTTCCTGTGTCCGTAATTTTCGGATATATTGATAAATCCACTTATTTGGTAGGTTCCAACGGGTTCAAATAAACCGTTAGACATGTTCAATACATCCACTCGCTTGGTCTTTCGTTTTTATTTGATATGGAAATACAATTTCTTTTTCGAAACACTTCGAGAATCGATTGCTTCATTTATTTATGTCGATCAATGTAAATGGGGAAAAAATGCCAAACCGACACTACAGGTTCGGTTGCACAAAGCATAGCAATTGGTTTGGTATTTTGAAAAAGAAGAATAAAAGTACACAGTAGAACAAGAGAATCTAACATAGAATGAATGACTGGTACTTACAACTGAAATTATATCCACCTGTCCCGCCTCCTGTCAAATACTATACTCTACACTCAAATACTGACGCGATCGACTACGTACGCGAACAGAATGGTCGAAAACAACAAATAAATCCTTCGTTCGACGAAGACCGAAAAAAAACCAACAACAACCACGAATACGTTGAAAAAAAAAATACCGTTGAAATGCGCGCACTCACATACACAACGACATTAAGAACACCTTTTTAACGTAGGTTTTTATTGCTCTTTGGTAATTATTGTTTTTCTCTCTCTCTCTCTCTCTCTTTTCGTTCCGTTTGATTATTATGTGTCTGTTTAAATTACGCTTTGTTCTTCTTAAACGCGAAAGAATTTGACGTAGATGTTTTGATATTTAGTTCCAGCAGCATGAAATGACCGTATCGATGTGGTTGTTTCGGTATTATTTAATCGTTATCTCTTTTTTTTCCTTGCTTCAATCGCGTACTGCTCAAATCGATGTGAGTTTTGGTGCTCGAATCTCAATTGCTTCACACGAAAGTGTTATGGAATATCATGATAAACAAGTAACACCGTAAAGAAGCTCCCTCAGGCAAAAAGGACTTTTCCTCGCTTTTTGTGTGGTTGCGTGGCTATGTGTACGTCGTCTTCTCGTCACAGCGACCAGAACGAACGAACGAAAAAAAACCCACCAACAACGTACAGGTCTTAATGGATGATATACAAATGAGTTCAATCAATTTATTGTTTTTTTGTTTCTTTATTCCATTGCATACACATCGGCGCGCATACAGTGAAAACCCGCACCCTCTTTCTGTTTTGTAACATACATACACACGCGCGCGCGATCCACACACTTGGCTATATGGCAATCAGCCGTGTACCGAATTGACTGGCATAGACGGAGCGCGCGTGATGCGGATAGAAAAAGAGAATGGTAAAGCGGTAAGACTCGGAAAAACACACGGCACACACAAAAACCAATATACACACACCAGGTTTTATTGATGTGATGTTAACTGTTGTTGTTGTCGTTTCTGTTGCGACGCGTTACGATGTCCTTATTTGATAAAAAAAAAACAACAAGAAAATATTCAACTTGATTTTACGTCGAATGATTTTTGCTAGGGATTTCCAAATAACAATGCTTCGTTTCGGTTTTTCTTTATCGATTTACAAATAATTCGGTGTTATACCGTTTAAAATGGTTGGGAATGGACGCAGTTTTAGGACGAAAATCAAAAACAGTAACTTAACGTCCACGCTGTTTTCATTCACACGTCAGTCGATATTGATTTATTGATCCAAATACCGAATCAATTTCGTTTCCAAAATAGACACTTTTTGATCACCGAAAAAAAAATTCTGACTAAAAATTCTTCACTAATTGACTTTTTCTTTATTTTCTTATTTGACTAATGATATGATTTTGGTTTAGATGTTTTATAAACTACGATTTTTTCTTTTGGTATTTAAAAAATCACAAAATATTTTGATACACTTAATTTTACTATGATATGTATTTGGTTGAAGCTTAAATTGCTATGATATGTATGTTGATATTTCAAATGAATGAATTATTTTCGCTTTAAATTTCCATTTGATTTAATTGCGGATTTGAATGTAGAATTTTTCTTGTTAAATAAAAATTTCTTGGTTTTTTCTTCTTTCTTTGCGAATGTTGTACGGCAGGAGGCTTGCTCAGCAGAGAATTTCCATCGAACTATGAACAATATTGGGAAAATATTCTGTGTGTGTACATAAATTCCGTCTCGGTGGTGACGGTTTTTAAATGTTTTTCCCTAATGTGCGCTTGTGAGTGTTTTGCTCCCCACACACATACACGCTCTCACACAGAGACACATACACATGTGAATGCCTAACGGTAGTTCAGTCCATGTTGTTTTCCTTCGACAGCGTGTATTTTTTGTTGTCGTGTTGAAGTGTGCGTGCGTATAGCGAGAGAGTGATGTTTTATTTATCGTTGTTTTCAACTCAATTCCATAGGAACGAAGAATGGGCCAATGCATACATTCACGATGGAATGCATTCGATGTGATCCAAAAGGATAGGCAGACACGATGGATGTGGATGTGGATGTGTGTGCAAATGAAAGCCGTAGCTCGCATGCGCACCACTTGATTTTTCGTCTGAGGGAAATCAACCATTAGCACGTTTAAGCCTGTTCTCATGCTGCAATAATGAAAGACAGAGCACAAAAACATCAAAATGAGTTCGGGGAAAATGCATACGGTTTTTCTCGCAAAAAAAGGAACGAAATTCGTTCGCATGCGAACGCACAGATGGAGTGCCAAAATGAGCGCAGAAAATTTGAGATTGTTCGCCAAATCATACTGTGAAAATGTGCGAAACAACCAGAAATGAAAAAAAAAACTACAATATTTGTATAATTTTTGTTCATAAATACTTGTGTCGCTATTTTGATTTTATTGTTCTGTTAGATTGTTCGATAAATTGCTGACAATTATGTCTTTCGGTCGTTTTGATAAATATTTAATTTCCCACCTTGATTGGCTCCGTGAAATCAATGCGAAGCAAGAGAAACGCGGTTGCAACTTGCAATCGGTTTGCCAACCAAATGTGAATAAACCGAAAACTACATCTATGATTCCCAGAATGTCTACATAAATCATTTTTTGATTTGAATCTTATTGTGCTGTTTTTCCTTTGAAAAAATCCATTTAATGACCGAAACTCATCGTCGGTTTAACATTCATTTGAACCACTATTTGCTTGGTACTGTATTTCATTCAATTTATGTGCATTTCACGAGAATTTGTGTTAAATGACTTAATGGAGCGGACATTGTCCTCATTTGCCTCGGCATTTTTATTCCGCGAATTACCCTTTACTTTTTTATGGAATTGTGCAAATGCGTTTTTGATTAAAGTTGTCGCAAAGGGCTTGACTGTAAGCGAACGATATTAAAAAATAACAGCCAAATGCAACATCTTTCATTTATCCCGTTAGTTTGTTGTTTGTTTGCATGTGTGACTGCATTTCATGAAGTCATGCTGCATGGCATGGGCCATAATAAATTTATTGCGTTCAGCGAAACGTTCATTTATAATTCATTGCATGTGATTACGTTGACTTGCAAATTGGCAACATACAACGCATACATATACATACGTATTCAAGTGCTTGTGTATCACTAATTAATGAAAATTAACAATCAGAGCCTGGCTTCAGGCCACCACTATTGTGGCGCTCGTTGCGGTAGCCTCGGTAAGTAGCGTCGTTGCCAATGGTTGTCAACAACCCTTCGGGAGACTGGCACATTCGAAATTGTGCCATTTTAAACATAACCTCAAAGTTTGTTGTGTCAAGTGCAACGCATTGTTTCCCGTTGTTAGATATTAGTGCAATAAAAGCTAAATTTTTTTATTTGCGTTTTTTTGATAATAAAATGAAAATGTGCATGTTACACCAACACAAAATCAAAAAGATGAGGTTATGTTTGAAATGACTCGTCATGACACACACAATGGCACATTTGAGAATGTGCCAATCTCTCGATAGGGATCATACAAATGTCAAACGTAGTCAGCTTGTCAATTACAGCCGGGGCCTGTTAACAATGAATGCGACGTCATGCATGAGAAATGAATTAGAAGAATGTACGTACAACTTAAATTATTTATTGATATTGATTGGTCCGATTTTCTGTTCGTCTTTTGTTTCGCTGATGGTCATGAGAAAAATGCATCTGCTGTCCAAAGACTGACGATACCCAATTACATATCAATTATAAAATTTGTGAAAGAAATGGATCAGTTGGCGGTTGTACTGCATTTAAAAGTTCATAAATTCTCTATGGTGAAACAAAAAGAGGTTTACCATAAAAATGCATTATCCACAAAATCTAATCGAAAAAATGTACTGCACTTCAACAACGATTATCATCCATAATTCACATATTTTTCGAGCTAAATGACTTTCGTTTTAAGCTGTTTGCGGTGTAATGTTCCTCTTCGTCATAACTTTCTCCCATGTTGGCTTGTGTGCGAGAGCAGGTATAGCTAGGTCATGCATACAAAACGCGTGAATGATGTATGATATTGCAATTTTCCCAGGTGTGCACTCTCTCTCTCCCATCCCTCTTGCTCCCACTATCTCTTACACTCACCCTCACTCGTTCACTCCCTCGTTCCCTCGCTCCCTCGCTCAGCACACAACAAGACATTTTAATCAAAAATTCCAAACTCATTTAATAATACTCATAACTTCATCAATCCACTTGCATTACGGGTTTTGTTGTCGGATTATTCATCGCATTGGAGTGAACGAAGTGAACTGTACAATTAAATACACATATGTATAAACACGGTGAAGATATGGATTTGTGTCTGCTCCATTCCGAAACCATGGAATAGATCTGACCAAATCGAGATATCTGGTTTCATCAAGCATTCCATTCGAAAAACAAACAAGCTTCAAACTAACCATTAAATCAACTGTAGTGTCGAGTGAATGTGTAGTACGCGCGTTAATCCCCATGTTCAAGTAATTATATTAGTTTCAATGGTATTTTATTAAAAGTTTGTACTCACAGTGTTCCCATTTAATGTTTTGTTTTTGAATGCTTTTCCCCGAAAAGTATCCAATGTGCCAGAAGGAGAGAGAGAGAGAGAGTGAAGGAGAGGTGGGAATCACTTCCACCGGCACAAATATTTGGTATGAATAATACAGCGTGCAATGTCTGCATTCAACGAAGCCAAATGTTCTCGCGTACACGACAACAACAGCAGGTGCTACGAAGCGCAGGTAAATAAATATGACAACGAATGTGACTATTGCATTCATTTTTCAGTAACTTCACCTTTCTCACTGTCTCTTCCACTCCCTCTCTCCTCCTCTCTGTGCATAACTTCGACATATGCCCGAAAATATTTTTTTGTTTGTCTGCGCGCTCGCATCGTAATGAATGATTCGCTGCACACTTTGAACAACATATGTTTTTCGAATGTAGAATGCATAGCATACGCACAGACCGTATTATGCCGGTGCATGCACGATTCATCACCAGTTCTAATCCATATCGCAACTTTTATTCATCTTGCTCATTCGCCTGACTATCACATGTATATGCGTTCGAACAAAACCTTCACATCACTGAATTAACACGTTTTCATACCATCCATTTGCCGCCGCCGCCGCCGTCGCCTTCGATGAATGTTCGCATCGATGCACAATGTTCCGTTATGACGCATTCTGAATGCCATTCTGATTGTATTTACATGCGAATATTCGTTGATTAGGCATCTCGTTTTCTCGACATTATTTAATTTCTTCCTAGGGGCTTCACGCGATTTTGCAGAACGCAAATAACTCTGAAAAAATAAAAATAATAGTAAATCAAACCTTCAATCGTAAATTTGAACGATTTTGGTAGATAACGGTGAATATTGGAACATTTTTTGACTATAAAATCTGCACAAATTTACTGGTATGCACGTCAATCTCAAATATCTATGTATATTTGATAATATCCATTAGACTGTAATGTCAAAAAATGTTCCAATATTCACCGTTATCTACCAAAAGCGTTCAAATTCACGGTTGAAGGTTTGATTCACTATTATTTTTATTTTTCATACGTATACACGTAAGTTTGACATATCTATGTATATTCAGTAATATTCATTTGTCATTCACGATGAATATTGTTGAATATACGTGGATATTTCGGATTTACATGCATACCATTGAATTTCTAAGTTATTACTTGATGCGTGCGGATACAAAAAATGAAAAAAATGATTTTTCCCCCTAGATTTCTTCATTAAAACTCGAGTTGGAAAATCTAATTTGTTTGCCATTTGACGCTGTGTTAGAGTGAACATATGCCGGAAATGGGGAAACATACGAGATACTACACGAGTTGATTGGTTGCAAATGCGTTTCATATCATATATGAAGAGAAGGATCAAGAGGTTGCCATTTGCATGGAGACAATTTAATCGAACGTCTATGTTCTATGTTAATAATCATGTCGAGAGCCATTTTATTCCCAAACGCATTTTCCTAAAATATCCTTGTACAAATCTGGTGGAACTGTTCGAAATGATTGAAACAGAACAAAGAAAACACAGAATCATTTTGTTATTTTTTATTACGCATTCATTTATTTCTCATCATATATTATGTCCATGCATAATTTATCGTTCGTACGATTTGTTGGTTGCTTCCTTAATATAATAGCTTGTTGTTGTTGTTTTTTTTTATATTAAATTTGTTTATCTTATAAATTATTTTCATTTTGTCATTAGTTTTTTTGTTGTTTTCTTCTTTTTTTGTTTGGTTTTGGCTTGGAAAAACTCTCTAATCATCATTATCATCATTTTTTTTTTGTTATTCAGCAATAATACTTAATCAATTGATTTTACATTGAAGATTCAATCCAATGAAATTAATTTATTCAAATTTCGAAAGAAAAAAAAAATATTACACGACCATATTTTTTCTCTTCAACCGTCAACGTGGTATTTTGGTATATGGGCTGTGAATGCGGCCGGGCTTGCGTACGGTCATACTGACCGTCGCTCTGAATGCCCAAAAATTTACTACGATCCGAATCGTATGTATGCACACATCTTTATTGGAATGATTTACAAGAGCCTCTCTGAAAATTTCGATTGCAATTTAATTGAAACGACCACACAATCGGAGATCACGAGTTGATCCAATTTGGTGAAATTACAATTAATTTGCAATGAACATAGGTTCAGAGGAGGTCATTTCGTTAAGGGGAGCATGAAACATCAACAATATCAATAAAGCATCGTTATTGATTTTGGATAAACAAATGGTTCTTTTATTTCGTTAGAAAGTGATGGAAATGCCAATCTAGCATCTCTCCTTTCCATTTGTGTGACGAATATCATTTCGAATAAAGATCATATTTTTTCACGTTGTTTGTGTATGATTTTTCTTGTATTCAATTTAAATTTGTTATTTTTTTTAGCTAATTCTTATGAGATAATGTTCTTTTTTTCTTTTGCTGTGTATTTGGCTGAAGCATGTCATGAACCATCCGGCTGAATTGAGTTCGACCCAATTCAATTGATTCTCTTTTTTCTCTATCTACGGGTCGGCTCAGAACATACTCCAGCTTATTCTCTGAACGTGTGTGTGTGTGTGTGTGTGTGTGTGGGTGTTTTTTTTTTCATTTGAATTTTTCTTTAGTTTTCCCTCTTTTTAATTTGCAATTTAACTAATTTTAGTTGGTATTGTATATAGTAGTGTATTGGTAATATAAAATTTAGTATTTTTTTTTCGATTTTTTTGACATCTTTTTCTTTGTTCATGATGTATTTTTTGTTTTTTTGTTTTGGTTTCATCAATCAATCTTTCTTTACTTCGCATGCTAGATAAATGTATATATGCGCCAAATTCAGTAAAATGTGATACGTAATCTGAATGAATGATAAAATTTGATTTAGTTAAAGGAATTCCTGTTTTCATTTATTTTTCTCTTGCTTCTTCGTATCTTTTTGTCCGTGTTCAAGTTGAACACTGTTCATTCATCGCGCATTCATGGTGTATTGGAGAGATATAACCAATCGATCACAAACGATCAATACACAAACGAAAAGATCCGTTGTTTTTTTCTAATTTGGATGATGATTGGCGAAAAATGTGAAGAGTCGTTGTTAAAAAATGCAGCGCATCCATTTGATTTGGCTATCGATGTGACTTTTCGATTGTTGATTTTTCTTAATGAAATGAATGTGGAGAAGAAACATTCGAACATCATTTTTCAATGGGTTTTGTTTGTTTAGGAGACAGACGTGCTCAATCAGATAAATGATATCACACAATTTTGAGTTGATTTTTTTTGGTTTTCGTTTTTTTAAGAATAAACAACAATCAACAATTTAGTCATGCTTGTGTCAAATTCCAAATCGTTTCGGGAGGCATTTGCTCAGTTTGTAATGTACATTTTGAAATTGGTATCTTTTTTGTTGTCTCTCAATTCATGTTTCATTGACAAATATATATGTAAAATATGGAAAATGTGTATTTGCATGCACGCGGTATTTTTTTTTTTATCAATTATGGAATTGTTCAATTGTATTGATTCGAGTATTTATTAATTTGTGATTTTCTTTATCGGGAGGAAGCTAAAGGTTTGTTCTAGCAATGAGATATTGTTTGGTTTGTTAGGTTTCGCCTGGAAAAATTGGACACGCAAACCAGTACAAATTTATCACTTTAAATCGATACAGCTTGCATTTGTGTGTCCATTTTTTGTTGTTTGTGTGTATGAATATAATGCGTAAATATGAGAGCATTTTCAATGTTTAGCATTTTAGTTAGTTCAACAGACACGGTTCGTCTTTCTTTTCGATTACAAATAACTGTACATATATTTGTTTGTTAGTGATTCTATTGAAAAAGGCATACAAGAGGTTTTGTTTATTTTATTTTTTTTTATTTTTAAACTAAAATGTACAAATACATTTCGATTCATTTATTTGCATATGGATAATATAATTTACACTGCGGTTGCTGACGCCATTTCTCACAGATCGTTCGTAGTTTTTACTAAAATGTATTATGTGTGTGTGTTTTTTTTGTCAATTTCAGTTACCTGCGTATTCAGCGTAGTTTTTTAAGAGACGTGGTTTTATAATTTGCTATTAAATTGTTTAATCATTTTTTATTCTCTTGTTTATTGAAAGGTTCGGTGTCATAAAAATCTCTCCCTATCTCTGTGTCTCCCTCATTTTCTCTGCCCTTAACACAATTTAAATAACATTCCATTTCTGCTTTTTCATATCTTTGTTTCACTAATTTTTCGTTTATTTAGAGCGCTACATCACATGTAATCATTCAACTACCCGTAAAAAAGTAAAATGCAATTTAACGCGCGCCAGCCACGCTTTGTGACGGTTGTTCGGCTGCTAAATCAAGAAACAGAAACACTTAAATACATGCAATTGTTGTTGTTTTTTCTTTCTTCTCTTTTTAAATACTGGAATTTAGTTTCTTGAGTTTTTATTGTAAATAGATTGGATCTCTCGTTATTATTTCTTTTGTGTGTTCGTTTTCTTCATAAATTCACTAACGATATCAACGGATGAATTGCGCGTGAAGGCTGCCTCAACTTTATTGTTTCATTGAATAAAATCGGGTCTGTCCGTGTAGCAAATAGTTCGAGCGACACTCAAATGTTTTCATTTTGTTTTCATCATATTTGCGCACATTTTTCACGCGCTAATTCATTCGCACCCAATTTACCACTCATTCCACACGCGCTTCCATCAGATGTCGCTAATCGTTTGATGTGTTGGTGTGTGTGTGTGTGTGTGTGTGTGTTCGTTCTTTCAATTGGTTGTTTCATTTTAATAATAAAATTTGTTTGTCATAATTTATTTATAATGCAATAATATTCGTAAAAGCTTTTCATTTTTCTTTTTATTAAGTTTACCATATTTTTTTGCGTGATTTTTGTTGTTTTCTCTCTCAGTTTCCTTTTTTTCTTCTTCTTTTTAAAAAGTACAATTTATTTTTTAGTTTGCCATTTAACAAAAAACACTAGGCATTAAAAAAAACATTTATATATAAATTATATGTCTTTATTTTTTTTTTCTATTTTTTTATCTCTTTTTTTGTCATCTATTTCTGTTCTCAATATAAATATTTGTTTGTTTGTTTGTTATATGAGTATATTTGCAAATTTGAATCGTTTGTCTGCTTGTGTTGCAACGTAAACGAATGTTTTTGGACTGTCGATGGATCGATTGTTTTTCTTTTACTTTTCCACACGACCATGACGTGTTTCTTATTCATTCATCATCTGTGATGACGTTTCGTTTGCATTTCGGATGATTCATTCGTCCATCGTTTTGCGCGAAACAGACAAATTAATTTCCTATTTTTTTTGGTTTTGTTCGAATGGGATAGATTTGCATGTATCTTTCTTGTAGCCACGAAGTTGATAATAATTAAAAGGTGCGAAAAGATAAACGAAAAAGACGTGTGCAAATCAAGAAGAGAACAGATTTCGTTTAAAACAATCTAAAGCCATAAAATTGAGTTGTTTTTTTTTCTTTGGAAGAAAATGGATATGGAAATCAAATGTATAGCAGTGTTTAGCCGCATAATCACGTGCAGTAAATTCATTCACAAAAAAATAGAGAGAAGTTGATGGTTTCGAAGCCAATTCACTCGATTCACCTCATTCTGACCAGATTGAATCGGTTTAAGCACCATTGCAATTTTCACTGTATCCCAACTGAATACGTCATTTCCAACTTATTCCTTACTATAAATTCCACAAAACCAATTATTTGCATCTGCCTTTAATTGATCAGTGTTCATTGTTCAATTCGATCCTTTGTCAAAACGATTAGTGTTCAGCCACGTCGCAGGTATTTCATTTTCAAATCAATTGTTTTTTTTTTTCTCACAAATGTTCACAATTTCAATTCGATTCGATCAAGAGCAATGTTAACAAATGGTATGTAACATGTTTCTTTTTCCAAGTATTTATTTACAATTTGAATGTTGTTTACATTTCGATCAAATGAACGGTTGGTTTAAAAAAAAAACTTTTTCCATTGGCGATCGTATGTAAGTGTGTGAGAGATTGGCTGTGGATCGTGACCATGTGTTAAAAAAATAACAGGCCAACAACAACTCGTGCACTGCCATCGCTTGGATCCGGTTCGATTTGGGGGGAGGTGGCGAGTATTCGAAAATAAATGGTTCGATTGAATGAAAATGTGTCTCATCCGAATTTCGGTGTGTGAATCACTTTGGATTGAATTCGTTCCAAACCTCACTGAAACGAGAAGATATACAATGGTATAGACAGAGATTGACAGTTAAATTCATTCTACAAGATGGTATGCTTGAAGTGCTTGATCGTGAAATCTAAATATATATTTTCTATATGGAGCCTGTGTACTACAGGTGTGTTTTTGGTGGCTTGAAGCGTGAACGAAATTAGAGATAGAGAGAGAGAGAAATGTCTGTGAATGAAAAGGAGCAAAGTTATGCTTTGTTATGTATTTTTACTGCTTCTAAATGCTAGATTAATGGATTCGGATGAATTTAAGTTACGACGTTTAAGTTTATCAACTAGTGTTCAATCTTGTTTGTATCAGAAACCATCAAATGTTGTTCATTGTTTTCTAATTTTTTTTGCTTTGGTTCATAGTGTTTCAAGGATTTTCTTTTCATCAGTAGAAGTTTGAAAATAAATGGTAATCGTATGATGGAATGCTCCGTTTTATCCGAGAAATCTGTTGTCATTTCTAAAGATGTCAATGGAAAGGGCGATGGAATTTCTTATAGCAAACGAAATGCGAACGTTTTTAATTGCGTGTATTTGCGTTAATACGAGAGAAAATGTGGTAAAAATGTACTAACGCAAGGAATTGAAATAGTTTTTGGAATGAGTTTGAACATAATTGAATGAATTTAAAATTTTATGTTCGCATTGATTTCCCATTCTTTCTCGTATTGATCACAAAATTCAAATGTCTTCTGATTTGTTGGATATGTATGGGGTTTTTGTAATACACCAAAATAATATATATACTAGGGTAAGACAATTTCGATCCATTCTTCAGACAGCTGCTAGCCTAGTCTACAATGGATGCTAAAGATGGTGGTCTAGCGAAAATTGGCATACGAAAAACTAAAATGGATAGAGCATGGCTTCATTTCATGGCAAAAATGTTTGACTTCAAATCGAAATATGTGAAATGCCACAGTAGTTTTTTGGGTTTAATTTACAACAAAAGGAAATAAAAAATCAAATGTCAACTTCTTGCCCGTTCTTACCTTGCCCTTCTTATCTTCTCTATTTACAAAAAATTTCGTTTGAACGGAACGATACTTGCGAATATGTCTCAAATATTTCTCAAATAAAACAGAAAGAAAGTCTAGAGAATGGATTAAATCAAAATGTTGTCCGGAGGATGGGATTTACAGAAATAAACGTATAATATCCATGTAGGACTTTTCATATGTGGTTATTATCAAACAAAGCATTTATCCTCATATTTGCGTCGATTTTTTTTGTTCATTTTATTTGTTAAGGTGCCATTTAAATTTTGTTTTTTTTTTTGGTTTTTTAAAGATGATAACAATGTTACTTGGTGAATAAAAGTTCTTATTTTTTAAGCATTTCTTTTGGTATTTTCATAAAATATTCAATGTTTTTTTTTATTCTTTTCGCGTTTAAGTCGGTTTCATTTATGTTTCGGGTTTCAAATTTAAAACTAAAAAAAAACAACAACCGAATCATAAATAGATAATTTCTTTTTTCAATAATAATCTGAAATATTTGGTATGTTTCTTTCCCTCAATAATCCGTTGTAATAATAATAATAATAATGATGATGATAGTGACTATAAGTAATAAGATGTACGAAAATTTACATGTGTTGCTTCGAAAGGCGAAAAAAAGCAATTCGTCAATGGGATGAATGTGAAAATCGAATACACTTTCAACGCTTGACATTTCGCCTATTCGCGCCCGAACAATAGTCACAGGAATGGTTGTTGCTGTTTTTTTGTCGTCACTGGATAATTTGAACGTGTTTTCGCATTTTTTTGCAATTTTTACTTTTTGTTCAATAATTTTTCGATTTCACAAATTTTTGGTATTTTTATTTTTGCCTTGACATTTGTTATTTTTATTCACATGTACACAATAATCTTATATTTTATTTTTCATAGCTTTTTTCGGGTGACTCTCGTGTATGTGTGAGAGAGAGAGAGTATGCAAATGATTAAAAGTTGCCTGATAATTTCTCATATTCTTTGATGTTACTCGTTTACTTTTCATCATTTTTAGTAGGTTTTTTTTATACAAATTTAGGCCATTTATAAGTTCTTCATTTGAATAACGATTTAGTATTTTTTTTCCTCTTTTTGTCATTTAGATGATCGCGCGACGATGCGTTCGATACTTCAATTTTGGAGGATTCAAACGATTAAAACAGATTTGTAGATTCCTAACTGCTGATAGAAATGAAGATAGAAAGAAACAATCATTCTGATGAAGTAGAGAGAGAAATGTAAAAACGAAAGATAAAGCAATTTTCAAGAAATATGTACAAGCAACAACGAAACGTAGACTGAAAGTTGAATAGACAAAGTTGAAATGGAGAAGGAGTTGGACCGGGAGCATCGTCGAAACAAAAAGAAATGCTGGTAGAAGTGCCTTTCTACTACTGTATATCATACATGTATACTACACAGATCAGTATCGTCTTGAAAATTTTCTCTACTGCATGTATCTGTCGCATTGAAAAAATATAGTTTTACATCTTGTATACAATTCATCATGAAATTGCTATTCCACATCAATCAAACATTCTCTATTCCACGGGCTAATTTGGTTTAGTTTTATATATAGCAATGTTCTGTATGCGTGGTGAGTGTGTGTGTTTGTATTGTTTTTTTTTGTCTTCTCTTAGATTGTTTTATTTTCCTTTTTGTTCTGGTAAAATTTCGGTAGTATTTGATTACAATAATAAAAGGTGCAAATGGTACCATTCCATGAACATCTCTATAATATAGCAAATGTTATATCTGTAGCGCAATCAATTACTAGATTTTCCTAAAAACATATTTTTCACTTTTTCTAATTCTTTGTTGTTACTCTCTGTGCTAAAATTGTATTCGTCATTTTGTTTATGTCATTTATTTCGCTAGAGTTAATCATCAAATTATAACGTTATTGTCATGTTCAAGATTTCAATCATTTTCAATACATAGTTTCTTCATCTTCATCCACTTCTATTTTCTTATTGAATTTTCCCTTTTCATTATGTTCACTTGGTTTAGCTTCTTCTTTTTGTTTTAACTATATCTCCTAAATAAAAGTTTAGCATTTCTACAATTAAATTTCATTCCCATTAAACAACATAGCATTTTAACAAATATCTTGCATTTCTTATCTTCTGTTTAAAAAAAACCGGTTCATTTTCCTTTTTTTTCTTTCTTCAATTAGTTGATTAGTTGACTGTTGATTGGTTTCTGTGTTTGTTATTGGTATATCTCTTCTTCGATTGTGTTGATGTTATTTAGCCCATCATTGCCGTAGTTCACTTTTTTTTTATTTTCTATCTTTTCATTTCTTTTCTTTTGTTTGTTTACGTTAAAATGCAAAATACATACAAAAATATCTGTGACTGTTTGTTGTTGCAGTATTGAAAATATCAGAGACGGAAAGCGATAGCGAAAAAGAAAGATAGAGAGAAAGAGCATGCTGCATAGTTTTGTAATGTCTACAATTCAGAACAGAATAGAACATGGCATTGGTTGTGTTGTGATATCGCTTGTGTGGTGCGCGGCTTTAATGAAAACATTCTCTTTTTTTCCTCTTCTCAAGTCGATTGTGTTTGGTTTGGTTTGGTTTTTTTTATTGTGTTGGTTGTAGTGTCGATGAAAAAGCTCGTTTCGTAATATATTTAGGAAGATTTATAGTTATTGCTGAATATTTATGTGAATCGAATTTCCTTGCTATTTTTTTGTTTTGGTTTTGGTTTTTGAGAGTGTGTGTGTGTGTGCATCAAAGTAAAAAACAATTGATGGCCTATGGTCACTATTGAAAATTCAAAATGGTTGATATTGTTTATGCAGATGCTGAACTAAAGTTTAAGTGAGTCGAGTGATGAAATGGAAGAACGTCTAGATAAACCCACACTTGGCGGCCCACTGACCATGGATGTTGTCCCGAATAATCGATACCAGCCGATCACAATGTTTGACAAATTTAAATTATCTAACATGATTTGCGCTACGCCCATAAACACTTTTTTTCCTTCAATACGGCCATAGTCACCCCATACAGTCACCTGGAACGAGAGAAGAAATTGTTTTTTTTTGTTACTTGCAGCGCCTTACATCAAGGTATAAACGAAACGGAATAACGAGTTAAAAATTAACTAAACTTTGAACAAAATAGAAGAAATTTCTTTCATTTCTTGAAGAAATGAATAGAATTTCATAGAAAAATGAAGCGAAAGATTCAACGAAATAGAAAAAAACAATGAACTCACCTGCAGTATGCATCCGGCAAATGGTTCTCGAAACACTAGCTGTTGTTGATACAATGGATCGAGCGTTTTTCGGGCGATCGTCGTTTTCGCTTTCGATATGCACTTTTTGCCACACACTAAATATACCTTGACATAAGGCGCTGGAAGTACTTTTGAGCCCGGCCGTAACTGTTTTAAATTTTGATTAAAATAAGTATATTTTCGTAATGATCTTCAGCATAATATGGAAAAATACCTGTAACCCTCTAGCGCGAATCACTTCAACTTCGAGGCAGCCTTTTTGATGGCACATGGATAGTTGGATGTCGCCCAACGATGATGCACCTAATACTTGTCGACCAACCAATTGGCCGGGGCCGAGACCATCGATAAAATCTGAATATTGTCCAACATCTGCTCCTCTAAGTGATGGTGACCACCTAGTTTTTTTTTTATTTCGGAAAAAAATCATCACAAACGGGATGAGAGAACACAGTATTCGATTAGTTTCTGCTTCACACAGTCAAATGAAATCGTTCGACATATACATATACACATAAAAGAAAATTGAAAAAAAAACCATTGAAAAATATAAAATCGAATGAAAAAACGTGTATGTAAATAAATACCATCGCCAACAAAATCATCAAAATTTATATCATGTATTCGGGTATTGATACATTTTTCAAAAGCTTTTAATTTGTTTTTCTGGTTTGATTCCACACAAAATTCATTTGTGTGTGTGTGTGTTGTGAGGAAAGGAAATGATGGGATCGGCGATCGTATTTACAAATTGATATATGATTTATCAGATTCTGATGCGTTCTAAATATCGAGAAAATGAAAACAATGAAAAATAAAATTTAAAAAAAAACCAAAACAAAAAAAGATGATCACTCGTCTAATAGATGAGAAAATGTGTTCCGATTTTCAAAAGCCAAAAGTCGAAAATTTTGAATTATATATAGATTGTTTGTTTGTTGCAGAAAAAATCATGTGATTCATAAAACACTGAGAATCGTTTAAAAAAATCACAACAGATTGAATTTGAGAGATAGAGAGACAGAGGCAGAGATGGTGGGGTGGTTATGGTCGTAAATCGTTTTCGAAAGATCTAATTCTGTTTTAGAGTTTTCACTAGAGATTTACAGGGAGATATAGTGTGAAGGATTTTCATATATAGCCTTCGATGTGTTTCAGTATGGAGCAAGCAATCCTTAGGCTAAACCATGCATGTTTAAATGAACCAAACCGAACCAAAAAAGAAAATCGAAGCTATAAACAGAAAGGGATGTCATACCAAAACAATGTAATGATCAACGAAATGATGAAGTTTCCATTTAAAAAAACAATACCAGAGATAAATCTACTCACAGTCAAAGCAGTACTTGAAACACATAATGTGTGCCAATTCGAAAATAATATCAGAACTAGATAATAAATTGCATCGCCGATATATAGGGCAAACTCATCGCTTCTTCCTTCATTACATCGCAAATGCATGCTGGATATTGTTATGCTCTTGTGCTGATATTTTTATCGAATTAAAAACACTTCAATGTCAACACATTTACATTTGTTAAAAAAAAACCGGAATCACATCCATCAAACAACCAATGTAGAACGAACACAAAGAGATGCAAAGCCAAAAAAAAACACACATTTATATTTAAAACGGAACACAACACATCTATCCAAAAGCCTTAAACTCTATTTTTAGTCCATCAGTTTCAGGAATTCGTGTAGAAAATTCGATTACGAAACGTTCAGAGTTGTACGTATTAAATTGAATAAATAGAAGAGTTTGAACGAATGAACACATATACACACCAGAAACAGTTAGGAGAATATCATTTGAGAAGTGTAAAACAAAATTGTTAAGGGATCTTGATTTGTTCGATTCGTTTCGTTACATATTTATGGTGAATATATTTTGTGTAATTGTGTCTCAGTGTTTCCGTCAAACTCGGTGTCTGTCTTGTTGCCTGTTTCTGTGTAAAATTTGTGCATTGTGCTCATTGTGTGGGTGTCTGTGTGCGTGCGTGTGTTTGCGCGATGGACACCACATACAATTCAGTTGACATGTTCTTCGTTTGTAATGGTCAATGTGATTTGTCTTGGTCATCGTCGTCATTTTGTCTGTCATTGGTGTTGGCAGTTTTGGTGGGTGGTTTGTTTGTTTTTGGTCGGAATTTTTGGGTTTGGATGAATGGTGTGCGAACTTACGATGAGCCATCTGAACTGGTGGATATTGAATGAAGACTTCCTGTGCGATTAGCCGACGATGATGGTGCTACTTCAACCGATCTTTGAATGCTACCGGAAGAAGATCGCTTTCTTTGTGACGACGAAGACATTGCTGATGCCTGGTCTGTTGTACAACACATAACACACATACATACAAAATTGATTTGGTTTTCTTGTTATTTCAATAATTTGATTGTTTTTTGTTTGGGTTTGTTTGTTTTTGTTATTGTTTTTTTTTTTGGTTGCAAAAATAATTTAACAGAAAGACTTTGTTTGGATACATTCGTTCACTCGTTGAATAAAAGCGGCTTCAAAATCGTTATTTTGTGTATGAAAGAAATTCAGGGTGTGGGACAGTATAAAGAGAAAAGTGGGAGTGTTTAAAGAGTAGAGAGAAGTGTGGTGTGTGTGTGCATAGAAGCAGAAGAGAAATTGAAAGTCGGATTTGAATTTGTTCTATGGAAGATTTCGTTCAACACTGTATAAATTCTAGGAATTTTCACTAAAGAAAATGTTTTTGGAATAATTTCGGACGTCACAAACAGATTTCGTAGTTATTTTCAGTCAAAAGTTTCAGAGAGAACTTTTTGTTGTTTTATATGTCTAAACGAAATTAATCGCTACTTGATGAGAATTGGGTGGTAGTAGCATGGGAGAAATATAGAGAGAACAAGATATGAGAGACGGTTCACTTGTGTTCAACAATACTTATTGTGGATTCTAGCGACTAGAGAACTAATTACAATGTGTTACTCAACGATTTTATTTGCTGTTTGTATTTAAAGTGGTTACTCTATGGACTACTTGCAGGGTTGCAATTTGATCTAAGATTTTTTTTATGGTTTTCAATTTCAATTCGGTTGTTAGAAAAGTGTGTATGGTGTATATAGGTCAACAAATGATAACCATGACTATAAAATGCTAGGAACGGAAGAAGCAAGATTTTTTCTCTAGATATGTTGTCTGGACCAAAGAGGCAACGAAAGACAACGGCAAATGTGTGGTTCGTGTACTTTTTTTTTATCCATTCCTGTGGTACAGAAGCGAGCTATTTTACTGATGTTTCAAAAGGGTTTATTTGGTGTTCTTTTGCTGGTTTTTTTTTCTTCTTGTTTTGCGATTACTCATCATTTGAAACATGAATTGGTTTCGTGCATGAACAATTCACTAAAACGTTCACTGAAATATGCAAATGCAATCGGTCAGCTGGTGATGCAGTCTCCGTTTAAGTCTGCAAACAATGGCCCATATACTCAACACAATACAATATTCAAACGCAATGAACTCCCAATTTATGTCTACGTTGACCAGGTGTCCACTGTCCATTCAAATTGACATTACCATGTGACAAATATGGTTAATATTGCGCGCAACCGTTTGTTTCACTAATAAAATTTCAATACCAATTCGAATGAATAATTAACTAAAGAGTCCAAAATTAACCAAACTAAAAATGAAAAATGGTTTACTTTAATGACAAATTGTACGTTAAATAGCCAATTATTTTCCATAGGACAACGTAAATACAACTAAATACATAAAAACGGTTTTTTGTTTTGTTTTCCAAATTGAGTTGAACAACCAATCACAAACGAAACGAAAATGAACAAAACAGAATTTGATCTAAACAAAACAAATTGCTTCGTTTTTGCTTTGATTTAGTGCTTTGTTTCATAATTAGTTGGCGGTCAAATTTTAATTCAATGAATAGGTTTTTTTCGTTATCAATTCCACTTTTTTTCCACATTTTGTATCATATGACCTTTTCTAAAAAAAAAAATATCTATGTTCAAATGCTATTAAAATGGTATCAGAAGAAAAAGCGTTTTATGTACAGCATTTAGTTTCTATGGTTGGATATGTGCAAATGTTGCTCTCATTTTTACTCGCTCCGGAATGGAGTTTCGAAAACAAGCAACTCAATCAAAAATAACTGTATTTCGTGCAAATGAATCTGTCCCCCGGAGCGAAGTAGAGTGAAGTAAATCCCAATTTACTTCGTTTTCCCTGCCTGAGTGAGTGAGTGAGAGAGAGAGAGTGTTTGTGTGTGTAAGTTCAAAATGGATTTCGACTACGTATTACGGTTTTAATGACAGCTCTAATAATATAATGAAATTGTTTTGGTGATATCGACCCTCACGACATATGAAAACTAGCGACCGAGCATAATAAATATATTTATTAAGGAAATCAAGAAACCGATAATGGTTGCCAACAAAAATGCTAATAATTCATGTGACTTCTATTTATGTAATAACTTTGAACTTTTTATGTTTGTTTTGTTTATTCGTTTGTTGTGGTGGTGTTTTCTATGTCTCCCTGTTGCAATATTACTTTACATTAATTGCTGCTGGGTAATTGCTCTATTGATTTTGTCGACTTGTTCGATGAGTGAAGGCATTTTGTTATATTTTTTTGGCTATTCTTTGATTTGTTTCTTCTTTCGATTTCAGGGCGAGAAAAAAGCCCAGTGAAACATGATTTCAGGGTGGCAAAAGCCTCAGGCTTTCTGAATTTAGAACTTTTGACAAAATGACAAATAAAACTGAATCAATTTTGGTTTTTTTTTCTTTTGGTTGTGGATTTTTTTTTCTGTTTTTGGTTTTCGTTTTTTTTTTTTTTGGATGGATGAGAGTGTGATTTGAAAATGAAAATGACGGTAAAAGAAAGAACGCAAAACTAAAAGAGACAAAACACAACTAAATGTTTGAATTTGTTGTGAAAACTCGAACCTGTCCACATCAACGCTAACCTCGCCATCACTAGAGGCCGATGAACCACGTGATAAACCGGCACGCATTTCACCCGGCAGAACTTCTTCGCTTCGATGCACCGTAAACGAATTCTTACCCTTTTTGCCGAAACCAATGCGTCGCTTTCGACCTTTGAGTTTTTATTTTGTTTTGGTTATTTTTCAGTTGATTATTTATAAATTGTTTTTGTTTGTTATATTTTGCTATGAATTTTAAAATTCTATACAATGTATGGAATGAGATGGAGAGAGTGTTTACTAAATTTATATATGTTGAGTATTGATTGTTGTCTACAGGATTAATTATTTTTTTGTTCGAATAGAGAGAGAAAAACAAAATGTATGTTTGAAAGAAGAGTTTAATTTTGTTCTACAACCGATTGAATAGTGTGAAGAAGTAATGTTGATCTCTAATTTATTCATGAGTCTAATCGAATGAATCCGTTTTTGTTTTTGCTTTGGAAATGAAGTAGTCGATTTTTGATTCAAAAAAGCGATTCGAGAGAGAAAGAGAGAGAGATAGTTACAGATAAAAGGACTATCAGAAGTTAGGTTAGATAGTGGAATAGATTACAGCAAGGATTTCTGTTCTTCATGAATAGGCAGTGTTCCGAAGTTTTTCGATTGGAATAGAAGTAATTTTGAATTGAGTAACTTTTTGTGTGTCTGTGTGTTTGTGTGTTTGTGCATGTGAAAGTGTATCCAATCATTGTTTTGTTTTTTTTTTTATATTCCAAACGATTTGCAAAACACAATGCATAAACATTTGGCTTGGAATGGGTAAACTTCGTTTCTTTTTGTTACGGAGCCGAAGTTCAATACATTGGCTAGCAAATCGCCTCTTTGATAAAACACGAGAAATCAAAGCAAATATCAAAAGCGAATAATGAGGATGAATTAGCTTACCAGTCGCTGATAATTGGGATGTGGAATTACTTTTTTTACCCATACCCGTGCCAAATCGATCCCGTTCCCTGGTCGGTGTTTCGCTTTTCGGTGACCGTTGATTCGGATTCCTCCGTGATCGATCGAAACCTGGCATTCCAAGAGCTGTATCACTTAGGCTACCATCTGCAATGGAAAACAAATTTGTAGGAACAATTTTATTCAATTAAAAAGTTGGAAGAAAAAAAGGGAAAACGAAAGCAAAGTCGCTCTTGTTGATGAAATGAAAATTAGTATTCTTCTGAATATTCGATCAAAGCTTACCAATTTTGTCGTCGGGTGTTTCTTCGTTCGTCGATAAGCTACGATTGAATGAGTCTTGTTCGCGTGGATCTCGGTCGCCAAGACTTCGGCTGGGCTCTCGATCGCCTCGATCACGATACGATTCGCGATTGTGAATCGATAAGCTCTGTTGACCGACTGGTCCACGGCTATTCGCACCACCGGAAATACTACTGCGCTCCCGTACATCGTATTCACTACTGTTGGACGGCACAGCATTCACAACACCAGACGATGTTGGTTTTTTCAACAGACCACGTTTTGGTGACATTTGAAGGGATGCAATACCATTTGGATTTTTGGGAAAATTCAAAGCACGATTAGCAATACTAGGATAACTACCATGGGCTTTAATACCGCGGCCAAATGACTTTTTACTGTACTCAAAATATTGCGGTGTTTCATTTATGCTAACTGAACTACGACCGCGCTCAAGATCTTTTTCCAGTAATTTTTTCGCTTGAAACAGTGATAAATCTTCGAGGCTGCTGCTACGCCGTTGCTGCGAACGTTTCTGAGGTGGTTTTTCAAAGACGGGCGGTTCAAAAACTTCATCGGAACCAGTTTCACCGGAATGATTTTCCCCATCATCGTCATCATCATCGTTGTCGTCGTCTGGAAATGAATTTGATCGAAGAGGCTTTGGTTTTTCTTCATTATTCGCTTTTTGATCGGTTGCCTGTTCTTTTTCTTTTTTACGTCGATCAGAATTACGATGGCTCAATTTTCGAAAACGTCGAACGCGAGATTTTGGTTCGGTATTCGATTTGTCTTTGGTGGTCGAATCGATTGTGGGCGTATCGAAATCGAAAAATTGCTTATATTTCGGTTTTATTTCCTCTTTTACCTCTTCTCGAACGAAGATTTTATTTTTGGGTGAGAGCATTGGCGAAAACTCACGCAAAAGCTTACGAATGACGTCAGGGGATTTTTGACCAATTTTTAGATGTTCAGGCTGTGGAGTGGGCACTGGCGTTGGAACAGGCGTAGGAATAGGTGTCGGCAAAGACTTTGGAACAGGCGTTAGAGTGGGCGTTGGAAGCATTCGATTAGGTGTTCTTGAAGGTGTTCTTATAGGCGTTCTTATTGGCGTTTTTATGGGTGTATTCAGAGGTGTTGATGCGCACATCGAAACCTCTGGTAGCTTCAAAGTGTTCAAAATTTGCACTTCGTTAACATTTCGCACATTGGTTACATTTGCCATTTCTTTTATATCTCTTGCGTCTCCGTATTCTTTAGCCGCCTTTGCATGTCTATTATCAGGAGCTTTTCGCCTTGGTCTACCCATACGTTCGACACTGCTTGTTTTGCTTGTGTCAAGTACGTCACTATCAGTGTTGCTGTCGACGGTTTTTCTCAGATCGTCTTCGTTGAACGATTTAACGATATCCAGCGAAAGGAAATTACGATTCGTTGGAATCGGTAGCAACTCAGGGTCAGTTTCGGTTTGTACCGATTTCATGGATTTATGCGATGATTCAACGCTATCTGAATGATAGCCGGAATGCGATTGATTTTCAAAGGAATTGAATGATCGTGATTTCATGAATGCATTGCGAATGGATTTGCGATTATGCAATGACTGTATCTGTGGAACCAACAGTGAATGCGTCGAATGACGGAATGTTTGTTCGTCGAGTGAACGTTGATTTGGAATCGACAACGAACTGCCACTGTGCACCGGCATACTCGATTTGATTATTTTCAACGATGTTGGAATACTTCGGCGAGATTTCATTGCTTCGATTTTCTGTCGCGAAGTTCCGTGTGAGATTTTCGGTGGGATTTTCCATCCGATTTCATCGACATTCACCGCATTCAGCCCATCATCACCTGAAACTGATCGTGTATTTTGAAAGCCTCTCGACAACATTTCGGACGATGATCGTGGCCGTGGTTGGTATTTCGATGAGCATGGCATAGCATCAATGAGATTGGTGCTTCGATTTAGCCGCGAATGCTTGTAATGGGATGCAAGCGAGCTATCGAGGACAAAGCTAGCACTAAGCGTTGGCGATTTGTCATCGTAATCATAGTCATTGGCCAAATTATGCAAACTAACCGCTTGTACCGTGCCCAACGGCATTTGCAACGGCAATCGTAAATTTGTTTCAGCATCAGCAGCATCGATAAGGGGCAAATATGGAAATGATTGATTGGTTTGCGACGATTTTAAATACATGGAAAATGAGGGATTTTGAGCAAGCCAGTCGGTAGGTAGACTAGTACATTGGTTTTGTCTAAAAGTCATAGGTTTCAACACACGGAACATTTTCACACAACATACAAAAACAAATGAACATATTCACACAAAAATAAACAGCAAAGCAGATTTGAAATAAATGGAATTATTCCAAAATTGGAAGTGAAAAGAAAAACATTGTTAAATATCCATGAAAAAAAGAAAAAAAAGGAAAGAAAAGCAATTCTGCAAATAAAGCATCAGATGCATTACCTCAATCCCCTTGATCCACGTGGCCGTTCTGATTGTGTTGAAAATGCACTTGAGGTAACACTAATGGAAATGGTGATATTAACACCCGGAAATTAGTGAATTTTGAAATGGCACAAATATTTTCACTGTAATGAACGAAAACAAATGCATACCTAACTACGGATTCCATATCAGAGTCGCCGAAATCGCCCATGAAATCCTTGTCCGGCGACAATGAATGTTTTGGCCGAAGACGTGGCTCCAGCGAATGCATTGTTAAATCACTATCTGATAAACCAGCATAGTGTCGCTCCCATCCGCCCATGCCGGTGCTTCGATACGTTTGTTGATGATGTGAAGAAGAATGATGATGTGGTTGTCGAGTGCGATATCGACTAAATCGTCCGATGCCACGCTCTTCGAAGTCTTGCATCAGTCGATCCCTGTTAAAAGAAACCACACACACCATTTGCATCCTGTCAATTTTGCATTCGACATGAACATGAGGCGCCTGGAAACTTACCGATCCCGCAATACCATACGATTCGTACTGCTTCCTGCGCTCATACTGTTTTGCGGCACTTGTGGAAGTTGACGTTTTTTCGGTGAACCCGTTGGAGTGGCGGTCGCTGATCGCGATTGCGAACGATGCTGAACACGATTATGTACTGTTAAACCTGAATAGTCTTGATATAAATCTTCGGGCGGTGATAATGAACCGCGACGCTGTAAACTAGCCGAGCGATAATTTTCGCTCGGCGCTGCTGAATGACTTCGTTGATTCATTGACATGACACCATTTCGACGTGCTAACGATGTCTGCAAACGAGATGGAAAAGAAAAATGGGACAAACACATTTGTCGCATGTATTAAATGCATTTTTTCATACTTAAAATGATAATTTGGACACGTAAGTGAATGCAATAGATTCATATACAGGCAAGAACAAGAACAAGAAGTTAGTGTTTTGTTCAAGAATAAGTGATATGATGCTCAAAGACTTAAAGAAGTAAAAAGCTCTAGAAAAAAAATAAGAAGAAGAAGAAGATGAAGTGAAGCCTCTGCGAAGTGTTCCCTGCGACTCACCACAATAGTTTGATTGTTATTATGGTAACTTTGTCCAATTCCTGATACAGTGCGATAATCACGTGCTACCATTGCTGATGCCCGTTTTCTACCTTGTGGTGACATATCACGCCTAGATCGACGCTCATTTAGATCCGTCTATACAAGCACGCAATACACAAAATGCGAAGGAAAAAAAAAACAAAAAAAAGAACACAACTCTATTAGTCTCATTCCAATGGTTGGCATTTCTACTTTGATGTGTGCGAATAGGAGGCGTAAAAAAATTGTAATATTGTCTGGTAACTTGGTATTTTTTTTAGTTGTTGTTGTTGTAGTTATTGTTGTTATTATTGTTATTGTAACGAAACATGTCTAAAAGCAAACCACTACTCATATTTGTAAATATGTATATAGGACAAGAGCATAATCATATATATGTATATCTATATTATGCGTACATAACTTTTGGTGTTGCAACTTTGAAATTATTTCTTTGAAATATGTAGAAAATGTTAAGAGCATTTTCAAAAACTTAAAGCAAGATTAATTGTATATGATGTATTTATGCAGGACAAAAAAAAAGAAAGCGTATAGTATACACATATCTCATTTTGGTTGCATTCTAAATAATAGTTAACCATTTGTATTGGAATGTGTCATAAATCGTGTCAACTGAAAAGATTTTCTTGATGAGAGCATATTAAATGAGAGTAAAAAAGGAAATGTACGCAAGTATAACAAGAACTGGCAAATGTGATACGTTAAAACTACTGAGCGATAGAGCGCACCTAAAATGGCTGTTTATATCATCTTATCAGATATATATATATATATCGTTGGAATAATGTGGTTGAAATGAAGAGAAAAGCGAGGAAAAAAACAACGAAAACCAAATCAGAAATAAGAAGATAAATGCACTTTCCTCTCTCGGGAATGCAGAGAGAAAGAGAGTGAGACGAAAAGAAGCATCGAGTAAAATAAATACTTAATAAACTTGTGTCTCCCATTCTCTCTACGAACGAATACTATTGTTTTTGCTATTATTTTATGAACGAATGATAAAGTATGTCTTCTCTTCTGAACTATATTTCTCGTTATTACTTCTTGCGTTTGGCGAAGCAATGCAAGCTGTATTGACACACTGGAGAAAAAGGAACGAAAAACGAATAAAAACAAGAAAAATTGTATCGTAAGGAAATAAAATGATGGATAAATCTGAACGAGAGCGAATGAAAATAATATGAACAAATGTGCTTGATAATTTTGATGAAGAGTGTATACTTGCGGTTCCGTTTCTCTGTGTATGTGTGTGTGTGTGTGTGTGTGTGTGCGCGTGGAAAAAGTTTTTACGTGTTGCTATGTGTATGTGTATGTATTCGTGTGTTTATTTCAATATATTCATTTGTGTGGTTGGAATTGGTTGTGCATTTTGTGTGTTCATTCTCAGTTCTAACAAATACCAAGTCAGTTTTAGCAAAATATCTTCTCATTCTATATATTGAAATGTGCAATTTTCTTCTTCCTTTCGCCTTAAACTCTCACTTCTATTTTCGGATAAAAAAACAACAACTTATCATCTAGGACAAACATCTTATTAAACTCTATCATCTCATTTCATTAATATCCTGTTTTCTTTCATTTCATTTTATTATCAGCTGCAGTAAAACTGTTGAATAATTAGTTTTAAACGGCTGTTACGATTTTACATTTACAACTCCTATGCAATAATATTCTCAAGTTTTCTTAGCCTATCAACAGATCAGTGTTCGTTTCATTTGAGCCAAAGACAGATAGATAGAGATAGAGTGGCACGCAAAAAAAACAACATTGATTAATTATTTTATATATCGCTTAATTGCTCTGAACCTTCGCAGAGTGTACTAAAGGAATAAAAGAGGCACAATATTTAAAAGGGGTTCATAGATTCGATACGTTATTTGTTTTAGGTTTGAAGAAAATGTTTTAGTTTTAAATTCAGTAGAAGTAAGTGGGTTTTGGTTTTGTTTTTTTTTTGTTTTTTTTTTTCAAATTTTGTGTCAGTGTGAGATTTGATTTTACCTCTGCCGGAGGACTAGACGAACTGCCTAGTGATGATATGCTAGCACCATCACGACCGGTTGCCACACCATCAATATCACATTCAGACGTTGTATCTGAGTCGCTTAAGCGTGACGTTGTACTTGGCGGTGATAAATGATCGGTCGGCGTTAAAATCATGTCCATTTCATTTGTATCATCTCTACGTAACTAGAATTGACGAATATAATATATACACAAATGATTTTTTGTTTGTCATTTGAATCGGAATTTGTTTTTTTTTGTTCGGGTCATCCTGGAATGTGATTGCATTTTTTTTTTGTTATTTTGGTCTTGGATATCTTTATAAGGAGAACTCATTATTATTATTTTTAGAAAACTCAAAATAAAAGCGGTTTTTAGCTGGCAATTTGCCTTTGAACTGGCTTCGTTTAGAAAAACAAAATTTTATATCAAATTAAATTTGTTTTTTCTTCATTCTCATTTTGTTGGAGATTTTTATGTCAATTTCTCTTTGATACAAAAAAAAGCCCAAAAAAAAACCAAAAATTAAATAAACATAAATAGCTCAAAAACATGGCTTTTGCAGCGATTTTGTAATAAAATATTGTGTGTGTGCATTTCATTGCAAATGGGTCGAACCATTGCACTTGTTTTTTTTCTGTTGTTGTTGTTGCACTTTCACTGGAATTGAATTTTCCCGAGTTGCATTTAAATTCCATATTTACTTTGCATTTTATAACATCGAACGCGGCGGTTTAACATCATACATGTGAGTCAATTTGTGTTGCAGTGTGTTTTTGAATGCAGATTAATTCTCCAGGGAGAATTGTTGTGAATTTGAAATGTTTGGAACTGAATGAAATTTATGAGAGTGCTTTTAATTGTAGATGACAGTATATGTTATGTGATGTTTTTGTTCTCGTTATTGTTTGTATCACAAAATTCGTTTAATACTTCATATCCAAAAGGGAAGGGTAGAAAAAATAGTCATGAATGAGAAAAATAAAATTAAATTTAATAAAATGTTTGAATTGAAGAGAAAAAAAACGAAAAACTCCAAATCTGGTCTCTCTTGTTGGATTTGGCAGCATGCATAAAAAAACCCATAACTGCAATCGTATTTTTTTCAAAAGAAACAACAAAAAAATGGATTTTCTCGCTAAAAACTGAAAAAGCTTTTGATCATTTCGTTGTAGTTTGGTTTTTTTTTCGGTGCACCTCAGCATTGGGGCAAAATATTACCGGCCAAAAGTAAATACGTATCTCGAAGTTACCAAACAAACCGAACAAAAAATCATGCTTTTTTATCAAAGAGCTCAAATAAAATATGTTATACGTAGAAGGATGTGTGAAAAAGGTACGTTTGATATTAAAATTCGTTGAAAATAAAACGACGACGGATGAATGTACAAAACAATAGATCAATAATTGCAAAGAGCGTCAAAGTAGTAGAGCTGTATATTTAAACGGTGAGTGATTGTGAGAAGTGTAAAAAGGGGCAGAGAGAGAAAGGATGGAAAGATTAAGAGGCAGAGAGAGAGAGAGAGAGTGGAAATGGGAGAATAGAAAATGGGGTCAATTTATTTTCGCAAATATTCCACAACACAATTGTTGGAACACTTTCAAAGATAACCCCATTTTGAATAGTTTTTTTCTTTACCATTTTCATATTCTGGTGAATGGAAAATTGTTGTGATAATTGTGTGAAATATGAAATGTAAACAAAAATGAGAATTGAAAGGATGATATGTTCACATGTGAAGGTGGGATTATATGAATGGTTTGGAGCGAAAATGTAATACAGAAAAGTTGAGCGGAAAAATGTCGATGATGAATGAGCGGAAAAGGGATAGCTATATAGTAAACTGTATAGTAAACTATAGTGAACTATATAGCTATCCCTTTTCATTTGACATTTTTTCGCTCAACTTTTCTGTTTTACATTTTCGCTCCAAACCATTCATAAGTATTCTGTTTACAGAGAAATTTCGTTTGGCCAAAAATTAAAATGTTACAAATGGAAATTGTTCAGTTGAAATGAGATATATATAGAGATAGATAGAGAGAACGGCTAAAACGAAGTATCCAACTAAAATGAGAGTTGAAACGAGATTTATATAGTTAAAAGAGCAAACAACTGACATAATGGGTATAAAAACCAAAAATAACCGAACCGAAAATGATAGCCGAAAAAGGAAAAACTAAAAACCAACGAGAGAGAGAGAGAGAGTTTCATAATACGGTTTATTGGAATTAATTTAAATCATATAGCTGGAGGAAATGTTTGTATCTCTCGGTGTATAGATGTATAAATATGGATTTAAAATTGATATCATACGTACTGTGTGTAAATTTGATTCTTGATGCCCATGTAATGTGTACCATTCAGCTTCATCGTCCAACGGATGGCTTCCCAATTCTAGTAAAACTTCGCCCAAAAAATCATTTGCACCATATCTTACGTAATCCCAAACGGTTATCTAAACATTTGCATTTTGCGAATCGATTCGAAAATGCAAAATTCGGAGAACAAAGATGACAACGAAAATGGTGGATATGATTAAAATTTGCAATCTAAAGCCCATATATAATAGTATATATTGTGCATCATTGGTCGTTGACAATTTTCCAATTTAAAATCGAAACATAGAGACTCACTTCTAAATATCTATTGTTTAAATCGGCACGCCGAAGTCCTGAGTAAACAAATGTTTGCCCCCAGCGCGGTTCATTTGTATTTGCCAATGTTTTTGAGCGCCGTTTCGATTTATCACAACGGTCCGGAAGTAAAAAAATCTGCAATAATACACATGGCATGTAAATGAAAACACAAAGCCCCAAACCAAAGTACAATGCAATTCATTTGATGACAATATATTGTGTGGTGGTTGTTGATGATTGATTTTACCTTTACGTATGGGTTTCTTGTTGCGCCGTTTGCACGATAAGTGAGACCAGCGGCACCAATAACGGTTAGAATGAGTTGTAGTGTACCGGGTTCGAAGCCAAGTTTGATTTGTATGCGACCGCCAACATTTGAATCGCCAACAACTGAACCAGCCGACGTTAAACGATTCGAATATCGTGCACCTGATGCTGATGCTCCGCTAGCCACCCGATCCGGTGAACTTGGTGATGTAACTAAAACACTTGGCTTATCTCGTCGATCATAAGCTTCTACAATTGTGATTCAATGGGATACACAATTTCAAATCAAAATCGATTCGAATCGCAAAATACACGCAACAACAAGGAAAGAGACAAAAAAAGAACATCAACCATTATTATGTACAAGTGATGTAAGTATTAAATCAATTTCGAGTAAACTAAACTACAATCTATTTAGCTATTGATTCGAATGCTCTTCTTTTATCAACAATGAGATCTACCATTAGAAAACCAGTTAATATTTAGAAAAAAACGCGGATAAAAATGAAAAAGGAATTGTAAGTACAAAATTAAAACCCACAAATAGACGAGTTTCATTTATTTCCCATTTCATTTTCTAAGCGGCGATTTCCACACACGTTATTTTCACAGCACGTGAAAATATGGGAAATACGAGAAAAAAAAACAAATATTTTCTCAACAAAAACGAAAAGTGGATGAGCTCTAATGAATTGGTTGGTTTTGTGTCATGAACGAGAAAAAAAACCCAGATGAGATGAGTCAGAGATAGAGATGAACGGTTGCATTTTATGATACAACTGAATGTTCTATTGCTTGCTTGGCTAAATGTTATGTTTTAGATCCACCGATAGATGGATGGTTAGATGAATGGATGGTTGGATGGATGGCAATTGCAATTGCCAGTTGTGTGTTGTGTTTGTTGTCTGTAGTCGTGTGTGAGAGTGTATTTAGTGGAATAGTGTACATCTTGTTCTTTATGTTTTGAACCATATTGCATTCTAAACCATGATTGTGTACTGTTTATTGTTGTGTTGTTGTTTTTTTTCTCTGTTCACTCCTTTCATGGAAACATATACAGATTCCTATATGTGCGATGGCTTGTTTATTGTCTCATTTCAAAACTCTACCATGAAGGCTGTTATACACAACGGCGACAACGACGCCGACGACATAAAGTATTGCACAAAAATAGAACGTAACTCGAGCACACACACACACAACACATCAATATATTATATATAGTTGTTGTTGCTCCTCGTTATTCTGTGGATGTGTGTGTGTGTGTGTGATTCGAGTATAAAACTAAGTTGTTGCTCCCATTTAACACAATTGATTCGATGTCTACTTTCTTCTTCTTCTTCTTTTTTTAAAATTATATTCATGTCGTTAAAAGTTAATTAAAAAACTTGTTTGAAAATCTTCACCAGGCGCTTGTGTGCTACTCAGTGATAGGGTGTCAATCACTTTAAGTGCGTGTGTTTGTATATATGTGTGTGGATAAAAAAACACACTTAATTCACATGTACAAAAACAAAATAAAAGGTGTCATTCTCTTCCCAAGTTTAATATAAAAAAAAAATCAAAGGTAAACGACAAACTACAATATGACAACTGTACAATTAGAACACGCATACTCATCGGCATCACAACGAAATGAATACTCAGACGTGAGATAGGGACAGAAATAGAGAGAGACAAAAACGAAATGAAAAACCGTAAAGAAAAAGACCAAAAAACGAAAACGGAACCAAACGGTTCACTTTTCGGTGTGGCAAAACAACATACACACACAGTAACAACACAAAGAACAAAAGAGTAGAAAAAGTATATTGGCAGCTAATAAAACACAATCAATCAAAAAAAAGAGAGTGCACATTGTCTCCGTTTTAGTGTACCTGCATGACGTAATCGTGTTGGCGAATGCGACTGTCTCCAAGAAACCTGGGCCGCTCGTCGACTTGCCGCTATCACACGCGACACTATCAATTCCACTTGTAGATCATGCTTGCTATCGGCTATTATGTCATGCACTTCTTGTGCACTTCGACCGCACAACGATTGGCCATTCCATTCGATCACTTCGTCGCCTAAAACGTACATTCGCAAAAAAGACACAAAATGTGAAAACCAAAAAAAATGTGAAAGTAAAAACCGAAATAACAAACCTACCTGGTTTAATGTGACCTTCCTGATCAGCAATCGAACCATGCTTCACCTTTTCAATGATGGCACCGAGACGGCCATTCGATAATGTTTGACCGCCAATCACCTTTAAACCTAATTTATCCTCTGAATCAAGATTCTTTTTGAAAATCATATGGCCAATCATACGTGTTCCCTTCCCATCAACTTGCCAACTCACTGGATTTTGCTGTTTTGTTTGTTTTCATTCGATTTTTCGTTGAGTTACACACAAGATTGATTGTTAATTTCATAAATTCATAGTTGTCAGCTTTCTTAATATGTCTACGATCTCACGCTATCCCTTCAACAAACCTGCTTACAACTAGCTAACAATTATTTTACACACACTAACACAACTATCGAAACTTGTTTTCTTCTGCTTTTTCCCTGCGCTTTTCAAAAAAAAAAACTTTGTCACGACTTGGTATATACATACTTAGAATAAAATACAGAGTGCTGATCTCTTCTTACATGTGTTTTCCAATCGATTTGGAGTTTTATTTAAATAAACATAAAACAACAACGTAATAAAACAAAATATTTAAAGAAAAGGAAACGAAAGCATGCAACATTCAGACACTTGTTTGTGTCTTGTAATATGAAATCCAGCGATGAAACGAACAACCGTTGATAAATTACAATTTCATCGGCGAAAAAGTGAAGAATTCCGAGAAATTGATGTTTTTGCTTGGCGAAAACATACACACACACACCAACGCATGTATTACTTCTTTCGGTTCGTTTCAATTTTAGAACTTGTTGCGAATCGCCACGTAGACATGGAAATTGGATGAAATGATTCGTTCTGCAGAAATAATTTTCAACAACGAGAGATTTTTCCATCATATAAAAGGTGATCGCTGTGCCAAAACCTTCCATGAACTGTGAGAACGATGGTGTTTTTTTTTCTATTTTCCTTTTTTTTGGTTTCAAATTTAATCCATGCTCTGTTTTTTTTTCGCTCGGTCTGGTGTTTTTTTTTATTGTCAAATGTCATTAGCAGCAGCAGTAACAGTATATGAAACTGTATAAGTTCATTTTGCGATACACATGCAACACATTTACCTCCAACAATATATATATATATATATCTCGGTACACCGACGGCTAATTTTTTTCATTCTCTCTCAATTTGAATGATGGCAAACAAAAAATAAATGTTACAAACTACTTTTTTTATACATATATGATTTTGGCGTTGGAAAATGATATCCAGAGAGAGAGAGAGAGAATGAGAAAGACAAGGAGAGTCTGTCTGAGACACAGCATGCAAATTAAACAAGCAAACAAACAGCATGTGCTCGAGTAATTAAATTGCTAAAGCCGAGCATATAAGCTTTATTCGGTTGTTCTATTTTAAATACACCGAATCATACGTGGTTAGTGAGAGGGTATGAAGAAGAAGCGGGTTTTTAGTTCCCAGCGACAAAATGAATATATATATGCGTTGATGGTTACGAAGAAAAAAACAACAACTAAGAAATCAAATTTTGAAAGCACGGAACGGAAGAAAGGCGGAAACGAAACGGTGTTGTTTTTTTGGCAATAGGAAAATGGAAACAAATTGCATGGAATTTTCGTTTTGTTTGGTTTCGGTTGAGCTTTTGTAAGCTGAAGACAACAAAATATTACTTGAGACATGGACACTGTCTCCTTGTCAATGTGTACCAATAAAGAGCTTAATTATTTAGGGACTATGTAATAATCGACTCCGTTCGATATCGATATGGAATCAATTATTTCATCTTATTCGAAACGGAAAAAAAATTGGGCTAAACAAACTTTTCTATACATTTCGCAAAAAATAAATGATGACTCACGACTAAAGGCAAAAAACTGGTTACTTTTCTACTTTGTTCGCTTAAAAGTTATTCTCAATAAATTTGAACAAACAACAAAATAAAAAGAAGACAAAAACACGTTATTCAATAACAACCAAAAAGAAAAATACGGTTGAAACTAAAGCGACACACAGAGACGCACACACCAAACGAAACAAAATGAAAGAAAAAGAGAGTAGCTTCGGATGTTATGTGAATACCTTTAGGCCTTCGCCTCGGTTCGAGTCTTCACTGCTAGTGAAAGTGCTGCTGGTATCGATGCCCGAATCTCGTGTCGTTGAATCTTGGCTATTTTGCCGTTCCGAATCCCATCGTGTCCAATCATTTGACTCTTGGCCATCGAAACGAACGGTTTTCTTTCGTCGTTCCGTGTATCGTCGACTATCAATGCTGTACGCATTTGGATCTTCTAGACTAGTGCCCGCACTAAGACTACCGCTACCAATGCGGCTAATCGTGTTCACATTACTACCGACTAGGGTTGCCGTTGAGCCAGACAGCCCACCACCACGGCTGCCATTATTCCAATATGGATCGTTTGTTTGCTGATGGTGTGGTTGTTGTTGTGGGAAATTCACGTCGTCGCCGACCACAATCTGCGGACTGTGTTGCAAACGATGATTTGTACGATTGTAATTATTTCGATGATGCACGTCCAGTTTGCTATCGATTTGGTTCGAGGTAAGCCGAGCCGATGCGCTTACAACGGCATTATTGTCATGCGGTAGAAGATTTGTGTTGTGACCCGCTGTAAATATAACATTGTAAATCGTGCTCATTGTTTCGTTTCATTCAATTGCATTTTTGACGTGTGTGTGTGGGAGTTTTGTTTCGCTAAAAAAAAATCTTGTTTTTTTTTAAATTATTTTATTGGGATAGGGGGATGATAAACTACGCTTGGGATATTATTCTTTTTCTGTGGTCTAATTCGATAATTGCACGCCCAATTTCATAATAATGGTATAATACTTGATGTCATTCAAAAGTATTTTCACTTGATTGTTCGCTTCAATGCTTAAGCTATATAGAGACAACGACGGCGACTGTTCATTTGTTTTGCTATTTTTATCTCGTTTAAATGTCTCTTTAAAAGTACACAGAAAGAAAAACACAAGTATTATTTAATAACATCAAAACAAAATATATAGACAAAAATGTGTGTCGGGTTGGCGGTAAAGGTCAAAGCTTGCAGTTTGCTTTAGCACAGCGCTTCGGTCAATATTTGCCGTATTCTCAGTTGCATGAAAAATAACAAAATGAAAATGGCTGCGATTCACTTGAGCTATTACAAAAAGGAGCGAAATATTAACAAATTGTTTAAAAAGTTGATGTTGTTGTTGTTAGATTTAGTAATAGACAACGTGTAAAACTAAAATATGGCTAAAAAAAACGGAAACAAATCAAGTGCGATGACACACACACAACAGCAACAGCAATATTGTTGAGACCATTCAATTCAGTGCGAATAAATAAAGTATAACGATATGATAAGAGGTTTAACATTCACAGCGGACGATTCATTTAAATGGACAAACAAAAACGAAAAATCAAACGAAAGAATATATCGGAAATAGAGCTTTTTTTGTTGTTGTTTTAAAGCGAAAGGTAAATATGGTTCAATTTGCACAGAGTTACTATTTTGCTATTTTGGGCATTCCAAAAATAAAACAATTTTCATAGCACACATCAACGGACGAGGGTAAACAAATAACTTGAAACGGAGTAAACGAAAGAGAATATATGTATATAGATATTATATAGTTAGTATAGAGTATGCAACATTAACATTTGTGTAGATCATTTGTTTAAAAAAAAAAGAAGAAAAAAGAAACACACACGCTGTGGAGATGTGAATATATGAGGTAAAATTGTGAATCAAATAGACGGCTCGTCATATTTCAGTTATATGTAATTCGACGCACACAAACACATTTCACAACAATTAATTTCAGCCTAATCTCTTCTATGTGTTTATGGTCGGTGATAGAAGAATCGCGTATGATCACACGAATTGCATCGTTTTCTTTTGCTGAAAATGAACAGAGACAACGAATGCAATTCGCTCGATCAAAAATTGAAGACTGATTGGAAAGAAGAATATATGTGATTGCTTTCTTTCCCAGTAAATTGTTTCTCGTTTTGTTTGTGTTTTCCATAAAACAATGAAAATATGTTTGAGATCTTTGAGACGTATTCCCTGCATTGGGTTAATATCACAAGGATTGTTAAATGATTACCTTTTATCATACTTTCTTTTTTTTTCCTATTTTATCTGGTTGTTGTTTGTTCATTCGTTTTTTTTTCGTCTCTTTCGTCGAGTGTATTCTACGTCGGTTCAAGTCGCTGTATGAAATTCATTGGTAGCAAACCAATGTTCATTTCACTCGATTTATTTTTAGGTGAATCATGTACCTTCCCTTTTTCTTTAGATTAATATCAATTTTGTGAACATGTATTTTGTCAACGATTTCCGTTGTTTATGCTGTTGTGTTCCGTGTGGATGGCTGTGGAACGCGGTGCCTGTTCAGAAAACGACATTCCAACAACACACCATTCAACTTCATATCAACGGCGGAAGGATTTCAAACGAATAACCAACTTTTGGGTTTTTTTCTTCTTTTAAACGGTCTTTTGTGCAAAGTTCTTTCTTTTGCATCGAATATTTTTAGTTTTTTGGAAATTCGTTTTATTCACTCATTTATTTGCGAATGCCATGAACATTGAGCAACCAGAAACTACATAAAATGTGGAATTGATGTTATTATATAATACTTTCAAAGAATACAATTAAAATAAACTATTTCGAATAAACAGAAACATGAACAACATCTTACACATGCACACAACATTGTTGTGTGCGATGGAATTCCTCTGAATAAATTTCAGTTGCGAAAATAATCCAGAGGGATAAAATCGTGTACAACAGAAACCTAACCAAAAATGCAAGATAGAAAAAAAAAAAAAAAAATATACAACAGTGTTAAAATCACGTCGAGACTTTTAAGTAAAATCGTAATTTGGTGTTGCGCGAAAAAAGGGCAACATTTAAAAGATTGTTTAACTTGTTTCATTTATCGTTTCATTCAAAACTTCGATGGGAGCAACAACGTCGATTAAAATACACTATAATTGGAGAAGTTAGAATTTTAAACACAGTTTTCTGTGAGTTATATGTGTGTGTGTGTTTGTGTAAAGTGTTTGTGTGCTTAGTTGGTCTGTAATTGTGTTTTGTTCATTTGTGTTTTATTGTGTAAGTTTTTGAAGGAGATTGAGATAGAGAGAGAGAGAGAGTGAAAATGACAGTTCAAACAAATGATTCATTCTGATAAAATGAGTTTAGACAGTTTCATTGCCAGCGACAACCGCCACAAGTGGTGCATACTCCATTCACAGTAATGAGGCAAGAAGAAGAAAAGGATGGTTAAGAAAATTTAAAACGAAAGAAGAAAACAAATGAATCTCTTTTTCTTCCATACCATGACCGTGACGATAGTTTACAGCGCAAAAGTGCCAGCAATAAAAATGAGAATTGGCGAACGACTGATTTGCATATGGAACGATGCTGAATTCAAACGATGAATTCAATTTAGTTTCGGGGTGAAAAGGGACGAAAAGCGAGGAGAATGTATTGAATTTGGTGTTCAAGCCTGATGGCCTGCATTTTTGCCAACATACCGAAAAAAATTCCAATAAATTACATGAATTGAAAACATCGCGGTGGCGTTGCATTTCATGCAATAATGTGACAGTTAACTGATATTATGAGCGCAACATGGCTATGTGAAATGCACAAAATCGCAATGAAATTGCCCATATTGAGGACGCTCGCTGCCCTTGTGATCATTTATGGATGAGCTCTTATGATAGCACGCATCGACCAGCAGCAACAAAAGCAACAACAGTCACGAACAGCAGCAGCAGTAGCAGTAGCAGTAACAGTAGCAACAGTGAAAAAGTGTCCAATTTCTCGCTGTGTCCATTGCTAAACAATGCTTCGATTTTCATCCGAATGAAAGTCATCGAAATCGAACCGGACCGTATATAAAAAGCAATAGATACATGTAATTTTCACATGGAAAATGTGAATTTACTTGCTTTAATTGACACATTCGTTGGTTCGAATTTTCCGAACCAAGCACTAATTTGACGTTCAAAAATAGTTTTTGTTGATTATGTCAACGTGAATGAGGTCGATTGATTCGTACGACACGATGTGGCGCTCAATTAAATTAAAAGCCTATACATGCAGAGCCTGTGAGAGTAGGAGAGAGAGAGAGAGGGAGAGAGAGAGAGAGCGAGAGCGAGTAGAAAACTTGAAGGAAAACCATTTGATATTCAGATAACATGACTTGAGACGCTGATTGAGTTTGAAATCGTGTTTTGTGTGTGTGTATCGCTTTGCGCTCACTGTCTCCTCGCTCCACGTTCACTTGAATATCAACCGTTTGTCAATGTTGCACAGCATATGGAATTCCATTTTGTTGAGCCATCATAATTAGATTTTATTTTCCATTTTCAGCTGCACACACTTTCTAATCTTTTTAGGCCGAATATAGAAGAGTGATGAGGAAGAAGTAAAAGAAGAAAAAAGCGATTGCCTGTGCTTTTATGTTTTCCACGTTGTTTTTCGACTCTCGTTTTCTCATTTGCATTTCGATTTTTTCTTTCCAGAACCAACAAATTTCACTCAGTTTCACTAAAGGCAAATATCATTTTCAATTTTTTTTCCTCTGCTGTTGTTATTGCCGTTTTTTTTGCTTCCATTTCTTTCCTGTCGAAGTCACGAGTCGCGATGTGATTTAATTTTTTCGCTTTCCATTTATGGTTGAAATTGAATTCAGCTGCACTTGTCAAACAGCAAAGTCAAGCCACCGTAAATTGTATGCACAAAACATGAGAGCGAGAGAGAGAGAGAGAGAGAGAGAGAAGAAAAAAAAACCCTGACCTGACTCTCTGGATCATCTGAAATGCAATGCATACGAAATGTCGGTGCGAGAAATAGAGAGAGATAGCAGGCGAACGCAGGAGACATACAGACACACACACGGTGTCGTAGTGGAAGAAAGTGTGAACGTGTGAGCGAATGAGAAAATCCTGAAAACCATGTGTGAAATTAAATATGAATGACACGAATCCGCGGGCGCGCGCGAATTGAAACAACGAATCGGCTAAGGAGAAAATATTATCGCTGCCTGATTACATGTCACAAAAGATTCGAGGTAAAACTGTGTCATGAATGTGTGTGTGTGTGTGTACAATGTGTTTTGAGTGTCAAGAGATGATGGTTTAACGTTAAAAGAGTGCAAGAACAGCCTACGGCTATGGCAATGCACACTCTCGATGATATGAGATAAATGGAACGAAAGTGAGAACGAGAACGAGAGAGAATGGAGGCATGGGTTGGCAATGAAGAGATCGGAAATGAAACCAAAATGAACGTGATGAAGATGATCGTATCAAAACACGGAAACTAATATCATGGTAAACCGTGGTCGAATACAAACATTTACAAATCAAATGATGATGCCCATGAAGAGGACCAGACACTTTTCAATTTTCCGTCTACACCACTGTTTATCTGCAATTCGAATTTTTGGCTCTTGAAGATTTTTTTACTCGCCCAAGCAAGTGTTTTGCTTTTCTTTTTGTCGTTGTAATTTTGGTTTTATTTTTTATCCTGTCATTGGTTTGACAAAAGTGTCGCTATTTTCAAAGTGTCAATCAAAAATGGTTTGTTTTGCCATTATCGAATGATAAAAACGTCTATAGTTACACAAGGTTTCCGTTTAGGCTCTTTGTTTTCAGATGCCAACGTGTCAGTCAAATGGTTTGCATCAAATGCTTTGAATCGTTGAATCTGTGAGTAAACAAAAATCAACTGCGATAACACACACGAATACGGACACTGTGATGCACAAAACATTTATTTATTATATAAGGAGGCCCCATATATATCACCATTTATATCGACCATTTTTTCACTTGTTAATGTGGATAATGTTTTTGTTCCGTTTTTCCAACAATTTCTATGAATTTTTTTCTTTCAAAATTGTTTTAACATTAATTAACGTCTTAATTGAAGCTTAAAACCGGTTGTGTATTGTGGAAAATTATGTCTCTGAGAAATTTCGCGAATAAAATAAATCGTACGATGAAAATACACACGATCCAAATATATGGAATTCAACATTCAAGTGCACCGTGTGATTTGCTTCACGACAACAAATCGTTTATGGTTTGCTTTGCTTTGGTTTTTGGTTTGTTCACAAGAATGTCCGCATTGTGCGACGAATGGTACTAAACTGCGCTTGGAAATTATTCCAAGTTTTCGCAGGAACACGCTAACAATGTATAAACAGCAACATCCACCGCACACACTGGCACACAAAACGGGTGGAAAGACCAGAAGAAGAAGAAGGAGGAGGAGGAGGAGGAAAAAAATCGGCCTAAACGCGCCACCGACTCACACGACAATGCTACGGCATGGAATGTGGTGTGTATTTGTTGTTGTCACTGGCCTTCAATATAAGTACGTATGCATACATGTATGGTGGTGGATGTTTTTCATTCGAAACGGCTGTGCAAGCATGCTAACAGACGATGGCAACACGGCGTTACGACCGCACCACGGCTTTGACGTTGAATGCAATGATTTCGCGCCGCTCACGGTGCGTACACAATACATTCGCAAGCAGAAACGTTACACTAGCGTCACCACAATGGGAACGCAGCAGAAATAAAAAAAGCAAAATGAAGAAAACGGAGTGAAAATCAAATGCATAACCAAAACCGAATCGTATTCGCCGTTGTAAAACTCTGTCGCTCGTTTTCCAACACATTGACTGTAGGAATCTGTGGCAATAGTAATAGCGACGGCACATACACACACATGCCCATTCAAGCACAATCGAAATGCGTGCTATTTCTTCCGAAAAAACACTCTCACTCACTCGCTCGTTGACTTCAGTCAGGATTATCAGTAGTAGAAAAACTCGATAATACTGCAAAAATCGAGGCGAAATGGTTTGCGTGTGTGTGTGTGCTGCTGCTGCGGCTGCTGAAGCAAAATGGAACAGAATGATATGTGAGAGTGAGCGAAACAGTGACAAATACACACAATCAGTTTGCATTCACATCGAATGAATGAATATGCATGGCCCATAAATGCGCATGCGAATTGGCGAATAAAAAAAACAACGTACGAAAAGCGACGAATTTTCGTCATTCTAAACTTGGTAACGTGATATTTATACTTTAACTTCTTTTTATCTTGATTTTCTAAATTTATATTGTTTTCTTTCGGATGTGTGTGTATAAACACTTCATAATGCGTGCAGAGAGCGAGAGAGAATGGCATTTCAAATGGAGGCGCGCAGCATAAAGGGAAAATAGAATAAAGAAGAAGAAAAAAAATAAAAATAAAAGGGAAATGGTCTCTCATGTCCCAAATGATTTAGAAAGAAAGCAAATAAATACACATGAACTCACTTCCAATGGAATGAGAGCTTTTTGTGGAAAAGGGCGAGAATAATGCATGTGCTTTGTTTGGAAAAAATATCGCATAGCGCGCACGACAGAAAGACGTATTGTGTCATGCTTGATTTCAATTTTTGGCTTTGATCTTAATAATTTTCAACGACTTTCAACTTCCTGTCTCGTTCGTTCGGGTCAAAGTATTTGTAGCGCCGTTTTCGACGATTTCGAAAACTTTTCGGGCTAATTGGCGCAGCAAAGCTTTCTAAGGTGTATTATGCGCGTTGTGTGTATGTGTCTCGATTCCATCCAACCAATTCCGTTGAAATCTATGATGATTTGGAATTCATAGAACATGTACCCGCTGCTCCAGAGGAAGAGAGAGAGAAAGAGAACAAGAACGCGAAAACTTTGCAAAATTTTCAAATGGTTTTCCTTACTCATTCACTTACGTTCCATTGACAAAACAATACACATACAAACACACGGCACGGCACTGTTATATAGCACGTGCTCTTGAAAAGGTGAAGATACAAGATTTTGTGCTGCACAGAAGAGAGAAAAAAAACGAAACTAGAAAACTATCGCGCGTCTCTTTTGAGCTCTGTGCTCGCTTGTGTTTATTTTAGAAACTTGTTTTATTAACCATATCAATGGCATGCCATTGTTCCACTTCAATGAAGGCGAGGTTTTACATCATATTGTACTCTCCAAACCCACGTGATTTTCACGATGACACCACTTTCATGCATGCCATTCGAACGAAACTAGAATATGATGGTTTCGGTCGTTTTGTTTGGTTCGTCTTTTTCTTTTTATTATTATTTCTAGTATGGATAACAGTTTAGTGCTCGTTTCAATTTGTCGTCGCACTTTGATTTTTATTATATTGGTTTTATTGGCATGTTTGTTGTGCGTTACTGTTGTTGTTGCTGCTTTTGCTGCCGACGATTTCTTTTTTTTCCTTTCTTCGTAGCGTGGTTGTTTTATTCATTGCCGCTATCATTTTAAGCGCTTGTGATGTTTGTATGCGACGGTGACGTCAAATGATGCGAATGAGAACGGAGTGTGAAAACGAAGACGGGGGCGAGATAGGAGCTTTGATTATTGATTTATTTTTCTTCTTTTTCCCTTTTTATCTGTATACCCGAATTTCGTTACTTTTCGCAAAGTTGTTGCGATATATTGGACACATAAGCTCCGGATTTGGAATGTTTCTTCTTCTATAATTTTCGAATGCGATGAACATTTTCGCTTTTCGATTAATTCTGAGTCATTGGATCGTTAGACAATTTGCATATATCTTGAGCTTTTGAAAATAGGCTGCTGGTGCTGTCGTTGTCGCCGTCACTGCTGCTCATTTAATTCCACTAATTGAAATATTATACATCTTTGTGAATGACGCTTCTAATATCCAACAAAAGTGGTTGGTTCTATCAACGTAATGAAAATGATCCGTCGTAGCCATTGAGCTGCGAAGCATGATGACGATTTTTCATTTTTGAACCCGGCTCTTACTCATTCACTCTCGCACACCAACAAGCCAAGCAATAAAGAATGAAAGGAAGAAGAAAGAAAAAAACAACAATCGACCGAATTGATTAACTCGAAATGGGAATACATGTTAATATGTGCGCTCATTCATGTGTGTGTGTGTGTGTGTGTGTGTGTGTGTGTGTGTGTGTATGTGTGTGTGTGTGTGTGTGTGAGTCGAGTGTATGTGGAAAAGAGAAATGCTGAAACTGAGAGAAAATCACACCGAAAATACGATGGAACATTTACAACAACAAACGATTTCCATTCATGAAAATTTCACCATTAATAGATTTTCGCCTGTTTCGCTCTAAGCACATCGTGTGCTGGCGTATACGTTTTCGGGCAATAGAAACACTGACGTAGTTTGTTCGTTGCCATTATTTCGTTTTCATTTAGACGCCAGTGGATGGTGTATAAGCACACAAAATCGGTTCTCGCTCACTCTTGCACGGAGACCGCCGATGTGTACTGTACTGGTGGTGGTGGTGCTGCTGCTGCTGCTATTCAGTGAGTGTGTGTACATGGTGTTTGTTATCCGCAACAGACAATATATTAAGTGAGTGAATCAGAGAAAATCGTGGGTGGTGTATATGCTGTGTGCTAAGAGACGTCAGCAAATATGAAATTACGAAAATTGGCAGAGGACGAACGTAAGAACAAACAGAGAAGAAGAAAAGGAGACAGAGAGACAAGTGAAGAGAACAGAATGAAAAAAATAACATCGAATCCCATTATGTACTGCGCATTTTGGTTGCCGTTATTTTCTGTTTCAAATTAGCCTTTGACTTTTGCTCGCTTTCGTTCTTTTTTTAGTTTTTATTTTGTTTATTTTCAGGTTGTTCTTTTTTCGTGTGCTGTTCACTTTAATTCTTTTTTTCGGGTGCTTTTTCTCTAGGTATTCTTGCGCGTTTTGTTGGCTTGGCAATGTTGTTGGTTTTGCCTGCGAATTTAGTTTTGCCGTATTTTTTATTTGGTATGCAAAGCTCAATGAAAAATTATGAATTTTGATCGCGGTAAAACATCTTGCACACTCTGCACATACATTACAGAAGCCGACGATGAGGCCAACGTGTATTATTGTAATGTTGTGTGTATTTTTTTTTGTGCCTGCGCTCGGTCGGTTTGGTTGGTTTCGTTGGTTGGTTAGTTTGTTGTTGTTGTAAAAAAATGACGCAGCGTACAGCAATCGATAAATACTTTAGCTTGTTTGCTCTTTCTCTGTCGCACAACTTTTGTCTTTTTTTCGGATATGTTTTCACGTTGCCAAGACATTGTCGTCATTTCACCATAAATTTGATATACAGCATTTAAATTATTATATATGTATATCTATGCGTACAATATGCATGGCAAATGAAATGAATGGTGCAGACTTTTATCTCGTTTATTGTATGAATGATTTTCTGTGTGTTGTTTTTTCCTGCCATTTTTGTATGAGTGTGTGTGTGTGTGTGTGTGTGTGTGTGTGTATGAGAGTTGAGTTGTCGGTCTCCAACAAACTTGAATGAATCATCTTCTTATCGCATTATTTGATTGAATTTCAATACGGATTCTTCGCTATTCTCATCCGAATTATTATTCATATTGATGCTTGATGCCTCTTGCATTCATTACAGCGAACGAGAAAGGCAGCAAGAGATCAAGCGAGAGAGCGAAATACTTTTTTTTTCTTGCAAATTCTGAATAGCATCCCACTGCATACAGAAAATCGACTGTGCTTGATGCATGAAATGAGGTCAGTAATATTCATCGAGAAATAATAAGATGAGTGTGTAAGAGCGCGCGACCAATGGATTCAAGAGAAGAAAAATAAAAGCCATTTTTGTTGGCAAGCGACGGTTTTTTAGTTCTTCTTCTTTTGCAACAACAGCGAGACAGATTGCGATGACCTCGAAAACTGATGTCGATAGCATGTGTACACGAGAGTGAGTGACTGAGTGAGTGAGCGAAGTGAATTGGAGTGTATGGAAAAAAGTTAGAAGTTGCGCCGCCATGCATGTTCATTAGCTAATCTGGATGGTAATAATTTTTTTGGCAAATGACATCACTATCACAAGCACACTATGTGGATGTGTGTCTTGTGTATGATGGGGAAACAGACCAATCGTTCGATACATACATATAAACATATACTGAATGAATCACTTGTCATGTGTAGTTTTGTGGTTTTGAAGTAGTATGTTTTCTTTTTCTGTGATTGTTTTTGGATACATTTATATGTGTGTGTGTGTGTGTGTGTGTGTGTGTTTTGTGCGCTGAACATTGTGTAAGCAGCGCACAAATTGTTTGTATTCAGGTGTTTTTCTTTTGGTTTTGAATTGTTTTGTTTTTCAATTTGGTATTAAAATGGGAGTTAAGATTTTTGTTTGTTAAAAGATTTGGATTATATTTAACTAAAGTACGGTAAATGCGAGCTAATGGAATGGTTGTTCTGTTTTCTGTTCAAATAAAATGGCAAAGCTACAAGAAAAACGAAATTGACTGCTAACAGCGAAAATAAAACTCACCGTCATATTCTTCATCGGAACTACTAAATGATGTTTGTTGAGCTAAATGGCCCACGATTGGTCGTTTATGCGGCTTAATGTCTAGAAATATGGAACAAACGATATTCTCTTATCAGTTAAGTATGCTTTTAAACACCTACGCATTCTAATTATATTGCGAAAAATTTCTACGGAATTTGTTCAATGCATCGGTTGGAATGAGCTGTTTTTGTGCGTCTTATCATGGATAATGCGTCATTTGAAAAGTTCATCCCTCGCAAAATTTTTACTTCTCGCTTCCTCCTCTCTTTCCTCCCTATCTCTTCTGTCTTTTTGCTTCAGGCATAAACAGTAAACTTACTTTGGATATCGGCACCGCTACTCGAATGCTGCTGCGAAGGATGCAAATGGTCTTGACGATGATAATGTGATTGCATTGGCTGAGGCAATTGGATTCCCGATGAGTGAGGATGTGGTTGTTGTTGCGTTGTAAAATGTCGTTGTTGTCGAGAATGCATTAAATGAGGATGCTGTAACATCAGCCCGTCTAGTTCTCCCTGCAGGATCAACGATAAACAGAGAGAGAGAGAAAAATTGATCGAGAATTATGTGCATTATGCATTTTCCATGATACCCAGTTTCCTTCTTCTTCTTCTTCTTTTTTATCCACTTCATCCACCAAAACTGATTGCATACCTGATAGTACTTTGGATCTTCGCCGGTCGAATAAATATCGGATGGTTGTTGATGTGTCGCTTGATGATTCGTTCCATATAACGATGATTGTTGAAAATGTTGCGGTGTGTTCGATGCTTGAATTTGTTGTTGCATGCGTCGTTGCGCCGGATTGAGCATATCAACACTCGAATCGTGTGAATATTGGCGCCTCAATCCGCTGCCAGTTCGTTGTAATGGGTGATTCTCTTTTTCGGCAGCACTTCGAGCTCGTTCTAACTTTGGTCGTTTATCCGATGGATCTGGATGAAGTGACTGCAAAATTTGATATTGAAATTGGAAAGGAAAGGAACAAGAAAAAATATTGAAATTGAAGCGTGCACCCGAGTTGTGAAAATATGCTAACGAAAAATGAAAATGAAAATGAATGGCCAATTTTCGTTTGGTTTTTACTTACACCACTAGGACGCATAAAGCCGTCAGCTTCCGCAGCTTTGTTAATCCATTGACCAGTCTTCGATAAAAGTTCCTGTTTTTTGCGACACAGCACACACACCCAAATGGCCTGTATAAAATGAGAGTGTTTTGTCAATGAAAACAAACAAAATGATGACGCATCGATTCATCTACATTCGTTCTTATCTCCTTTGACCACATTATAATTCCGATCTACGTATTTACCTTTCCTCTGATTGTTGTTTTACCACCGCACCGAGCACAACAACGTATATTACAATAATGGCACATGTGACCGACACCATCGGCGAATTTCGTTTTCAAACATATGTGACACGTTGCTTCTAATTCAATTCCGGCTTTCCGCTGCTGTTCCGATCGTTGTCGAATCGTATCTTCTAATGTATTAACTTCTTCTTGTTTTCGTCTGCGAATGAAAAGGAAAATTCAATATTTTCAGAAGTTTTATAAATTGAACCAAAATCAATCGAAACGAAAATCGAAACTCTCTTGTTCTCTCAATCGAAATCCATCACAACATTTAGATGGTTGATGTTGCACGTGCACTCGCATGTTTCTCAAGATTGCAAGCCAACATTTCAAGCGAAAAATGTTCTCAATATGCTTTCAGTATTTCAAAAGCCCCAATTGAAACTGCCACTCAACATAAATTAGTGATTTCCCACTGAAGAAGAAGTTGAAGAAGAAGAAGAGCAGAAAAAAAATCAAATAAACGTCACGACGGCATAAAAAAAGAAGCCATCTCAAGCACTTCGAAATACATTAATGATTAAAAATCAATAAAATGCATTCCATGCCAATTTCCCATCATTATTCTTTTGCGTTCGCTATAAATTGTTTGTACTACTAGTCATTTGCTATCTCACTCGCCTTCCCTCTCACTCTCTCCGAAATACTTGAAAATTATAACGAAGTTATTAAATGCCTTCTAATGGGCTTTGCTTTTGTGTAGTGGAACTGCCACCATCCTAACCACCACCGCCATCTTCATCATCATCAATGACGCTATATAAAAGAACATTTACGCAAATAGCTTCCTTCGAATTCGTTTCACTTTTATATTCATATGCAATGTGTGTATGTTTTTTTCTATTCATTGTTGCATTTCGCTAACAGCTTTGCTGTTGTCATGTTCACAAGTTCTTTTGGCGTTCTGAAGTGTATTCAATCTCAGTGTGATGATGACGGGCTGTGACGCAACAACGACGAGAGGCAAGAGAGAGAGAGAGAGAGAGAGTGAAAGCTAGTGAAGCTTGTGCAAATGGTGTCTTATTTTTGTGTCGAATGAAAATTTCAAATTTATAGACTCATCGCTTCTGCTCGGTTTTGTATGTGTTTTATTGGGAATGCATACAGAGTGAAGTACACACTGTTACTCATTCAGATAAGGTCAAAAGGATTGAGAGTGAGTCAAAAGAATTGGTTGCTAGTTGCATCTCGCATCCAGAGTACAATCTTGTTGTACCCATTGCCATTGTCGTCGTCGTTGTGGTTGTTTTTGCTGTTGGGTGCTTACCACATTGATTTTTCCCTTTCTCGCAACTCCACTTGTTATGGAATTTATACTCGAGCACTTCCTGCATCCTATTTTCTTTCCTTGGCTTCCCTTTCCGCACCAAGTCCTAGCCCAAGAATCGCAGGCCAAATGGAAAGCAAAATTAGTTACATCATCTGATTGCTTTCATACTGTTCGGTTAATAGATCGAGCGTGTACCATCTTCTCCGATTGAATTTATTTTATATTGTCATGGAAAACCGCAAAAATGTTCACATTGAATGAGATGTCGGTGAATATCAATATCAAAGACAGACAGAGAGAGAGACAGAGCGAGAAGGACAGAGACTCACAAAACCAATCAATGGTTTAATTCAATAAAGTAATTTATTGAGCATTGAAAGCCAACGAAGTAACCAAATGGATTGCATTCAATGGAGAAATGATTGGCTTCACAGCTCACTGATACACAATAGACCGTATGTGTGCGTGTGTCTGCCTCTCCTTTGGTGTGTGTGTTTGTAAATGTGGTTCAAAACAATAGGCACATTTGCAATGTGCAGAGTTTGCGTTTGTCGTCTGACTGAATGTCAATTTTATAAATAGTTAATTTATTCAGTATGGCTGCATTTATGCACTTTGATAAATGTCCAAGTGCCGACCATCATCGAACCACATCATATAGTACGTATAATCGTTCGGCTTAAAATGGATGGAGTAAAGAGCTTGTTGCCGCTATCACAAGAGCCGTCTATCTGACAGCATCTCTTTGTGCCAAAAGACGAAGGAGGAAGGAGATAAAAAAGAGAAAGCATATCATGAATGAGAGACACGCTTTGTGTGTGTGTGTGTGTGTCAATCGACAAAAGAACGTCAAATTGACTGGAAGACGAGGAATAGCGAAAAAAAACGCAGATCCACTGGCAGAAAAATAAAAAAAGCTGCAATGTTCCAGTTGTGGAGCAGTGTGCTCGCACGGAAAGAGAGTTTCGAAATGCAAGGAAATGGAATAAAAATTGATTACTTACTGCACTATCTCTTTTTGTTGTTCCTCTTCGTGGCGCTGTCGCATCATCACATTTTCGATGATGGCGCGCTCTTCTGCGGTTAGGTGAGATAGATCAGGCATATCGGCCATTTTTTTCTGTTACCACCGCCACCACCCCAAACAATAATTGGATTTTGGTTTAATTTTGCAATATTTTTAGCTTCTTTTTTATCGTTCTCTCTTTATATAGATGTGTATGTGTCTCGATGTTTAGAGATTTTAATTATTAACTTTTTCTTTTGTTTCAAAATTAATTCCTTTGCTTCGTGTTATGGTTTCGCATTTGAACGAAAACAAAAATATTGTGTCGGACTATTATGAATCTTATGCACAGGCACATAATTTTTTCTTGTTGTTGTTTGTCACTAGTGTGTCACACTTTGTCACTATGAACCCATGCGAATCATTTCGGCTAGCGGATGTTCATCGGTTTGCTTAGTCGCTGGCCTTCCGATTGATTTGTGCATATTCGGTACAATATGGTTTTAAAAATATATTCCAAAACTTGTGCTCTAAACACTTGTATTTCTACTTCGTCGGCTGCTGCTGCTTCTTCTGGTTGGATAGTTGCTGTGTCGATGTGTTCGGTCTCTTGTTAAAACTAAAAAAATTGGTTTTAGTTGAACTTCATTCGTCGTATTGGCGTTTTAGTTTTGTTGTTGCGTTGGATGCTTTCATGCGAATCGCCCTTATTTATCTTCAGTTTAGTTTAGTTTAGTTTTGGTTTTAGTTGTTGTTGTTGTTGCGACGGAAATCTTTGAACTATCCTAAATCTTCTCATAGATTTCTTTTAAAAAATTGGATTCTTTGTTAAAATACATGGTTTCATCTTCATTGTTTTCATTGTACTAAAAGATTAATGAATTAGTTGATTATCTGCAATAAGAAAGAAAATTGAGGCAATTATTAACGAGAATTAAATGTTTTTATTAATTGAAACTTGTGGTGTGCTTTGTTCAAAAGAAAGTTCTTGAATTAACTTCGTTCAATTGGTATTGGTTGCGAAAATTCAATTAAAATCGATTGATTTTCAGAGTGAGTCAGTGAGTGAGTGAGTGAGAGGGAGTTAAAGCACGATATAATGAGCCATGGTGCTGGCTGGTGTGATGACTAAGCTGACTGACAATCGCAGAATAAAGTCTACAATCGTAGAATATCGCATTGCAACCGCCACCAGCACACACACAACCGAATGGGAGAACGAACCCATGTGTGCTAGTTCACAGCGACAAATCTCTTCTATCCTGCCGGCCACACAATCAAATCGGAACAAACGGAAAGAATAAGCTCAAAATTTAACACTACCGCTAAGCTGATAATCCACAGTGGCCTTAAATGATCAAGAGGTTCTATTTTTTGTCCGCATCATTGTTATATCACTCAAGGAAAACGTGAGAGAGAAGAGAATAAAAATCACTTGGCTCTTGTCATTTTCGTGCTCACACCAAAGAGCTTTGTAAATATTGTTTGCTGCTGCTGCGGCTGCTGCTGTTGCTACTTGTGATTATATTTTCCGTTTTTTTTCTCTCTCTCTCTCTCTCTTTCTCTTTTTCTCTCGCCTCTCATCTGCTGCTGTTCGCATATTTGTTTGGAATTAAGCCTCAGCAAAAATACAGCATTAGCAGCGATGGAGTGGTGAATGACGATAATATGAAAGGGTGGCGAATGGTGGTGGCTGGTGGTAGTGGTGTTGAATGGAAAAAAACAGCGAGGAAAATAATATATAGCAACACCTTGTAATAAAACAGGAAAGAAATCGTGATGTCAAGTTTCACTCTCGACGCCATTATTGCATCACACGTACAATGGGAACTCAAATAAAGCTTGAATAGATTAATTATATTTATCATGGTAGTGCGAAAGAAAAAAAAGTAGTGAACAGTGATGAAGCGGCGTGATGAGTCGAGCAAGCGAGAATGAGACGAAGTGGAAGAGAACGATAGAGAGAGAACAAGTGAGCGAGCGAGAGAGGGAGAACAAGAGTGAAAAAGCTCGTTGCAAAAATAATGGCACTTCATGAAGTAGAAGAAATAGAAATGCATATAAAAAAGGCAAAATATGAGGAATCGACGGCAAAAATGAATAAAAGAGAATGCAGAAAATGATGACATGGTTCGCCCGCTTCATCTCGTTCTTTTTGGCTGGCATCTTTGATGCCGTTCATCGGTCACCGATTCTCATTTGCCTTTGATGCACCATCCAAAGCCAACAAAAAACAACATAGCACACTGCATGCAAATGTGTACAGTTCATAAGCCAACATCGGTGGTGATTCAAAGGGGCTGATTGCTGCGGAGCACATCGACAAACATCGTAAGCGATGGAATAAGAGGGCAAGAGCGAGACACAGTCACTGCATAATTTCTTTTGCAAATGCAGTTATCCCGAACATCTTTTAAAAAATGCATATAGGCATGTCACAAGCGAGAAAGCGCATCTAAAATGTGCATCGTAATGCAGAGAGTGTAGCAGGTGATAACTGCCACGATTGTTGTCTTGATCGGAAAACGGACTGCAAATACTTTCCTTTCTCACTCTCTCTCTCTCTCCGTGAGTGTATATCTGTGTATTTTCGCCGTAAATCATTGATGCAAAGTGTTCATTTGGGGATGGAAAGCTCATCGGCCATGGTCGAGTAGTCACCCTGTGTGTGTGTGTACTATAGTGCCATATATATTATTCGTACAAAAAAAAGAAAACACACAATTTTCTCGCTCAATCGTTGTACAATGGAAACGCTGTACTCGCACATTATGTATACATGGCCAATAACCCAATTCTATTTTCTTTGAAATTTATTCACCGCCTGTTTGTTTTTTTCCCTTTCTTTCGTTCGTTTTTTCCCCGTTTTTCTTCTTCTTTTTCTTTGTTGATTTCTTGGGCTTTCATCGCTTCAACCAAATGCAATCAACAATCACTTGCATACTCCATCTTTTTCCACTCTCAGCGCGCGCTCCTCATTATTTACCTTAAATGCCCTGCAAGCATACACAATGCATTTAAACTGAATGGACGTGCAAATTTATTTATTCCGCTCTGGCTTTTTGCTCTGTCGCTTTTGCTTCGTCTCGAGAAATTTAGGACAATTATTAACGTAAAATTCATTCGGCCAAATATATATTAAACACAAAAAATGGCAGCCGCTTATTTTGCCTTTGTTCACAGTATATGAGCGCGCATAGCAGCCTGGCAACAGCATACAACCACTTGTTTTTAGCGTTTAGTTCAACAAATTGAATTTTTAGTTTTTTTCTTTCCTTTCTAAAATGGTGTGCCATAAATCATCCGCCGTAATTGCAAGCAATTGAATTGAATGCAATAGCTATTGTGTTCGGTTGCTGCTTCTACATTTTAAATGGTCGCGGCAAAAGATATTCTACATAGATTTTCTCTCTCTGTGTGTGTGAGTTTGGTTTCACAAAACAAAAGTTGCCAACGTTGTTTTTGCTAGTGAATAAAACGGGCAAATACAAAACTACCCAAAAACCTCATCACAAATCATTTTTTGCCACAGACAAGACACAAACATATACATACAAAACATTGGCCAGCATGAATACACACGCGATTTGGTATCATTTTGAATGCAGAAGCAAATAAAGCGAAAGCGATTCGAATTATAGTGGCTGGCTGAAGCGTTTTTCCGCATAATCTAGATACGTACAAATGAAAAATATTGCTTATTTTCACATCACATGAAATTTTAACATTGTAATCTGGAAATTGGTAAATTTTTAATTTTTATTCCGTGCCATTGGAACAAACACGTTGTGGATTCGACGAATAACGTCGACAACAACGACCACCACTGTCATTGTCGTCGTTGAAGTCGCTTAGAATTCAGAGATTGAGCAAGCGAGCGAGCGATTGAGCAAGCGTTTGGGCATGTGTGCGTGTACGAAGAGCGTGTGTATGCGGAGAGACGACGGGATAGGTGCGAAATGGCAAATTTGAATCACAGAGCCACAGAGAGATAGGTATGTGGTGCACATACACACAATACATACGTAAAATATAAAACTTTAGCCATCCTTAACTTTGGCTTTGTGCGATTTTTGTATGCGCGCATGTGCACATACGCATTATATATTCTTTGAATTCGGTTAGTTCGTTCATTCGTTTCGTTCGTTTGTTCTCTCATCTCTCGATTGTCTTTGAACGAGGCTTTTCGGTCATTTATTATACATGGTTTTCCACGAAATTGATACTCATACACGTTATTCACCATCCCCTTCCACGGTGTGTTACACCATTGACAATATCTCTCTCTCTCTCTTTATTTTCTCACTCTATTGCCTGTGGTGTACACAAGCGATTCGCCAAATTCACTATTCAATGTGATGCGATATATATTTGTAAGTAACGCTTTGCCGTTTACCATTGCAATAAATGCCCATTTGAAATTCTGTTTTTTGGTATTGGTATTGACTTTGTATTCCATTTGTTTGTATCGATGCTGAATGTGAAAATGGATATACATCAAACGAATCGAAATGTAGGTGACTGCCGTTCTGGCCGTAATTTTCTATTGGCCAATAAATTTTGCGCGCGTGTTTGTATACGTTGATCTTCAATTATGGTTTATGTTTTGCTCCTGCATTCGCGCTCGTTGCATGAAATTCTATCGATTGTCTGAAAAGTGTATAAATCAAGTCATTTTTTCCTGTGTCTCTGTTGTCAATTACTCATCATGATCGATGTTGAACAAAAGATTCGAATGAATCATCTGGTGGAGGATGCTTTAAAAATGATTTTTCGTTGTGTCGCATTTTTTTGGGATAATTTTTTTTTATTCGGATAGAATTTCGCATTACCATTCGTACGCATATGGCATGGATCGACCACTTATATGTTGGGGTCAATCGAAGTTTTCCTTTTATAGCAAAAACTGAACAAGACAAGAGAGAAAAAAAAGATGAGAAAACTTCGATGTCGTACAGGCCGACAGATGAAGCAACAAGACACTTAATGTGCAAAAAGGAGTAAGAGAAAGTGGAGAACCGAGGAAAGTGCTACAACTGTCACAGCTGTCACAATAAAATTTGTCTTTTGTCCGATTTTTTTCTTCTCATCTTCGTTTTCTCTTGCACGCTCGCGTTCACTCCCTCTTCTCTCTTTCTCATGGAATCTCATTGTTGCTTCAGAAGATGTGCGATATGTCCGTGGCTGTGTAACGGATTTGTTCCGCATACGAGAGAGAGAGAGAGAGAGAGAGAGAGAGAAGAACGCATGTACATATGTTACCATCGCATTGATACTACATGCATTTATGGAAACTGAATGGCAATCAAATGAAAACACATGGTTTATAATTAATATGGAAACGTGTGTTATTTATATCCCTTTGGGTTTGAGTTATCTTGTAAGTTTTTTTTTGGTTTTTCTTTCAATGTCTTTCCCTCTTTAACAATTTTAAATCGGTTGTTTTTTTCCATACATAAACATTCGATCTAAAGAATGCAGTAGTTTTTCTTTGGTTTACAAACTGGAACATTGAATTGAAAGCGTTTTTTTGTTGTTCAAGAATTCCAATCGAAAATGCCAAAAGGATTGCGTCCCAATCTGTGTCGAGTATTTGGGTTGGAAAATTTGGATTAGATTTGGGAATATATCCGTTTATCGATATGCGTAAAATGGTGAAAAAACACAAAACTTTAATTTCATTTATTCACTCAGGAAAACCAATCGATAAATCTACTTCCACTCTAGTGCTTTTGAATAAATTATCGAAGTTCGAGCATTCCGATGAATGCGGTTGCGAGTTATTGAAAAAAATTTGTTTTGGAAACCAACAAAAGAACGAACGAAAGAAGAGAAAAATAAAACAAACGTAGTTGAGTGAACGGCAAACCATGATACCATGATAGTGATAATATTGTTGGATAAAATGATGGTACGTTTATTTTTATCAGCTTGTTTACACATGCAATATATATAATTGGTTCGGCGAGCAAGTTTTCGACGTGTATAACATGGCGTATGAGTGCTATGTGAATTGAGCGCGCGCGTTTGTGTGTATGAAAATTTAAACTCCATAAATAGCCAGCAGCGACCAAACTAAATTAACTGCGGTTCAATGAATTCAATTCGATATCGCACGTGGACAAAATACAGTAAAATGCAATGCCGTTCAAATTGGCACATTATTTGCTCGCACACATACACACACGCACACACTCTCTCTCCGCACTCTGCGTATGTGTTGTTGCTCTCTTTTTATAAGCTTTGTTATGAAAATCGTTCCACTCCCTTTCATTAATGATAAAAACTTTTTTTTATGGATCACAAAAGAGCTAACATCATCCATCCCCTTTTCCACAATCCCTAAGTGCGTATCGGTGAATTGAGGCTAAATATAAAATTGTCGTTGTTTTTTCTTCTTCTTTTTTTTCTCTCTATCGCTCCCTATCGCCGTACATTACACGGTGTATGATAGAAGTCAATTTGGATTCATGTCGCGTGTGTCTTTTACCATCATGACGACGGCGACGACAACGCTGTACGAGCATATTTACTCGAATTGGTGTTTGTTTCAGTCGTTTCTTATCTCCTTCACAGTCTCTTGTACATCGATACAAAAGTTTTCAAACAAAAACACGCAACAAACGGACGAAGGTATTTCGATGATAGCGACATAGAGGCGAGAAAAAAAATGTTGAATGACGAGCAATAGAAAAAAGATGAACAAAAGTGGCGACGCGTAATATTGATGAAGAAGAATGCATTGTCAACAACATACCGATGACAGACTTCGCGTTTCATCTGAGTGGAATATACAGACGTTTAGGATCATCATGCACACACACACACACAGCTTTTCAATTTTTTTTACTGGCTTCAAAAATTCCACATTCCATTTTCATTGTTATTTTAGTTTCCTATGTGTCAAGGTAAAGACATTTTGTTCCCCTGTTTTCCTCATCAAATCGAACTCTTCCTTTTGAACCAAAGCATTTCGAATCAATCAAAACCTTATGTGGAATGCCTACATAGTTTCAATGGAATGAAATGGATAATCACCTTTTCCTCTTTTTTTTTGTTGTTCTATAGATTCGTAGTTTATAGTTAAAAATATTGAATGTGCTGGCCTTAAATCCTTAGAGTAGAATTTTGGTTTTGTTTGTTGCAATGACCGAAAACCAGAACGATTAATATGTTTGAGTGTATTTCACTCAAATTAAAGCTTTTTACAATCGATAGACTGGAATCTGTATGATTGTTGTTGTTGTTTTTATTTGTGTTGCTGTAACTGCTGCTGCTGTGGCTGCTTCGGATGTTATTGTTGTTGTTCTTGTTGTTGCTGTCGTCGTAGTCGTAGTCGCCGTAGCCATCATCATGGTTAGTTGTAATTTACCATATTTTTGATGATTTCACCCGTGTATCCATGATTTTGTGTGAAAATTTCCATGGTGATTGACAACAAATATGGAAAAAATTTGCGATTTATATTGCAATATCTTCCCCACGCATCAACCATTCATTTTCCTAAATTTTTTCTTTCGCTTCTTCTTTGTTTCATTCGGAGATTTTCTTGTAGTGGAATTTTGGAATTCGTCTTGAGTACATTCACTCCTGTACACTTAACACGCACACGAACACACGCACATACACATTCACCTTCGAGACGATTTTATTTCTTTTCACTTAACCAAAAACAAATTGAATCAATTCACTCAGTTTATGTGTTTTATTTTTTTTTTGGTTTCGTTCGAATTTTTTTCGTTCGTTCTGTCTGTATTCGTGCCGTTCGACCGAAAAAGGAAATTTCTTCACACAAATTGTTGGGCATCGATTGGCGGAAATTTCGTTTTGGATGTGCGTTTAACCAAAAACAGCGAATGGAATTTTCACAAAATTCGGAATAAACATGGTCGTTGTCGTATATTCTTGGTTCACTGTTTCATTTCTTTTTTCTCTCTTCTTTTCTCTGTTTGAATCCTCACGTAAAAAGGGAATTGTTTCACACGCGCGCACACACATACACAAAATCACTTACATTCTACAAATAAATTTTTTTCTTCTTCTGCTTGAGTGTCTATATTTTATTTTTTGTATTAAAAACGAACGAACAAAAACCAAACAAAAAACACAAATCTTCAACTCGTTGGTAATTTTCCAGATTTTTAGTAAATTTTTTTTTGTACAACAATTTCAGTTTCGTTTTTTTTTGTGTTTTTCTTTCTGTTCTTACTGTGTGCTATGTGTTACGGCTGATGAAGCGACTACTGCTTCTCTACTGTGGCTGCTGCTTTTGCTACTGACGTCACACAAGCAGTATTGATTTTCCCGCGACGTTTTTCGTCGCTTGAACTTTTCTTCATTTTCACTGTGCCTACCACCGAGAGTGCGAGCGAGCAACGAGATTCGTGTATGTTTGATAGTGAGTGAGTTTGTGTGTAAGCGTGAGCGTGCGTGTAGGTTTTGTGGTATTTGTGCTTGTTCTCTATATCTAGCATAGCTTTATGTGCCATTGCGATGACAAAGCAGCGACAGACAAAAACCATCCATTTTTGACACAAAGCAACTAAGCTCGACTTTTCTACACTGGTGTACGTGTATGTATATGTGTGCGCGCGCTAGCGTTGGTGTGGTGTGTACGAATAGAAAGCACACTTCTATTCTACAGATGCGTTTGAAGTTCGAAGATTGTGCGGAATGAGGGCGCCATGAGAGACTTTTCATCCATTGTTCAGTCGCAAGGCTGACAACGATTGTGGGGGCGGTTCATTTAAATTTACAGGCATCCCTATTAAAATAATTAAAAAATAAACCCACACGACAATTACATCTCTGCGAAAATTTGATTGAGATACATACACACAGATAATAATGGATTTCATTCACGTCTTTCTTTATTTTTAAAATTCATCTGTTTTCGTTCACTGTTTTACAAAATGGTTCCACCTTAATCTAAATTACATTCGACAATGGTTCTATTCAGATAGGATACGTTTTTAGTTGTTGTTATTTTTTTTTCATCGATATCTTCAGTGAAGATTCTTCACACTAATATAGACTGAGTCTTACGAGGAAAAAAAATTACCTTAAAAAATTGACAAAAGAAATGTCTTTTGCGAATCATAAGTGAAGCTTTTGACTTTGAAAAAAATAACGAATTCGTTCATTTCAATGATTTTTGATTAAATGATGAAAAGCTGAAAGAGAAATCAGTTTGATTTGTCACATGGAAGCAAAAATTTGGCTATGAACGCTTAAAAATATTGCGATATGATAATCATAGTATAAATTAAACGATAGACTTATTCATAACATTTTGTACTCAAGTTTTCTCACCAATTGAACGTAAAAACCAATATTTTGATTTCGATTCGGTGTTTGCTTATCTCTTTTTGTGCATACGAATATCATACGAACGGGAAAAAAAATTTTGCTATCAAAAGCTTGGCTTCCATAGAAATTCTTAAAGCGAAAATGTTTCAAATTAAAATGGTACAAATAAATCGTTAGATTGTTTAGTTTATTGTGTCATACGTTAATGCTGAAACCATCACTGTTTCGCATGTAGTTTTAGGCCGGTGCTTTTTTTAACAGATTCCCATAAAATGCGGTGATTGCAATGAGTTTTCGATCTAAAAATCCTTGTTCAATTTCGACTGAATTGCCGGGACCGGCGAGTTTTGCCAGTTGAAACGTGTTTGTGTTGCGAGGTAAATAAATGGCAATGTTCGGTGTGATTTGTCGGGTGAAAGCCATTAGCTCGGAGGCGGGCAACGGAAGCAATGAAGTTTCAATGTCGTAAACATCTTCTTTCAGATACTGTGGCCCACCCCATGGTGGACTGAGAAACACAACGTCAGCCTTGAGCGTTGACGCCAACTGAAAATAGTCACCAACGATAAATTCTATTCGATCGGCCACTCCATAAATACTCGCATTATGTTTTGCCATTTCAATTTTCTTTGCGTCAACGTCAATCGCAATAACTCTTTGACACGTTTTCGCAAATTGAATGGTGTTTCCGCCAGCACCGCAAAATGCATCAACAATCACATCGCATTGACAGCGCATCGCTGTGTAGATTGCAACTTTTTCCGGCGTCACCGAGAACCAACTCTCACGATCCAGTTTGATGCCCAAATCGAATAGGGAGAATAGTGAAAATCGCTTGCACCAATATTTGTAAAGTGTTCGATCATTTGCAATTTCCGCTGGTAATCCGGCAAGCATCTTATTTTGACGACGTTTCTTTTTCGATTTTTTGCTATTCGATTTTGCGACCGGTTCACCAATATTGTCTTCGACGATGGCCACTGTAGCGGCTTCCACCTCTGTCTTCGTTTCAACGGCAATATCACATTTATTCGTTGGACAACATTCGGCAGCAACGGCAGTGCCCTTTGAATTTTCACTGCAATCGATTTTGTTGGTGGCTTCATCAGTTGTGGTGCTAACACTGTCAGTAACATTACTGGTGTCATTTTCTTTCGGTGCATTTTGCTCGGGTGAATCTTGTTTTACAAGGTTGATACTGAGAACTGGTTTATCGGTTTCATCCGACGATGAATCGGCTATCAAATTCAACAGCGCTTCATCACGAGCCGAACTATCCAAGTCGATGCGCTTCTTTTTCATCTTTAACATGTTGTTATGCAATCGAATGTTTCGTTTTCTGTACATCACATGCCCGTTTGAGTCTTGTGAACTGTCAGTTTGAAATGAGTATCCCATAAGAGTGAATGCGGCTTTGGCACGATCCGTGTTCGGTTCTTCGGTTTGACGTGAATTTGGATGCTTGAAATGGCCTTTGAATTTACCACCAAATGATGTCGGCAGACCAAGTTCTGCCAATTGCTTTAGTTCTGTTAACTCTAGTTCATCGTCATCCGTATTAATGGGTTCACTGGCCACTGACTTGGTGTCTTTGCTCAACGTACACGTTTTCGCCCATTTGCGTTCGGCCATGAATTCAGTGTAATGCTTATTGTACTGTTCTTGGTAGTGTTGTTGCCAGAGTAGCTGCCATTGTTGATCGGCCGAATCTTCTTCGTGCATCATTTCGATTTTAGTTTCATCCTCTTCGTCAAAATTGAATGGTGCCGATAGAGATGATGGTGTACTCTCCGAAATTTGTGAATTTTCCGATGAAGTGATGCGACTGCTGCAGAAACCGTAACTGGACAAAGTGATTTGTGTGACATTGGTCATGGAATCGGTGGTGTTGATGGTCATTGGAATGCTTGAGGAAACCGAATCGCATCGCGGCAATGCTAAACTGTCCATCATATCTCGCAAGTGTGAATCGTATTGGTTTAGCTCATCACTATTGATTGCTTTGGATTCGGTTACATCGGGCGAACAAGTTGAAACGACAATGGCCATTGCACGATTTTCGGCTGACGGTGAGGTTTCTGTTGTTGGTTCGGTTGATCCCTTGTTTTCATCGGCTGCCTTACTCTCTTCATTTTCCATCTGCAACTCTTCTTGTTCGTTCTCACAATTCTCATCGGGCAACTGTTGATATTCCGGGCTAATAAAATCGGAATAATTTTCAATCCACGACGTCCAAATCAATCGTTCGCAATTTTTCGACCAAAATTTCTCCCATTGCTCATTTATGTCTCTCTCTTCGACTATCTCCGACAAACTGTTGGTTTGATCACGTTCAACGCTCGTTGAACTACTTTTACTACCCTCATCGCGATGCGATCGTTTGAACTGTTCACGCGACGTACTGGCAACGCCATGATATTCAGAGATATCCGCACCACTGTCACGTTCATGTTCATCAGTGGTGCAATAATTATCGGTATGCGATGCACTTGCCGAAAAATAACAACTGTTTGCATCGGAATCTTCTTCCTCTTGTGAATGTTCCTTTCGATTCATGGTGGTGGTAGCGGGGTGATTTTCACAATACTGTTCGTTGAAAATGTCATACGCTTCGCTCAATTCCTCTTGTTCGATCGCAACGGCTTCGTTTTGATTTTTAACCAATACACGGCTACACAAGCAAAGCGTATATTCACGATCCTCAAGTTCGGATGGATCAATTTGTCGTAGATAAATTTCAGCCAATGCTTCCCAATTTGAATCAGTCATTATTTATTCAGCTAGCGCTTGTGGCCGACAAATTAAACACAACAACAACAACGAAAATAATTGTGCTCTAAAAACTACAATCCTGCCGTCGAAAAATATTGTTGCCGCTATTTGCTTTCAAGGTTAAAATGCTCTCATTTCAAATTGGAGCAACCAAAATGTTGCGTTCGCCTTGTTATTGTTATTACTGTTATGAGTGGTTAGATTTTCATTGTCACTGTCAAGGAACTGATGGCCTACAACACAAAGAAAACCATATTTTATTTTCGAAATGAATCTGGACAAAAAAATCATATGAAAATTCAATATAACCCAACTTTTTACCACTTTTAAATACACTTGCATACCTTAAATTTGCAATTTTCCAGATTTTGTCGCGAAAATTGCACGTGAAAAGGATTTACTCGGGCTATTTTTGGCAATCAAATTTTACGCAGGAATCACACTAACAAAAAAAAATGTATGACTTCTTTATCTTCTACGTTTGCAATGGTTTATACATCGTGCTGAACAATGAATGGAGAACTGTCATTCCATAGCACGACTAATGTCAAGCGATGAGCAGCAAAATCGGATATGTTCTTGTTGGAAAAATCTGAAATTGAACTATTTTCGGTTGATTTTGAATTTTTTTTCTTATTTTAAATTAATTTCATCGCCTTAAAAAATATATTCATTGTTTTTCGCATAAAAAATAGATAAAAGTATCAAAATTAGTTTCTCTTCGTATTTGAACTACACCGTGTGCTGAATATGGTTTGAGCTATTCAGCGGATGGTGAATGTACGACATGCGTCTGTCAGTTCTGTCATGACAGTGTCACAAACGTCAAACAAAATTCTGAATGAAGCGAAAATTTATCAATAAACCAAAAAAAACATCCTTTCCACAACACAATTTCATTGGAAGCATTCATTCATAGTTTTGAGTAATTTGTGATCCCATCGGAAAATCGCACAAAGAAAGAATGCGGACAGAGATTAGATAATTGAATATACATTGAATTACGTTTAAAATGGATTGAAATAGAAGTTTTTTTCTTCATAGAAATATTACGGTGTAAATCGTGTGTTTCTAGTAATTAGTTTGATGGTTTTTACGTTTTATTTCTATAAGAATACAAGATGAGCACATACGATAACAATATCTTGTATCGGCCACTTACATCAAACGGCGGCAGCAACACCAATTTTACATCATCACTATGCAATTGGATCAAACACATCAAAGTTTACAAAATCATATGCCTAATTCTGATTCTTCTGTTTGTCATTCCCATGCTAGCTCATTACTACATATTGAATGTAAGTTATAATTTCGTATTCCATACTTTGGATGATTGATAAATATGATTTGCTTGTAGGTGGACACCGAAATCAACGAAACTGAAATTCATCATTCTCGATCTCAATTGGATGTTTATGAGGATATTAGCAATTTACGGGCGTCTGATCTGAAGCTGCGCATAGAAGAAATGCTTCGAATAAAGGTATTTAAAGGCCATCGGTGGAGTTTTCTTCTTCTTCTTCTTTAAAAAAAATGCTTCAAATGAAGAAATCGGCCAATTTTTATTTCTTATATGACTGAAAATCGTTCTTCAATAATGTAAATAGGAACATACTCATTTTATAGACTAAATAATTCCATCTCTTTTTCCCAGAGTACCGTATCGCTAGAACTGCGTGAATTGGAGTCTCGACGACAGAAACTTCAAACCGACATCAGTTTATACAACCAAAAAATCGACGAAATCAAACAGGATTTGCTGCGACAGCAAACCGAATTGGATCGTCTAAAAATATCCGTCGAACAGGCACAAGTGGCTCAGCGTGAAGCCGTGCAACGAAATACTCCCGAACTGGCACTACCGAAACCAATGTACGCCGGTAAACTACCGACTGAATATCCGTCCGCTAGTCATACCGAATCGATAAATTGTAAAATGAGCACATGTTTCGACCACTCACGATGTAGCCTAACATCTGGTTTCCCTGTTTATCTCTACAACCCGGACGAAATTCAAATAATTAGCGATGGCTTCGATATCGACGGCTTTCTCAAGACAACTGTTAAAGAGTTATCCAGTCAAAATGCGCACATGACCGATGACCCAAAGAAAGCGTGTGTTTTCTTAGTGCTGGTCGGCGAAGCACTCCCGGACGATGAAATCATGCGAAACAATCGTTATTCGATTCCCAGTGAGAGTACATCACACACAAAACACAATTCATTGAATACAACGAATCTGAAAAAATTGCCGTATTGGGGCGGTGACGGTCGGAATCATATTCTCATCAATTTGGCGCGACGTGATTTGAGTGCAGGTTCTGGGAATGCTTTCCGCAATCACGACACAGATCGAGCGATTATTGTTCAATCAGCATTCAGTGAGAGTCAATACCGAAGTGGTTTCGATGTAATTGTACCGCCAGCATTGGGGCCGCCGAACGGCGATGTATGGCAAGAGTGTGCGCCCATTGTCCCAGCTCGAAGGAAATATTTACTCACATTTCAAGGGGAAATAAGATCGCAAAATGACACCAACCATTCCGATAAATCGCTCAATGAAGAAACGACACTGAACAATTTCATCGTTGAACACTTGAAGCAGATTGCGAATGGAAAGAGCCTAGACAAATTCTTGTTACAATTCGAATGTGTTCCGGCAACAGAGCAAAAGGGGGTTGGGCTAGTGCGTGATTGGATGTTATGCGGAACCGATTCATCACGAAAAGCAATATTAAAAGACTCCACATTTAGTTTAATCTTGTCTCCGGGCATGGGTGAGGTGAGTTCAACCTTGCTACAGGCTCGTTTATATGAATCGTTGCGATCTGGTGCGATTCCAGTCATTTTGGGTGCCGATTGTGTATCACTGCCATATGAAGAGGTGATCGATTGGCGTCGCATTGCCATTATGTTGCCTAAGGCTCGAATAACCGAAATGCACTTTTTACTGCGAGCCATCCCCGATAATGATTTACTGGCCATGCGACGCCAGGGTCGTGTGATTTGGGAACGATACTTCAGCACAGTACAAGCTACTATCGACACAATCATTGCATACATACGAAACCGATTGAATATTCCACCGAAAGCCATCAAGCCGGTCATTTCTCAAAGCGTCTTCAATTCATCGTTCACACCATTGAAATCGGATCCACCCGTTTTAGATGCCGAACCAGAAGAAGAATCGCTCGGTCCAATTGAGCCGCCATATGCTAGTCCGGCGTACAAACGAAATTACACCATTACACAGTACAAAGAGTCATGGAACGATTGGTTGGATCCATTCTCTCTTTATCCACAATTACCTTTCGATCCAGTTCTGCCATCGGATGCAAAATTCATCGGATCACACATAGGTTTCCGACCGATTGGCAAAGGCATAGGCGGAGCTGGAAAGGAGTTTGCTGAAGCTCTGGGCGGTAACTATCCTCGCGAACAATTTACGATTGTGATGTTGACTTACGAACGCGAGCAAGTGTTGATGGATTCGCTCGGCCGATTATATGGTTTACCTTATCTGCACAAAGTGATTGTCGTGTGGAACTCCCCGAAACCACCCATGGAAGATTTACGTTGGCCGGATATTGGTGTTGAGGTTAGCGTTGTTCGAGCTCAAAAAAATTCGTTGAACAATCGATTTTTGCCATACGATGTGATCGAAACGGAAGCCATCCTCTCCGTTGATGATGATGCTCACCTTCGGCACGATGAGATTTTGTTTGGTTTTCGCGTGTGGCGTGAAAATCGAGACCGAGTCGTTGGCTTTCCTGGGCGATTTCACGCTTGGGATGTCAACAGCAACAGCGCTTGGAATTACAATTCGAATTACAGCTGCGAACTGAGCATGGTTTTGACCGGTGCCGCTTTCTTTCACAAATACTACACATATCTGTACACGTATACTCTGCCACAGGCAATTCGAGACAAGGTCGATGAGTACATGAACTGCGAGGATATTGCAATGAATTTCCTTGTGTCTCATATCACACGAAAACCACCAGTGAAGGTCACTTCACGATGGACCTTCCGTTGTCCCGGTTGCCCGATCTCGCTCAGCGAAGACGATACACATTTCCAAGAGCGCCACAAATGCATCAATTTCTTTTCACAAATATTCGGATACATGCCGCTACTCAACACTCAATACAGAGCCGACTCAATACTTTTTAAAACCCGAATTCCACATGACAAGCAAAAATGTTTCAAATACATTTAATGCGGTTTTCTGCGATCAATTTTTTTTTAACTTTAGTTTTTATGTGAAATTGTATATCAATGTCAATGTTTATGTGAACGAATATGTTTTAACTTTTATGTATTGACAGCCAAATGATGATGTAGGTGCCATACGTCTATCAAATAACCACGAACATTATAAGATGCAAATATTGCAGCAGCAGCTACGTATTTAACGAACATATTGTATGCTAAGATTATGTTAATCTTTCATTAGATTAATTGCAAAACTAGACATCACTTTAACGATTCTAATAAAAAAAATATATACCAAAATGTCGAATAAAATTGAATTGATTTCATTCTATAAGGTAGTGTAATGCAATGTTTTCGTTGGAAGTAACAGACAATTGTTAACAGTAAAGTGATTACGTTTCAACTAATGGTCTTTGATAATAAAAAAAATGTAAGTATTTCCTTGATCTAGCTGCTCTAAACCCAGGTTTGTTGATCTGAATTCGTCAAATGACAATAGTATGTGACGGATTAGTGAATTCACCTACATTTATTTATGCATGTAAGTTGGTGTCTATCATTTATTTGTTTGATGAATATGTTATCAGTTGAAGGAAATGAATAAATCGGACTGGATACAAATTGAAATGGGATTTGTTATATAAATATATTACAATTCAAAATCATGGTCGATTTTTTTGTGCAAACGTCCACAAGGTAGGTTATATAGTGCCAAATTGGATCAAATTTCTTGAAATTTTTAGAGATCTTTATGAAATAGAACATTTGGATACAATATAATTTTGTGGACATTTGCACCAAAATATGGACCAAATTGTACACTAGTGATTCACTTGAATGCAACGTGAAAATACGTTGAGAAAAAAATGCTTGCTACAAGTGTCTTGTCTGAGTCCACTTTCATATTCGATGGTATGCTTTCTCATCACATGCATTATTGTTAACCTCCACATTGACGAAGAAATTAGAAAGTCAACATCAAAATGTTGTATGATTTATTGCGTTTTGTATGATTTCTGCACAAAGTGTGTGCTCGTTTAAAACACATCTGTTTGCCAGTTCTAATAAGCACATTTAAACGCTTCATTTATACGATATAAATGATAGTCATATTAATCACGCAATTATTTGTGAATTCTAAAAGCATATGTTTCGAAGAATGATTGATGCACATTGCGCATCCACGTGTAAACATTTTCGATTGTTGAATTGAAGGCTAAATAATAATAATAATAATGTTGTGTCGAATCCCTTGTGTTTCCTTGAAATTTGTTAGTGTTTGTAGGTTTTGTTTGTAAACAAGAGCAAGGTGGTCAATAGCAATACATTGCATTGAATAATTCAATTCATTTTTAGCTTCATTTCCAAAACACGTGTCCTGAAGATTGAGATTTTCAATCAATTCATTAATTAGTCAACTTTCATCAATACAAATGAGCGTTTTGCTTCCATCTTTACGAATGAATCATGTGTTTTGAAAGTAAAGATCTCCAGTTCTCATTCCCATATAATGCTAAATCTCGTTACTTCTGTTGAATTCCGCTCGGATCAATCTCAAACTTGACATGATAATTTTGTACTGTGAATGCGTTAAGAACGTAAAGCGTCAAATAGCTCATCTCCATAAACACCCAGTTTTGTTATCTGAAAATACTCAAAGAATCGATACTTCTATATTTCTACAGGTGTTTTAAAGAAATTTATGACATTTTATGACGTTTTTTTTACCTTGACGATAATTAGCTCTATCAAAAATGATCCACATATATTTGCAAAATAAAATCAAGTTGTTGCAAAAAAACAACAACAAAAAATGAGAAACAAAAATTATAAATATCCAGATAATGGCGTAGATCGTGGTTACACTCAATATCCTCTCTCAAACATGTGTAATAAATTTTGACTTGTTTTTCTGGTTCCGCTGGAATCCTGCAAAAGAAACAAATTACCACTTCTTTCAGAAATAACTTTGTCTTAATTAAGTTTTTTTTTTCAGTTCACGAAGACGACTAAATAATGTATATTTTCAGGTTTGATTACTAATGAGCAACCACAATGTGTGCAACAGCGAAGAGGCCGGAAGAACGGCGTCTTTGTTATTTGTTTCAATGACACTCTCGATTTTTATTCCACAGTGATTCTTCACCAACCCAATTAAAATCTCTTGGTTAATGCAATTTGATTTTGGCTTTTTTGTGTGTTTTTACGTAAAAATTAGCGACTGGTCAATGCCGCCGCCGGAAATTATTTCGTTTGATTTAAGCAAAGCACTATTTAAAGGGAATTAGCGTTTTAGTTTTAGTTTTTTTTTGTTCGTTTGTAATTGAAGCCAACTCATAGTGAATAATCGAATTTGAATCGTATGTGTGTGAATTTCACAATAGCAAAACAATGAAACCAGCATTAAATAAAACGACGGCAGCCAAAAAATATAGAATGGGCCATTAATTCTAAGTTTGGCCCATTGCAAATCGTTGTTTTATGATTGTTTTAGCCCGTCTTGATTTGAGTTGTGAATTGCAAAATCCAACAGTCAATTTTTCGTCGGAATTCATCGCACACATCGGCCGATTGAAAGACGATCATCATGTTCATTTGTATTTGCAAAGCAACTAGAATAGGAAATGGTTCATGCGGTGGATGTGGTGTTTTGTGTATATTTCGTTAATATATGCACCATGTTTGCTGGGGGCCACACTGTTTTGTTGCCGATTCATTCGAATCATTTCTCATGTGCATGTTTTCGGTCGACTTCAAATCAATGCGATTCCATGGCACTCTCGGTACACGAAACCAACGAAAAATGTAACAAACTGCTGCAAATGCCGAAAAATTTATTGTGAACGCAATGTGGCTTACTCGGCTCGTGGTAAAAAAGTGATTGAGAGAGAGAGAGAGAGACGGAGGAGAAGCAACACAGAAGTAAAGAAACAAAAAAAAACGTTTAAAATTGTAGCAGTAGCAATCCAGTAATTTGGCGATTATGTACAGCGATGAGCGTAGAAGCGTTTTTGGATATTGCAGCACAAGTCTTTTTCGCTTCGTTGGTTCCGGCATGTGTAGAAAAAGAAACGAAACGAACGAAAAAAAAAATAAACAAACGCACAGAGCCCTCATCCATGTATACATACTCTTCCATTGATTTAGCCCGTAAAACAGCACTAGCAACACACAGTCACACACAAGTGGAAGCACAACAACAATTTGGCTTAGTTTCGGTACTGCCACGCTGTGAAATGGTTTCATACTTATACTTCAGCCAGGCGTTTATTTTTCATGCACCGAAGAAAACCACCAATTTGACGTTGGTTCGTTCAACCATAAGCACACCATACATTGTGCACCGTGCTCGAGACATCGAGCAGTCATTCTGAAACATTGGCATCGACTAGACGCGTCTACCGATTCCACCGCCATTTCCCCATACATTCGGAGCGAAAGCATTACACACTTGTTCCTGTTCGCGTATTACAGTTGAAATCGTGTGGAATTCGAATCCGTTTTTTTCGTTTCGACTTAATGGGTCACCCAAGTTTAGAAGTAGCAAAGTGCTTAATTATAATATATTGCGAGTGAGAGTCCTTTAACAGGATGTAAGTGATTTAAAAAAGAAAACCGCTGTAGAAGAAAAAAAACTGGCCATAAAACGTGGAATGGCGTGCATTTTTTGTATAATTCATGTGAAAATTACGTCGAATGTGTGTTAATTGTGGATAAGGGCCATTGAATTCTTCAGTGAATTCTTATGACGTTCGGTTCAATATCCTTTTTTTCTGAATCGCCATTTCACATACGATCAAGAATGTTTGCCACTCATGCAAATGGAAATGAGTGCTATCAATCATTGTAATCATTCGAACGCTATAATTCTGCTCTGCGAGCGATTCGGCTTGCTGCATTTCCAGTGCCGCTCGAATTGAAACATTGTTCACGATATACAAAAACAAAACACAATGCTTCGTATTGTGAACAGGCGACAACGAACGGGTTTTCTCTCTCTATTTTCAACAATCATTGTAATCGAGCATATTTCGCAGTTTGTTAACTCGAATACACATAAGTGAAGAGGTACCGTTGTTCTTTCATCAGGCGATACTGGAGCGGATGACAGCAAAAAAAAGAGTTCTCTATAATTTTCCATAAAAATCGCGACAATCTGAACGAAGAAAACTGAATTAAGGAAAACAAGAAAAAAAACGTCGTTTTGCATCGTCATCAAAATAGTTTATGTAAAAAGATTTGCAAATAATTTCGAATGCTTAAATTTTATTGACATCCAAAGCACCTCTATTCATTCAATTTAACTGTAACCGCTCCCAAACGCAATAAAACATAATAACATTCAAGACGTTCATTTATTTCAATTTTGTAATCTTTATGAGCGATCGATCAAAGTGGGTAAAACGATGCCATTTACCAAACCCAATCATTATGCAGTTTGAATAGAGTACATTTTTCCCAAACTATCGCTTCATTCATATCTTTTGTGTTTTTTTTTTCTGCGTTCAAAGCAATAAAACTTGTGAATTATATGGAGAGTTCAGTCATAATCTCCAATTTAGTGCATTTAAATAATTGAATCGCATAATAACGGATGAAGTATGCGTGTGGTTATACTTTCGACTTGGGATTGGTCAAAGTGCGTTAAATATAAGCTTAATTGCCCAGAACATTTGCAAATAAACCGAACATCGAAAAATGGGTTTTTCAAATAAAAGCTGACCGAAAAAAATCTCCGAAAAGTCCGTTGGTTTGAAGAGAGAAACTGCTGTGTTGTTTTCAAAGCAAAAACGAGGAAAGGCATGTAAAATATATTAATAAACGCGCACATTTGCTTGCGCGCCAATTTATATAATGATTTAGCAAAGTGTGCTCATCGAACTGGTGAAAACGCTTCAAATTTGAAGAGCGGAATGCGATTGCCTAAACGGATGTCCATTGCAGCAAAGTTGTATGTGTCTTGAACTGTACAATTCGCACCTAACCATTTGAAAACATGGGCCACAACGATTTCCAGTGATTTTCCTACTGATCGTTATCGCGCCGCTCAATTCACGCCTCCAAATGCATCGAACAACAATCAACAGCGCAAAAAAAAAGAAACCATTTTACGTAATTCCAAATTAATGCTTGCGCCCAAGCCGAAAATACTACAGAAAAATTAATAATTCAATTTGATGTTGCCTGCGAAAATGTGGCCCACATTCGACTTTACTTACATTCGCCGCTGTGTGAATGTTTGGCGACCAATTAATTTATGCGATTTTCATAATAAACATAACAAAATTCACATTGGCTCATATTCACTTATGAATTTCGAGTAAATTCTGTTCGGCTTTGAAAGGCAGTGGCACATTTGAATCACCACAATCGAACCATAATTCTTCGATAAAAACAGTTGATTTGAAAAAAAAAAATTCTTCCATTTTCAATAGGCAAAAATGCAAATGCAACCAGAACATTCAACGATTTTTGAAGTAGAAACAAATCTTTCGAAATCAATCTGAGTTATGGAGTCAGCGGCACGGAAATTATTGTGAACAAGATAAAACAACAAGAAAAAGAAAAAGAAAAGGAACGAAAAAAGAAACCGAGTGAAAAACTTGATCGTTAAATTGATCAGACAGTTTTAAAGTGAATATGTGTATATGTATGCGAGTGTGTGACAACGATTTATTGCTGCTAAATTGAATGCTGCACCCATTGAGAATATTCTCGAAGCCCAAGAATAGAAAAGAAAAATCACTTAATTACTATTCTTAAACGGCAAATCGAAACAGTTTAAATTGATTTCTGACAAAAACCGAATTTGAGTGATCGATATATTTTTTTTGTGTTTGAATTTCCATCGGGAATTGGTTTCGAAGTTAAACACGTTGACATCAAACCATTTTTTTTATTCTACATAGCGGAACTATAAGACAGTGCTATCTTGCGACAAAAGAAGAAGCAAAAAAAAACCTATTAACAAAGCGCCATATCAAAAGAGAAACCGAAAGAAAAGACGGTAGAAGAAAAGAAAAAACAAAACGGCCAAAATCACTGTGAAATCGATACGAAGCACTTTTTCTTAAGTTGGTTAGTTTGGTGAATGGGTGCGTGAATGAGAATTTGCGATTGAAAACAGAAGGGAAAAAGAAACAAACCGTTTTTCGCATCGAGAGTTGAAGAAAATTTCAGAAGAAACAAGCCGCTGCAGTTTATTAAAACTCCAATTATGACGACGAAGCGGACGAATAATTGAAACCAGAGACAAACCGAGACGCCAGCAAGAGAAAATAGCGTGTGTGACATATCGCTAATGACCAGAACATGTACGAAAATGAGCGTGAATTACTGGCTAATAATTGGATTTATTTCAATACAATGCTGCGTTGGTAAGTTTAAGTTCATTGCAAAAAGAAATTCGTCATTTTTGTTTTGTTTTCTTTCACGACAAAAGTCAATTCATTAAACTTGAAATGAATGAACACAACAATAACGGCAACGGCAACAAAATATGTGTACAATCTAATGACATGTTATTTATTAGGAGCGAAAGTAACACAGACTTTGTATTTTTTGCAATGGGCTACAAATCGATTTACAAAATAACATATTGCGCGAATCGTGAGGTGGTTGTCGTTGCAAATAAATTTGTCAAAATTTCAAACCACTGTGGATTTTTTTTCCCTTCGTCGATTCGATGAAATTTCCACAAGTGGGTAATTATTGGGTATGGCTGGCTGGCATTAAGTCATCGAGCGCTGATTTCAACAATACGAGTATCATCATAAGGTCATCACTTTTTGTTTCAAGTCTCTTGAATTGTTGAAGATGAACAGAACGTGTCTGTATTTTTTTGTTTCGCCAAAGATGTTTGCATTAATTAAGAAAAATGACAGAAAAAATGGTGTGTCGTAATACGATCGGATGTCAAGCGTGAAGCACAGCGATTTGAATGGCATCGAGACGTCATTCACTATTTTTGGCATATTTTCCAAATCGCAATAGGGATCGTCTGAATAGTTGGAATACTTATTTCGGGCGAATGTCATTTATTACCCCTCATGTTACACACGACAACGAATTAGCACTCGCAGCATAGAAAGAAATTCTAACTAACGACTATATATACATAATTTGGCGCAAGAAGCGCACTGAGAACGGTTTAAAGTCACGGTTAACTTTCACATAAAAACGACAATATGGCATCGCTTATGATGGTTTTTCATGCGCACACGATCATGAACGCAATACACAGCAATTTAATAAGTGAATCATTCTTATTGTGTGTGTGTGTGTGCTGTGTTCTGTGTTACATCTGACACATTTGAATCGTGGATGGCATTCTTCTTCGACACATGCTCTCCTTGTTGTTGGGCGAACAATAAAGAATTCTTCTTCGTACGAAATTACGAGAGCATACATTATAATTACATGCAAACGTACGTACGTAACGTAACGTAACGTAACGTAAACGTGCTTTGCTACGAAAACAACGACAACGACGACGACAGGATTTACGGATGACGAACTATGATACTGAATTTCACTTATTATGCACTTGCCTCACTTTGGAATGAAATACAGAGAGAGAGAGAGAAACCACCGACTAAAACACACGATTCACTCCCCCTTCGCCTCAACTGACTTGCAGATATGTATTTAATGCCTTTTTTTCGCTTTGCATTGTTTTTCATAGTGCAGCCCGGTTTGTTGTTGTTTGTTGAATACACAGACACATATATTTTACTGTTGATTTAATGTGTTTGGTCGTCAACAGAACATTCATAGAGACCGATTTGTTTCTTTTTTTCTCCTGTGTCTTTCGTTCACTTTATTATCTATAGTATTCGCTGAATACGGTGTACATGCGAATGCAATTTTCTGTTCGCTCATTTTATGCTGTTGATTATGTCGTTGCTGTTGCCGTGTTGCCGTGTTTTGTAGGCAAGTGCACATAAACTATATCGATGTTCTCGTGGCAAATTGCACATGAATGTTTATTTCACGATATTATAATAATATCGCCTTTGTTTTTCGATATGCTTTCGAAAGGCCTCCCTCTCTCTCTATCCTCAAAAGATTTAATACCGGATAACTCCCTTTTCGGTGTATATGTATTCGATTAATTGTGAGTGTCGGAAATGACAACATTTCAAAAATGAATTTCAACACGGATTCATAAATCTAATGCAGAAAATATCGCAATCGCCGCTTTTTGTTTCGGTTATGAAATTACAAAATGACTCTATAGACTGGGTTACAGCCCAACCCATCATTCCGTTCTAATTCGCCCCTGTATCGGAAATGATAAATTCATCAACGGCCATATCATTTGGGCCACTTTTACTGCATCAAATGGAGAAAGTGATGGACATACCACAGAAAACGTAGAGTATAACGAAAATGTTGAGTGCTTAGATGTTCAAACTTGAATTTTATCTTCGCTGGTAAATCTTAGAGAGAAATGAGTGTGTTCGCAGCTGTGTAAATGCACTTCGCGCAGTTCCGTAACATTGCACAAATAAGTCAGTGTAATTTAATTTAAAAAACAACAGCCAACACCCGTACACACATTGAGCAATTTTCGAAAAAGTTTAATGAATCTTATGATTCGCTGATGAATGGCGCACAGATGAAAGCTGCGAGCTGAAAAAAAGAAATAGAAATTAAAGCCAAATCCATATGGAATTTGTTGGTGTTCGGCAATCAAAATAAATTAAAATGTTAATTTGAAGGCATGTCAAAATATTTTACATAAAATTTTCATCCAATATCGCTTGGACAAAGCAATCGAAGCGACGCAATCAATGTACGACTGAAAAAAAAAGTTTGAGAAATTAATTAACACGAAAAATGTTTTCCAACAAAAAGTTCAGCATCGATTTCACAACTGAGGTGAATCTATTATGATTATTCGTTTTTTTAACGTATGTTTTTCTCTCGCAGCACTCGAATCTCGTTCCTATTTCAATTGTTGTCTGTCAACGTGAGTTTTTTTGTTTTAACCCGATAAATATCTACTCAAACAGCATGTATAGAAAAAGTAACTTAGACGAAACGCAATGCGTATGAGAACGTTAATTGTTTCGCTTGACGGACGCTTTCGACAGCTTTACAAGAAAGCAGCAACAAATTGGTGCACGATTATAGAAAAAGAGTGAAAGACATATCGTTGGTACAATTGATTTTCGTTTCTTCTGTGGTTCCGAAAGTTGTGAATCAACTTTGAAAATTCGTCACATTTTATATTACCGCTTTTTCTTTCAATCATTCAATTGTATTTTAACGGCAAAAAAAAATTTTATTTAAAAAAATTTCTCACATTTTCCGCAATTAACGATCGTTTTTTATTGTTTTTTTTTTCTTGTTTGTATTTGTACAGGTCAATCGGTAATCGATTCCAGATGCTATTTAGATGGTGGTGGATCAGCTGAAAGTTTAACGGCAAGCGAAGATTTATACGTTGGCTCTGTGATTGGTAAATATCATAGTGCATGCATTCAAAAAACCAAACCGTCAATTTTTGTGGTGTTGCAATGCGATTGATTTACCGTTCTCTTTTTGTGTGTTCATTTTTTTTTGTTCGTCTGTTTGTCGGTTTGCAGGAGCGTTAACAATAAATGGAAATCCCCGATTAGATAATCTTGGTAATATTTCGTTGAGCATAAGAGAACGCGATGCGCCGGTATCTATAGCACCGGGTACAAAGAATTTAGTATTGAATATTGCATTGGATCGCGAAGGTAAAACGGGGCCCTCATCTGTTTACGTAAATGTCATTTGTGTACGACGACACACAACCGACCCGGTAAGTTGCTATTCATTCTTGCGCAATTATTACGAATTACAACTGCGAAATGTATGGTGTGAACACAACAACGATTGGAGAGTTTAAAAAAAGCGAAAAATTGAATTTCAACTTGATACCAGTTTTTTTTCTTTTTTTTCCTGAATTGAGTCCTTCGTGTCGTGGCTCACGCGGGGGAAATGACACATTAAAAGTGCTCTCGAAAAAGCAAAAGCGATTTCCCATAATAATTACATGACATTTTGCTTCATAAATTATGTTTGGCTCAAGTAAATTCATTGACCTCCGTATATGTGAGTGTGTAGTGCAGCGCACAGCACATCGTTGTATGCATATTCTCCTCCATTCTTACGAAATTGATTCAGTTGCAAGTCGTTCGCTGCTTTAAATGAATGAAATAATCAATATATTTACGAGGCACTTCACTTCGTTTTTGTTTGTTTGTTTCGTTTTCTATACCGTACGCCGCATTGTATTTGAATATATATGTATAATATTTTTGTCCAGGTTACCATAGCACATGGAATTTTATATATGCATTTTCGTTCATGTTTATGTTTGGTATTCCTCTCTCTTTCACTCACTGTCTATTTCTCTCTTTCTGTGCTTCTCAGAGAAGCCTTCTCTAAACGAAAGCAAAAAACTCCCTGAATGAACCCGTGGCAAGTAAAGAGTTTTGCGCCGCTTTTTACGATACACACTATCCCAATCGACTCGAAATGTGTGTAACAAAGTTTATGTACTTCCATTGCTTTCGTTTAAATAAAAATACACAGAAAACCAAATCTCAAAATCCAATTGGACGTGTTTATTTCAACAGAGAGAGAGAGAGAGCGAGTAGCGAGCGATTGAATCGCGTGTCTCCAAGAAATTCATTACCTATTGTTTTGATTCTTTTTTTTTGCTGCTTGCAATGTCGCTTTGGATATTATCGCACTCCGGTGTGTCCACACATCTATCGCTTTACTATTTGCAATAAGACTATTAAATCTGTAGATTTTTTTATTTCGTTTTGTTTTTATACGTATGTATTTATGCTCGTTCAACATTTTGTTTGCAGAGTTTTGTCATTCCCGTTAATGTAAAAGTCGTCGATGTTAACGATAATTCACCGCAATGGATCGGTGCACCGTACATACTCTCAATATCTGAAGTCACAGTGCCGGGGACAAGGTAATTTGTACAATGCATCGTAAATTAATAACTATACATGCGATACGGGTTCAACAAAAACACACATACATTGAAAATTATAATCATTTGTGTGTGCCGTGCACAATTAATATATAGACAATTTCGTTCGTGATTGCATTTATTGTTGTTTGAACGATTTTTGATTGATCTTTTTTTGTTGCTTTCTCCGTTTATAATAATAATCATTTGTTTATGCAGAATTTTGCAAGGTGCTCGTGCAGTTGACGAGGATGAGAGCGGACCGTATTCGACGGTTGAATATCGTGTGTTAGACGGCCCATATTCGGATTATGTAACATTTGTGACGCCGCTTGAAGGCACGTTGGTTTTACGCAAACCACTCGATTATGAAACAGTCAGAAATTTTACGCTAACATTGCGTGCACAAGATCAAGGAAACCCACCACGATACTCTGACACCACGCTCGACGTAATAATCATCGATGCCGACGATCAAAATCCGAAATTCACTCGCGATTCATATTGGGCCGATATGCCAGTTGATGGACGCGTCGGTGAGATAAAAGTTCAACCCGAACCAATAAAGGCCGTCGACCAAGATGAGGGCATTTTAGCACCGATTCGCTATTCCATCATGAATTCACCGGAATCGAGATTCTTTGAGATTAACGCACGCAGCGGTGCGATTACGTTGAAAGTTCCACTTGGCCAAATGGATCTCGTGCACAGCATTACACTGGTGATTCGCGCAACGCAAGTGGATAACAATGATCGTTATGCGTTGACAACGTTGATTATATCACGCAAAGATTCGGAGCGAAATCGGCAGTATGACGGATTTGCGTTTGTTCAGTCGAAGTTTTATGCTCGCGTGAATGAGGATATTGGAATTGGAAGTCGTCTGATGGCATTGCCAACCAATCGTCCAGGACGGGCAATTCAATATTTCATCTTGGGATATGAAGCTTCGAAAACATTTCGCATTGGTCCGTTGGGTGAAGTAGTTTTGCAGAAACCGTTGGATTATGAAAATCAAACGAAGCACATCTTTCAAGTCGTTGGCTCGGATGGCATTTCAAATGCAACGGCCGAAGTAGTCATCGAGGTTTTGGATGTGAACGATTGGGAGCCACGGTTTCGTGAAACCACCTACGATTTCTCCATTCCAAAGTCAGTCGATGTGACACGACCCTTTCCGCTCGGCAAATTAGAGGCAGCCGATGGTGATCGATTTGATAAGATAAACTTGGATTTGAAGGGCTCTTACGCTGATTACTTTCAAATCGATCCGGACGGTATGCTTTGGTTGAAACCAAACGTCCCAAACATTAGTGTCATGCATTTAATGGTGACTGCAACGGACACAGGTTTGTTAAATGTCATTACAATTAATGAGTAGTTCAACGAAAAAAATAACCCAATGTTTATTCCCCATTCAATACAGGACTTCCGGCCAAAAGTAGCACGGTACCGATAACAATCACAAACGATAGCATTGAATTGGCGCAAAGTAGTTGGGCACCGAGCATTTTGGGCGCATTTGGTGCGGTGTTCACTTTATTTCTATTGATTATCCTTGCAATGTGCACGTACATTTACAAGCAGAAAGAGCCGAAAATTATCGGCGGTCGAAATCGTGTGCATAGTCAAGACCATAGTGCAACATCGGCATCGAAATTGGTCGTTGGTAATCACCATGGTGACAACATTCCGACGGTAAACGGAAGCAGTGACATACATGCAATCAAAAATCCAAATCTACGTTTGGCCAACCCACTCACATCCCTATCAACGCTGAATAACAATAATCATTTGAATGGGTCGGGCAGTAGTCTAAGTGCTGGCGCTTCAACCATATTGGCCGCCACATTGGAGCGTGAAGCACAACGTGATAGGGACATGGAGAATTATACAGCCACTGTGCGGAGTGAGTCCACTTTGATTTATTGAACTATAATCCATAGGTCGTAAGGAAAACGTTACCAAAAAAACAAACAAACAAACACATATAGCTATCTGTTTGATGATCTTCCCATGTGAAAACAAACCAAAAATCAAACGAAACAAACAAACAATTTCTTTTCCACCAAAAATTTTTTAATACCAAAATGATAAATTATTAACTAAATTGTTTAGGAAGATTTTTTTGCGAATAGAAATACAACTTATGTACAAAAATAAAACCAAACAAATCGAAAATGAACGATAAAAACACATTTTCTCGAAACATTTATATCGCTAATGCTAACCAAATAGGAAATCTACTAACTGCAAAAAAGAGAAAAGATACAAAAAAACCGTTTGTAGACATTTAAATAATCTCAGATCTAATGCAATAAAAAAAACAAAGCACGTCCATAACAAAACAAATACTTGATGAATCGATTCAGGTATAATATCGAGAGCGTCAGCCGCTCGCGGAGGTAATTTATATGACGATGATCTTGAGCATGATTCAATTTCAAATTCCGAAACAAATCGTCATGCATGGAATCTGCCAGAGGACACACGCGCCATGCACACACCGAACAAATTGAGTTGGAGCAACGGTGGATTGAATCCATTGCGAAAGGTATGAAAAATCCCTTACTCTCTTTGATTTTGCCGCTTGCAAAAAAAAACGATAACAAAAAAAAATCATAAAAAAGAATAATGATTATTTCCTCTCTTTTTCTCTCTCTCCCTCTCTCTCGTTCAATCAATCCCATCATCTACATGACACAGACTGACATTATGGAATCCAGTGAGATAATCGATTCAACGGAAAATGCCGTATACTTTTAAGACGACCAGTTTTATATATACATATCTTAACTAAGAAGTGACGTTATCTTTTGTAAATTGTGCAGTTATAGCTTATGACATCTAGGTGTAGTAATGAATTTTTGTTAAGATGGCTTGATAATTCTTTTTTTTATTGATACCAAAAAGTAATCGATAGTTAAACCGGAACCGGTCTCATCAATTTACTAAAATATAAACCAAACAATTTTCGTTGTACGATTTTCGAATCGATGCCTTCCTAAAATCGTTTTTTTTTTATTTCGGTGTTTTAGCTTGAACCGACGAAAAACTCCAACACATAATAGCAACACAAACTTTACAATCCATAATAATTCATTCAAAAAAATCACTTCATTATGATTGTTAATTAAGTTTTGATAATTAATAAAGCGTTAAGAGAGAAATGTTTAAGTGGTATTTCATGTTATATGTGTAAACTTTGATAGGTGTTACCGCAAGATGCTGTGACTGCCATTGCTGCTGCGGCTGATGGTGATGATGATTAGGATTTTATTTTCACTTAATCTCAAGGCGTGAATTCGATATACTTGACATGGAGTAATCCGTAGCTGCGAAATGAAGCATTTATCAAATTCTATGCATACGCTCGAAAATTGCAAACAAAGCGCAATAACGTCACCCTTTCGTGTGGTATTTGAGTACAATGAATGGTAATATCGGTTGGTTTTGTGGAGTACGTCATGTGACTTATATATTTCGCTTTGCCTTGAAATTAATCGGAATAAATTGAAAAGAAACAAACACCTCAAAAATGGCTTTGGTTTACTTTGCCACAGAGACAGCATTAGCATGTTGCTGAAAAATTGCTTTAGTTTAATAGGTTCGTTACTATTGAAATTGTCTTGGCACTTATCATTCAGTCATTTCCCACCGAAAAAGAAACACTCACAAGTGTTTGTGTGTGTGTGTATGCTGAGAAATTGAATAAATGGTGCAGTTTAACGTATTTCCTCACAGTCGCACATAATTAATTACGCCGAAAGCAAAATGTTTGTACGCGAAAAACAATGAACGAAATATCGTGGCGGCAAAAACAAAACATGCCACCACTAATGGATCACAAAATAGACAGACACACGAAGCGAGCGAAAAAATAGAGAGCAATTCAAAGAATTTTCAATGTTGGCAGCAATGCTAAAAACAATGCATGCTACAATTCTTTTTGCCTGTCTTTGAAAGAGAAGAAAAAACCACGAAAATCTTCTAGGGCAAAGCGCATGCCGAATAATAACAAAACAACATTTCATGTGCTTGGCCGAATGACAGCAGTTTACCGTAACAAATTCAGAGCGGTTGCGTTTGCTCAATACTCAACCGACGCACACACGGCAAGAGAATTTTTCCATCATCGTCATCGACGAGAGCGGCGGTGGACATAATGAAGAAAGAATGTACATAGCAAACGAGGCAACAGAAGAATTGTTTAAGTGTATACATTTGAGAGTGCGTTTTCAATGGGAGTTTAGCAATAAACGGCCGAAAAGTGAGGCGATATTCATTCGAACCGTTGCGAGTATCACTTGATTATGATTAACAACCTTGCCATTTGTCTTTATCTTAAAACCAATGAAATCAGTTCGAGGCAAAGATATCGAAATGGATCATCTTTCATGATGAAATTATCGAATCAAGGTTTATCGGTGTTGAGAGGTCTTACTGTATGTGTAATACACAAATCGAAGTGGTTTTTGGTGTAAGCGGATGTTTATAAGAGATGAACGTTTCTTCCGAGACGATTGACCCAACGAACGCAACGAAACTGGTGTCTTAATACACTGCGCATGTATACGTTATCCATGTTTGTGTATTCCGCGTTTGCCAACGAATGTTCAACGAGCATCGAACGATCCGCGATCGTACGCGATCTCGAACGGAAACTAGATATTTTAGAGCAGTTGGTGATTGTTTTGTCTTGCTATCGTGCATGAACGCTATAACGACGATCACAAGACGCAGGTTCGAATAATACACGAGCAATCGTCTCGTTTCTTTGTGTTAGTGTTAAGCATACCACGGTTGAGTTGTGAACGAAGAAACGAGCTCAAGCCCAAGAAATAAACCCGCTCGAGAGTCAGTCATCGTTGAACGTCTGAGTAGTGAAGCCATGTAGTGATACAGCACTACGCTACGAGATAGATGTTTCGAAGTGCTACGACTTAATCTTGGATCTTTTTGTGTGTGTCTTTTTTTCCCTTCTGCTCATTCGAATAAGAAACGCTGAGACTGTGGACTTGAAGTAACTTTTCTACATCGATATAGTCGCAGCGGTTGTAACAGCATTCCAATCGATTGGTGTGTGGATTCTTAGTTTGATTTTATTTTTCTTCTTTCATTTGGTTTCAGTACATATTTATTCGTTGTTGTTATTATTGTTGTAGTGTGTTTTTGTTTGCGCTGATTCGCGGCTTGAAGAGAGTTTGCGTTCGAAGAACTCCAGATTGGCGATAGAAAATTATTCGACGTTGTGCGCCATTTATTATTGCGTTGTTATGTGAATTTTATTGTGCTGAACGAAGAGGCAAATACGAAACAGAAGAGAGAGAGAGAGAGAGAGAGAGAGAGAGAAAATCGAAAGAGAAAAGAAAATAAAATAAAAATACATTAGAAAATTCATTTGCTTCCGTTCATGTTCTTTTCATTGACCAAACGGTACTCGTCCATAAATTGATTGTGTTTATTTTGGTTTTTGTATACAGTTTGTGTGTGAGAGTGTGTGTGGACTATGGAGTGTGTCTATCAATAAGCAATCCTAATCGAATTCCATTCGATACAGTGATCGAAATTCAATTGCGAATCGCCTAAAAACAAACACTTTTTCTTGGTCGCAAATCAACAGCGCGCCGCTGCGGAACTGAATGAAAGAAACAATTGAGAAAAAAAAAACATGACCATAACCAATATCGAAAATTAATTTTTGGAATACTCTTGCAGCTTTTGGATTTGAAACCAACGACAACGACGACGAACAAAAACAACGTGAACGAGAAAGGAAAGAACGAATGTGTGCAAAAAAGGTGAACATCATTTCCATACATTCATTTTTGGTGTCTGTTTTATTTTTAAAATTCCTGATTGGTTTTTTTTCCTTCCCCGAACCGATTTAACGGCAGTGTTTTGATTGAAAAACGATAATTTTTTACTCAAAAGAATTTTTTTTATGTAACTCTACTATCTATTACCTATTTTAAATGATGAGCACTTAAGAAATCTTGATTGAATCACTTCTAGTAGTTCTGAATGGAAAAAAAGTGGCATTCCTATGCAAATCGGCTGTCAATTCATATTCAAATGTCTTAGGTCACACAATGTTTTAGCACGAATAACCGTTTACGGTAGATTGCTTAATTCAACGAACAAAAAATGCCGATTTTGAAAGTCTTAAGTGTTCTTTTCTATGCTTGCAATACTTTCATTTCGCTTCAATTTATGTCAGCTCAAGAATTTCCAAATAATGGACACGGAAAATGTTTTTTATTTCGTTTGTTGGTCGCTCCAATTTCCCAAATTTTAATCGATTAACATCTAGAATGGATTATCTCGTATTATTTATTCTATTTTTTCCTTCGTTACGAAATGGAAATCACGACACCAATTCCGTAATGTGATCGTATTGAAAACAATGAAATTTTTAATTTTCCACCAATTTGGGACGGTCAATGTGGTGCATACAAAAAAAAAACCAATTCCATGATCCCATCTCAATTAAAACATAAACAGTGTTTGGTCTTTTGTTCGGAATAAATTCTGCCGAAATAAGCATAAGACCAAAGCACATCCACAAGTGTATGATACACACGCACGCACACATAAATACATTCAACTAGAAAAGAAGGTCTGAATTAGAATTCTTCTTAAGCCGGAGCTATGCGATTAATTGTGTGCGCTTACATATACGCAGAAGAACATATTTATACTTTTCATCCATCGAATACCCAACCGTGTGTATGAGCGCAACTTGTTCGGCTTTTGTTAAATTCTCCTCGATTACTGCTTGTTATTATTTATTTTTTTCGTTTGTTACTTGTTTCGTCGCTGTTTTCCCAAATCTTCTTTTGGCTCGCAATGGCAACCAGCAGCATTCACAAATAAAAAGAAACAGGTATTTCTTTTTCGACTTCTTTTCTCTTCAAGACTTGAGAATACGCTTTTGAATTTATACGGTGTTTTGTTTGTCTCGTTGTTAAATTCGCTATTATTTTGGATACGTACGTATTGTAATGGGATTAACTGCTGTGTGTGTTATATTAATTCTGTTTTGGTGGGCGATGTAGCATTGTCGAGTGTGCATTGTCAGCAGCCATTTGATTTTTTCAACACATATAACGCGCTTACCTTCTATTTCATGGCGTCAAATGATGGCGTTGATCTCGGCTCTTTATTTTACTAAACATTTCTACCGAGATTAAATTGAGAGGAAGAAGAAGAAGATTAAGTTGAGAGAATCTCAATAAAACGATAGCATAGAAACACCTAGTTGGGATTTTTCTCGCTTGATTTGTTACTTGTTGCCTGGCTTTTGTTTCACCTATTCGATTTTTATGTGCGATCGCACCCAAGTATCGTCGCGTTACACAATGAAAATGGAGCTCCTTTCAGTGCTTGATACGCGCATAGTAAACTGATTTGCATGAGGTTTGTTTCGTTTTCTTGCACGGCGAAAACGGTGACGGCAGCGGTTGCGATGGTTTCCAAAGTGCACTGAACCATTTCAAGTAAAGTTGTTGAACACAACCAAGTCGGCCGATTTGCTTTTGTTGCCGTTTGTATTCGATTAACGAACGATCTTCTTTAACGTTCGGTGTGTGTAGACCGACGTGCAATAATGAAGGTTTTGCGTGTGTTTTATTCATTCCATCGACGTATCATAAGCTAATTTTAAACGTGTTTTTATTTCGTTCAAAAATTTTTTTTAATCATTTCCCCGAGTGGAAAAGGATCGACAAGTGCGCGATCCTTGTCAGCTACGCAATTCAAGTTAGCGCCTTGAAAGAATGACAGACCTATAATTAAAAAAAAAAAAAAAAAAAAAACAAAATTGTGCTTACCTTCAGATTGGCAATTTTGTTTTCTGCACCGCAAGACACGAGCACATTTTTTTCTCGTATGCACGGTAAAGGTGATAGGCGAATTAAGCGAAAATAGCTTATGGCCCGCCATGAACGATTAATGAGCTAGCTGCAGACAGAGGGAGAGCGCGCGAATAGCGACAATAATAATCGACATTTTGCAATTTAAAGTCTCCGCCAACAGCAATTTTATTCAAAGTAAATCAAATTACGAAATCATTGAAAATACCAAGCACGAGATCGAGCTAGCTCGAGTTAGAGACGGAACATCGACGACAGCCTGTCGTGTTGGTTTTTTTCTTCTCTTTTTTGGATTATAAGCGATTTTTTTTTTGTTGAAATCTATTCATGAAATATGAATTTTTATATAAAGTCAAGCATTGGGCATGAAAAATCAAATGGCTTCACTTGAATAGCAAATATGAAAACATATTGTTTTTATTATTTTTTATTCGTTTTTCTTCTCTCAAATGGATCGAAACCGAATACAAGAAATTGTCGAATCACATATATTCGATGGAACATAAAATTATGGCGAAAAAATAAAATAAAAGCGACTGGCAATCCATCGTGTAATAAATTGCATTTTATTACATGTTTACGTATTCTGGTGAGCGAACGTGCACACAAAAATGCCATATTGACGACGACGACAACGACGGCATTTATCGAATCCAGTGTTCGCATTCCACATGAAATGAAAGAAGAAAAAAACACACACACACACACACACCATAATTGATGGAATATTTTAACCAAACGCACACCGAACATTGCCTGAAATTACGACAGCGCCCATACGAAATCAACTCGCTCACATGCCCATTCGTCGAGCGAGCACTCACCAAACGCAAGCGCATACTAAATTCAGTATAAACATCATTTGTATACGAAAAAAAAAATAAAAATAAAAACGAGTTCACACACTATAATTGCACATATTTATATTCTTGTCTTAAACTACGCAACTACCGTATTGTATTCAATAGTTTAAAGTACGAAACTATGATTTGGCTTAATGCCGTTTTGTAGGGGAACAAAAAACAAAACTTGCGCACTACTCAATCCAAATTGTAAGTAAATACACCAGCAATGCGCATAATGATCTGTATTTCGTTTGATGTAATTTCGATACATATATTTTCGTGTGTGAATGGATTAAAAAGCACAACATTTTCTTTCGAAACGAATCGTGAGTGCATGCATAAATTCTGGCAAAACGACAGATACATTTTTCTCTTCTTTTTTTTACTCCATCTAAGTATGCGCCCGATGTGTGCGCGTGATTAGTGTTTTGAATGGACGCGCGAACCTCTTTATTTCAATTGAGATCGATTTCAACCTGTACATTCAACAACAGATCATACATTACATATATATTAAGTGCAAGCCGTGGACTCAGCAATACGCGAACATGCGCAATTTTTTTTTACTTCTTATTATTATTAATCTTTTTTTTTCATCGTTCTACAACTCGTTTTATTCATGACTTACCGATTTCAAACTGTATTTATGTGCGTCTTTTCTCTCTTCTATTTGAGATTATTGTAACTGCTAATACTTGTGCTATTGCTACGGCTGCGCCTGCTTTTGCTGCTGCCTTTCTTTCTTCTCAACGTGTTTTCTTTTCAACTAGAAGAGAGAAAAAGACGAGAAAACAAATTAAGAAAGATAAAATTAAGTAAAACCGTTATGAAAACAGATATATGTACACGTTCACGTGCTCATATGTGTGGATTATGTGTATGGAACACATCTTGGACGAATATAGTTGAGATCATTTTTTTTACTTCTTCTACAGCTTCAACTTCTTACTTCTTAAATGTCTTCAACTGTGTTTCTTGTTTTCCAATGTACTCGCGGAGCGAGAGATAGAGACACACATCGAGAATCACACAAAATCAAGTAAAACAGTAAATGTAATTGTCTACAAATATTAAAACTATACGCGTCGCGTCACCATGTGAACTCGAAAAAGTTCGGTTATTCCATCTAGATCAGCTCTATTTGATGCTTGCTGTGAGCTCAAAGTCTCTCCCTCTCTCTCATTTTTTCCTATTCATTCTGTTGTTTTTTTCTTGCTTGCCATTTGAAATCTGTTGAATTTTGTGCCTTTCTATCTCAATTCAAACGAGTTTTTGTTTCGTTAAATAGAAGAAGACGATGACGACGAAAAAAAAAATCAAACGGCAAATAGAACTTGATTCAACTATTTTTATCAATATGGCATTGTGTGTGACTTCAAATATCACTTGTTGCAGCACAGAAACCAAATCAAACTCCATCACCATGAAAAACCACTTACTTTGTGCTTGTGACTGGTTTATTGCCTCAAATCGTGTGTGTTTGTTTGCTAGGGGAATATCACGCTTAAATTATTTCAAATATTTCAAAAAAATCCAATTTATCTCTAAGAATCTGTCGTATGAAATATGGTGGATATTTGTGAATACGGCGGAATATTGTGGATTTTTGTGATTATGAATGATATCTAAATGTATTTATTTCAAATAAATTATTTGGATTTAATGCAAGAAATCTATATCTCCAAAATCCACAAAAATCTGATTTATTCATTCGAAATATTCGAAAATATGTCATACAATTGATGTTTGTTTCAAATATCTCACAAGATTCAGGAGCGTGATATTCCCCTAGTTTGTTTGGAATTGGTTTTCAGCGGGGTATTTCTTCTTCTTTTTGGTTTTGCTATGCTATTATCAATCAAAATTGCCGTCATCGGCATTTCGTTCGAGTTTTCTACCATTCACTTGATATGAGCTCTAGTTTTCGTATTTTTTTCTGTTTTTTTTAAACATACCGCAAACATGTGCCTTTAATTTATGTCACTGTAGATTTTCTGGATTAATGATTGCAATGATAGCGGCAGATAAGTACCACCAGCCCGGTTTTGGTATGATTCCCTTCATTTTATACACCATTTTTCCATACGATTGCAAACCATTTATATGTCTGGTGAACGCGTAGTGGCTTTCCTAGTGCGGCGACCACAGTGTGTGTGTGTGTGTGCAACACGGAATTCACGCAAAAATGCAAATAAACATGACAACCGAACGAGAAGAACGAGCGCAAAAGTTATGACGGCAAACGACATCAACACCTATCATTACTTGTTGAAGGTAGATATTAGATTGGCATCTCATTTACCGTGATAGTTTGGGATCGTCGCCTAAGTCTAATGAATTTCCATCGTTTGCGCATTATAATTTTTATCGCCGTAGAAAATAAACCGCTGCTGCATAAACAAAGAGAGAGATGGAGAGAGAGAGAGAGAGAGAGAGAGAGGGAGAGAGAGAGAGAGAGAAAAACAATTTAAAGGTATGCATTTCGCAAAGCGAAAATTAAAAAAAGCACATTCGAAAAGATTCGAAAGATATCATGCGATTTGTGTGTTGTGTGCATTTTTGTGGCATGCTGCGAATATATGCATCAAATGTATCACCGTTTTCCAGTCGGTGCACCATGCATCAACCTGGCTGTTGCTTTCGATGAACATGAATACGAAAACTGAAATATAATGTAAAATGTAAATACGAAGAGAGAAAAGCAGCAACAGCAGGTAATTTCCAAGCATTTCTCTTTTTTCGGCGGCGTTTGCCAGTATCAGGCCCGGTGTGTGCATATCAAGTACACATATACATGGTAAATAATGTATATGAATCGATCGCAGCTTTTACCAATTCAGTGAGTTTCGTGGCCTCCTCACGCGTACATCCGATACGGCCAAGCAAATTTCTTGTACACTCACTGATTTTGGTGTGCATTATATATCCACATATGTATATATGGTGTGTCGTGAATGCGATGCTCTGTGACTGTGACTATAGTAAAACGAAAATAGTGAATCTGGTGTGTATGGTGAAGAAATGAAGACGATACCACCAGATAGAAAATGCCTCATGATCTTCTGCTGCGGCTGCTGCTACTGCTTATACCATTTTTTTCTTGCTCTGCGCGCTATTTTTTCTTCTGCCTCCATTGCCTTTTCCTGTACACGCGAACCAATCGGACTCGTTAGAGAGACACATCACATAGAGGAAAAAGTGGATGAAGAAGAAAACCAGCTACGAAAATACAATGCTGACTGATACTTATTATTTGCTTGTGGAGGAAACGTGTACTTAAAGTATGTAAACTACTTACCTGATAACCTCAATTCAAATGATATTTACACATGTGTGGATTGTGTTGACGAAGATGTTGTTGTTGTTGCTTGCGAGAGAGGCAACGGTCGCCGAACTGTTTACTTGTACATTTTGAATGATTTGACGATTGTTTGTTGAGTTGTGTGTGACCACTATGAATCTGATGCTGTGGCTGCTGCTATTGGAAATTTGATATGTATCTCAAGTAGTTCAAAATCATCTCGTTGGGTTCATGGCACTTTGAAGAGAATGAATAACACAAATTGAACAACAACAGTTCTGAAGAAACAAAGAAAGAAAAAAGGAAGCGGTACAATTAGCCATGAAATCGGAAAGTTTATGCGGTTTGAGAGAGTATAAAAAATCAATTTCTTGACAAAATTCGCCCATAAATGCTGCGCCGCACACAAATCATAGTCACGCCGAACAAAGTTGTTTGTGCGCTTTTTCCGCGGTTTTCACTTTAATTCACATTCATACGCTGAATTTGAAAGAGGAGAAGAAAAAAAAGATTTTATGTAAAAAATTTGTTTGTTTTGCTATGTGATTTTTATCGGCATGTTTCTATTAATGTCGCGATTAACACCTCGATTTTTTTATAAGCCGAATCGTTTTCAGTGTAAACGTTTTTTTCTTCGTTCGCCTCACTTCATATAAATACGAAGCGAGTGAGGGAATGAGTGAATGGATTCCATGCCATCGATATATAGGCTGAATATAAGAAAATGATTTTTTCTTATGAGAAACGATATATATAATACGACAAGCGCGATGGCAATCAAAAGAGCAATCAATACGTATTATATTGAGTCCGAATAATAAACGTTGAAGTGAACAACCAAAGTGAAAGTGAGATCAATATTCATCGGTTTCATAACACAGAAACGCGACGATGAAAAAAATTTCTTATTTGGCGAACGCGAACGAGGTGCACGAACCGAACCAGTGCTGGCTGACTATCTGCACTGCAATGGGTATGAATGTACTGTGTGTTTTGTGTATTCAAGAGAGCAAAAACTAAATCAATCAATTTATTAGGGTTTTTGTGCATAAAAGCGGCACGTAAAGTTAATTGCATTTTCAGCCGAGGAAAATAAAACATACACACCGCGCGCGCCAAATGAGAGCCATTTATTTGATTTGAGCTGCATACGAAACCTGCTATACGACGACGACGTCGACGACGATGTTTGTACGTACGAGCCATTTTCTAGTCGGGATGTGCTATTGCACGTCGCGCACACATTCGATGCTTTTCCATTTGACCTGGATTAAAAAAATACCTACCAACGATTGTTGCAATTTCTTTCGCTTGCAGCAATGCAAATTGAAGCGAATGATGGCTGAACACAATCGTGACACTTGCGCCGATAAAAATGAAAATTTGATTTTCCCATAGCGTTCAGGCGATTGAACGGAGCGAGCACGGTTTTCGATTTTATGGCCTTTGCCATTTTGTTGTTGGTGAAAACGTTCTCATCTGATTTTCGATAATAATTTTGACTTTCTTGCTGTGCCTCGATTCGGTTGCGGGGCAGACAGAGCTCTTAGCCAATTATTGTTATTATTATTGCCGTTTTGAGTTGACATTCGGTGGGAAAAATACATCAATTGAAGCCATGGCATTCAACGAACAGATCCGTTTCCATTTCGATTTCGATTTCTATTGCATGCTGAGAAGCAGCAACAGAAAAAAAAGAAGAAGAAGAAAAAAAGCGGAGTAGAAAATGTGTATCTATCAAAAACCGCATAACCCAATCTTAACCTTGTTGATTGACGACATAAGTGGATTCCGAATAATGCTGGAAGCCATATTTATCAATTATTCTCGCCTAATAACACACACTGATGGATCTCATTACTGCTTGTAATGAGTTAAAGAGCTTGAACCGGCTTATTAAAAGTTGACATGAAAATGGAATTTTTTTCTTCTTTTAACGTTTTGTTTTGCTAGTCTCGTTGAACCGTTTCGCTGTCGCGGTCAAACGGTTTTCTATTTCATTGAATGGAATGCGGCGATAGAAACAGCTGAAATAGAAATTGGAGAAACTGACAATGTGAGCGAGTATGTGCGCGCACAATTCGCATTTGCAGAAAGAGTAGAATGAAAGAAAAATATCGGCCTCTCCTTCAATTATTCATTTATAATTGTGATTTGTGCGCGAAAGTCCATTGATTGTCTGTCTTTTTTTTCCCAACATCATCAATCCATTTACTCAAGCCACTTGTGTTGTTTGCAAAGAGGTGCGTGAGTTACACATTGGCACCGCCGTCACTACCGCCCCAACATAATGTTAATTACAATGTTTTGTTTTTTATTTCTGTTTCATTTTGTCGGTCACCGGTCACTGGTCATCTTTATAATTTCTGGAATTTGGAATTTTTTGTTTCCTTCGCTGATTTCGATTTTCACCAAATTATAAAAAAAAATCTGGTTTTTCTGGCTGGGCGCTTTATGTTTACTTTTCCATTCATACCGTGTAGCCAGTTCATTTCTTCATTCGAATAGCACGGGTCATGCTATACGTGTGGTGCATGCCCTGTCTGGGCAAGGTGCTCTCTCATAAATGGTTCGCATTGATGTACACGGTCGTGCAGAATATTCATTTGCACGCCGAAAAATCGCTCACAATTCAAAAATAAGACAATAACGACGACGACGACGACGACGATTATGATGATGAAAAGAAGAGCGAAAGAAACTAGTTCGCATGTCTGCGTTCATTCGAAAAGGTAAAAAAAGAAGCACACACGAAATATAAAAAAAACCCAACAATGAGCAGTAAAGAAGCAAAAGGAACGAAAAAAAAAGTGGTGATGACCATCATGTCGGTCAAGCAAGAACCGTATACGCAACGTTTTCTCTTTCACTCTTTTGCTGCGATTCGTGATTCGCCTAGTTTTCGCACTGCCAAAGCGAACTGTCTTCCAACGATGTGTGTCGGTTTTTGTCATGCACAAGCACACACACATCATCGTCATCGTCATCGCCATCATCATCGACGTTGAAAGATGTTTTCAAAAGCCACATATCGATTAATTTGACTGTAAATTTTATTCGGACGTTTTGTTTTGCATTCGACACACCAATCAATGGAATTTTCTCTTTTAACTTCGTCGCGTTCGCGTCATGTGTCGTGCACCTTTTTTCATGTTGAATTCATCTCTTTCTCTCTCTGTGTGTATGTGTCGGAAATTACCATCATTGATTTTCAAGTGACAGCCATCGATCGTTTTGCATGAACATTGTTTTCTTCGCAGTAAAATTGGCAAAAGAAAAAAAAGCAACGAGTGACTCTCACGTCGGAAAGTCACACACAATAAACTGTGGTATGTGGCCAGCACAACTGTCGATATACAAATTGACTTTACACAAACCGCCATTGATCGAAATACATAAAATCGGTCCTATCTGAGATGTAGCAATGGCTCATCGGTCATTATTTCAGTTATTTTAATTTTATTGTAAATGTTATGTTTTTTGTTCGCTCATTCGGTGGGTACGATCAAACATATCAAATAGCTTATTAATTAATAATCCATCTCATTCCAATTGCAAGGCGCACTGAAGCACAAACATTCAACTCGAATTCTTCGAAAACTTTTACCATTTTGCATGTTGTTAAAAATGCAAATCTTTGGCTCATTCGCCGCCAATTTTTAGCTTTCAGTTTGAATTGCTGCTTTCTTTCCTTCTCCCCTGCCATATTGTTGTTTCTTTTTTTTTAATGTTATTCATCCGATTGATGCTGTTTAAACATTGTGTACGTATTTCACTTTCGATTAAAGTGATATTAGCGGTTATTCAATCGGCGGGTTCCGAATAAAATTAAGTTAAACAGTCCGAAAATTTTATAGGTTGATCCAAATAACCTCTCTCAAAATGCACAATAGTCAAAATACAAATAAAATGATTCATAAGCAATTCATTAATTAATTAAACCCAAGTTTTGAGTGAGAGTGTTGGTTGTGTTAGTGGTTCAATGGAAGTACACACGTGCCGGATCACAGGCCACCGCCATCCATCATCATTCACCAACAACCAAATAATTTACACAAATACATTTCCCAATGCGAACCCCGCACCGCTGTTTCAATAGAGTAGCGCGCATATCTGAAACAAAAACAAAATAAAAAAATATTTCGCGCATTTCTTCATTTCTCCATTTGAGAAGAGTAGATGAAAAATACAATGCCATAAATAAATTATATACGAAAGTAAACGTTTCACCTGCAGAAGAAAAAGAAGTGGATTCGTATTTAGAAAGAGTGTGATACTCAGTCAGACCGACTCAATGATCTGAACGAACTGGAAAAAAAATTCCATTTCGCTGTGCCTTTTTGATGTTTTCATAAGAAGACGAAGGAGAAGTATGAAGCAAAAAAACTAAATTCCGCGCATATAAATATACAAACAGGAAATCGCTATTTTTGAAACTGACAAAATAGCATTGAGATTTTTATGAGAGTGTGCTTCTCGTTGGTGTTTTTTTTTCTAGGTGAATCGTGTTTGAAGCTCAATTCTCATAATTTCAATGCATGGGTAGTCAGTCGATCGTTGAAAATGACCGTTTCAATGTTGCCTTGACATTTGCTCGTTTACAAAAATAATGAGCCAGTGCGTCATCTTTGTTATTTGCCAGCCAGATCAAGAGTGTGCAGACAAAAATTGATCCTCTTCAATCGATCAGAATGTAAAGCGTATTTCGGTTGGATAGGTGCGGTCATTAGCGAATTCATTGATTTGGTTAAAACAAAAATTTGGCGTATTTTTATTAGGCTTTTATGAAATCTGGTTTGATATCATCTCATCTTTCGTTTGTATTCACAGTTTGACACGGTTTAACAGGCGTTTATTGTTTTTTTCGGGGCGGCATTATATCCATATGATATTTGAATGGTTTGGAGCGAAAATGTAATACAGAAAAGTTGAGCGGAAAAGGGATAGCTATATAGTAAACTGTATAGTAAACTATCCCTTTTCATTTGACATTTTTCCGCTCAACTTTTCTGTATTACATTTTCGCTCAAAACCATTCATTTTATGTGGCTTTTGTTTATTATCGAAATCGATATGCGCATTGAGGCGAATAAAAAAGAAGAAGAAGCTGACTGTTATCGAGCGATCCACACAACAGCCTACCACAATGGAACAATAAACATGTTAAACGAAATCGCTGCTATATGTTTTGCTCTCAATGCCGTTGCATCAACATCTTGTTTTTGTTGTTTGCTACAATTTTATGGAATCAACATTTTATTTTACATCATTAACGTGAGAAGACAGCATCTCGCTCGAATGAATCGAAATCCAAACCGTATTATCTACGTCTTTTGTGCAGAAAAATATTTCTACTACTTTGTTTTGCTACCCATACGAGAGAAAAAAAAAACTACACATCTCAGAATTTCTCCTGCAATTACCATTTCTCTTGTGTTGTGTTGTGCTATGCGAGCGTCGCGCGCGCGCTCGTATGCCGTCAAACGCTCTCCCAACGACGCTCTTGCACGATGAAGAGAAATAAATAATTCACATGAAAATCGGAAAAGATTCGCACGATTCAATTCACATTCTCTCAAGATCAAGCTCAGCTCCATGAATGAATTACTAACGCAAATCACTGCAATTATATTCGTCATTCGCTTCCTATATTCTCCCAAATTAGAATTTTCCTCTTTTTTTCTTTTTACATACAAGAAAACAGTTAATAAAATGTAAACAAATTAACATTACAATTTCTATCTTTCTTTTCAGCTATGCGAAGTGAATCGAATTGCTGCCAAACTGATTTGAAATTTTTTTTGGATTTGACGCGTACCGTGTATGGTGCAGTTAGGCAGACAGCGTAAAAGAGAGAGAAAAGTAAAGAAAATACAGTAAGCTAATTTTGCGAATTGTGTGTATACGATTCAAGTGGGTGAATCGAAATTATACACGACCGCGTCGAGAAGTAGAAACACCATGGCATTACTTTTGCGCAAAGACGTTCAAAAAGCGTCGTACTATGTGTGGTTTTTGGGAGCTGAAGAGTCACGCGCATTGCGCGGTTCACGCATTTTGATGTCGGCCATACCCTATATTGTGGATCGATCGCAGGAAATCGACCCAATCAAAGTAACACTTCAAGTATCGCACAAGGGCATGAAGATTGTGCAGGTAAATTGACTGGTTTCAACATTTATTCTCGTTTGTCGTTTTTTTTAGCAACAACATCAATTATCATTTCATAACTTCCCGTTTGATTTAACGATGGACATTGCAAAAGATAAGCTTTTAACGATGCCAATATATTGTGAATGACGTTATTTTTTTTTCTTGTCCGTGTGTTCGTTACAGGGTTCGTCGAAACATTTCATTACTCACTCTGCGATCACATGCTCTGTTCAAACAGAGGATATGGTTGCTTGTGTTTTACTGCTATACAATCCGATAACCAAGTGTCCGTTGCACATTCACGCCTATCGCTGTGACTCGGAATCAACGGCTCAAGCCTTGAACCAACAGTTACAAGTGCTTATCAATCGACCGGAAAATCAAAAACGTTTTACTGAATTGGAAGCACGGTATGTATATGCTCAATTTGTTGCCGCATAAAATTTTAAACGAAAACCACAAACCACTAATTGGCTTGTTTTTTTTTCTACTTCTATTCATGTTTTATTCAAGGTTGGGCTTATCAAGCAGCTCACCGAATGCTAGAAATTCTCTTCCGCCGGTGCCATCATCGCAATCAAAACCAAACGTAGCAAAAGAAGTGAAACGCTCCCATCATCGATCAACGGATGAACGGCAAACGGTACCATCGTCGTCTAATGTGAACGGCGGCGGTGGCAAACGATTTGATTCGTCATTGGGCAGTAGCGACACAGGCACTAGCACACGTGAATCGGATGAAGGTAGCGAAGAGCGGATTTCAGTTGATTTATCGCCAACACAACCGTCTATATTCGATTCGCTTGCGGCTGAATTACGTGCAAAATTAAATGGAAATGGGCCACCGTTATTGTTGCCACCGCGCGATTACGATACTATGCATCGTTCAAAGGGCAATTTAGCTGCAATCGAATTACGTCGCTGTCGCAATAAACTAATCGTCGGCGCCACAATTCCTGAAGTAACCAAAAAGCATGGTATTTCTTCACGCGGATCGTCTGGCATTGGTTCAGATTTAGCACCAAGTCCCGAGCGGCAAGAAGGACAGAGCTCTTCAGGTATGTTGAAAATGGGCCATGAAATACAGTGTTTTTTTTGTAATCAATTACCACTGACATGCTAATTGAATAATTGCTCAATATCTCTTTCAAACAGATGACGATTGGATGCTAAAGAAGCGTGAACCAGAGTTAAAACCAAGTTCTACGTCGTTGCATCGGTCGAAAGAAAAGGCACAGCCAATTGTGCCAGCGCAACGCAATGAAAAACCACCGTCGTATTTGTATCCATTGCAAAAGCCAGCTTATATTATCCCAGCAAGCAAAAGTTCAAGAGATTATGGAGATAGTGACAATGAGACAACGGATTCGCCTCCAACACCGCCGAAAGAGGAGGAAATCAAACCGAAATTGGTTCGACCACGAAATTTGGACGCTCATTTCAAGCAAATCTTGAATGAACGATACTTGGAAGAGAAAGACAATGACAGAGACCAACAGTTGAGTAATGACGAACGATTCTTTAAGAACGACAGTGTTCCTGTTCACTATGACCGTAGTATGGAAAAGAAGAGTAAAACACATGGAAGCGGCTCTGAATTGAAACATGTTCAACGAACAAAAAGTGCTCCGCTAAAAGATGTGGATGAACCCGAAGAGACTCATCGGTATCGGTATCATGAGTCGAAAGGTGGATACAATAACAATAACAATTCGAGCGAACGAGTTCGAAAGAGTCGTGACAGTTTTGAAGACGATAGCCAGCATGAATACAGTGAAAATTTGACCGACAAGCAAAAATATCATCAATCATTGATGAAGAAACAACAAAATCCTCGTGAATATTACGACGATGGATTCCGTCCGAAAGAGCCCCCAATTTTGCGTGAATTGAAAAGCTCGCACCGTAATGAACCGATCAAATCGACCAAACCATATTACGATATGGATGAACGTACGATTGATAGTAAAAAGTATCGTCATAAATTAAAACTGCCACCGCCACCACCCGCCGAAGGCTACGATGATGATTTCGACCGGAGGCCATACAAGGAGCCAGAGATAATGCCGTATCATGAAAAGGTTGAGTGTATGAAATCGCCAGTTATGCGATACAAGTCATATGATGATAGCGAATATCGGGACATTGAATGCGATGATGAGTGTACAAGTGATTGTGAAAAGGATTTTGCACCACCGCCACCGCCTCCGCCTCACTCATACCCCACAAAATATCGTGGAATGTATGAACCAAATGAAAAGCACAGCGGCAATCGACAACGTTACAGAGACATGAAACGCGGTTCGCCAGAGATGATTCATGATGGTCCAAAAGAGAGGTATGATCCAAAGGAAAGGCACCATCATCCAAGCGACAACTATAGACAAATGGATCGTTATCGTCAAGACATTGAACGACCACCATACCCAATGGAAAAGTCCAATCATTCAAGACGAATGGTACCAATGCCACGGCCTGATTTCGATATGATACCACCACCACCGCCGCCCAAACACTATCCACCACGTCAAAATTCGATGTCCAACGTTGATTGGAGTTCCGATGAAGAGTTTGGACGATCGTCACCATCGAATGTTCGAATCATTCCCAGAGAACACTATGAAAAGAACTCACGCATGGCACCATCGAAATCACTTGGAAACTTAGCCAAAGGCTATCGGCATAGCTACGCTGAGCCACCACCACCACCTCGTGGCCCAATGCCACGGAACGGTGGCCGAGTCGGATTGGCAGCTGTGCAACCATATTGATTTTTTTCTTCTTCTTCGTCGCAATAAAAAAAAAACGTCACAATCTATTGATGCCATTTAATTATTAAAATTTTGAATTTTACTCTTAGCGCAACAAGAAATCAAATTGCATGTTTAATTTATTGTCAACTTTATTATACAAATTATCACCGTTTCGTCCAGTGTTCGTCTCTGTAAATAGTGAAAATGAAAATTTGACAAAAACAAATACTTTTTTGCTTTTTTGTTTTAATTTTTTTCTCTTTATTTTTATTATTTTTTTTTTGTTATTCATTATATGATTGAATTTGTTGAAACGTATTTAATGCGTTTTCGGAATGATTTTTTTGAAATACTGGAGCAATATTACACCAGTTAAAATTTATTATATCTAGAACATTTACAGTGTATTGAGCTATAATTACAAATAAAAAAACAAAGCATATTATTCAAATTGTACGTTGTTTTAATTTGTTGGAAACTTTTTCTTTTTTCCCATAGACTAACGCATCAAGAAATGTCAAAGAGAATGAATCTTCCTATAAATCATTCTACAACTGCCGAAACATTTTTCATCCAAGTTGGATGATCCAACAAATATAAACATTTCATTTCACTCTATTTAGTTCAACCTAAAACGGAGTAATTTGGCCCCCAGTCGATGACCCACACATCATGATTTGGGTCAATCAATAGCGAATCAAGGATTGAATAAAGAAAAGGCAAATGTAAATTTCGAATGGTGTTTTTAAATTCTCACGAGTTCAATGAAAAGGGAGGCTTGATTTGATTTGATTGGTAGACATTGACACACATATATGCTGTATTCTAATTATGGTAATTATTTGCACTACTTTGCGTTGGTGTACAAAAATGAACATGCAAATCAAATGTGCATCAGTCATTCTTGTTCAATCGTCTACACTCGATGCTGAAATGAAAGTATATCGCCATATTGACCATTACGTGAACAAATTCAATTTGTTCAAACAGTTTTGTTTCATTTCAAAGAAATGGCATACCAAGTCGCCAAAAGACAAGTTCAAAATTTTGTATAATATTCCAAAGAAATTGTTTGAATGCTATGGTGTGCGCGTTCCCAGTGATTACATATCAATTGGTACTCTCACTTTGGCAATGTCATTGTTTTCTATTATTTTATCATCGTAATTTATACACTTTACTACTGGGGCATAAGAGATCAGTTATTGTTTGGTACTCGATGCTTTTGCGGAATAGGCCTTACGGTTGCGGTAATTAAATCCATCAGTGTTAATTCACAATGAAATAAAAAATAATCAATATCTATTTAACAAGACCGTTTCGTGTATATTGGAAAACCATTGGCAAAGATCGCTACAAATTACATCGGCTCTTGGTTTTTTCGGGTGATTACATCTATCAACAAACAAAAAGTACAACCGGGTTTTCGATGGTGTGCGAAAAAGGTGTTCAAAGATTATTGAAAAATTGCGTAATAACAACCTGCATTATTACCATTTCGACCAGTCTCTTTGGATTACACGCGTCGATTTTACTTTTCCGTACACAACGTGTCAAGGGAAAGTATAGGAATTGGTCCCGAAAACTTTTTTCGCAAAATTGGTTTAGATCATCATAAAAACTCATGAAACGCGTAGAAAACCACTTTTTGAGACACTTTTCCGTTCGTGTGCCGTCGTCGTCGTTGTCGTTGTCGTTGTCGTTGTCGTTGTCGTTGTCGTTGTCGTTGTCGTCGTCGTCGTCGTAGCTGTTTGTAAACACGATAACTCAAAAAATAATTGAGATAATCAAAATCTGGAATTGCCAAAAGTTTTGTATCCGAAAAACTTAGTTCGTGTTCGAAGATGAGCCATTTTCGATTTGATCCCGGGGTACTTGCCCTAAGAAAAACCTCAAAAAATTGACACTTTTGTATGAGAGGTACCCGTAAATCGACTTCGATTGGCTTCAAACTTTCTGGGAAATAAGATTCTGAAAGTTTGAAACCAATCGGAATCGATTTACTGGTACCTCCCATACAAATTTTTTGAAATTTCGACCAAAATTACCAATTTTTGGACAATTTTGTATGGGAGGTACCCGTTAATCGATTCTGATTGGTTTCAAACTTTCTGTGGTTTCATTTTTTGGAGAAAAAATAAGATTCTGAAAGTTTCATGTTGATCGTTTGCAGAAGTTTGATTTTTTGTCCTCAATTTTTGTCGACATTTTTTTGGAAAAAAATTAAGGGCCAAAAACCAAACTTCTGCAAATGCGATCAACATGAAACTTTCAGAATCTTATTTTTTCTCCAAAAAATGAAACCTCAGAAAGTTTAAAGCCAATAAGAATCGGTTTACGGGTACCTCTCATACAAAATTGTTGAAGTTTTAGTTAAACTTTATTAGTTAAAATTTTATTTTCACTGCCTTTATTTCAAGAAAATTCACAAAAAATAACCAAAAGTATCTACGGACAACGAAGGCCAACGGTACGGAAAAGTTCGGGATTACCAATGTAATTCTTTTTATTTATTCGCGACGGTGTATGGGTATCGCCGTGTACAATTCAATTTCCATTCGTAGATGAATCCAGTGTGGCATTTTGTGTGGACATCATCATTCAAATGGTCATTGGCATATTTGGTATCATCACGATTCTTAGTTTCGAATTGATGCAAGTTATCATAAACAACGCAGTTGAAGTGTGCAGTGATGGGATTACGTTCAATACTGATGTTCTAACTGAACAATTGACCTCAGCCAGTCAAATGACCTTGGAGTCACATGTTAATTTCCGCAACATTATAATTCAAATCCAGGATTTTGATCGGTATCATTTGAATCTTGAAAAATAAGCTGATTGAGTCGAGGTGATGATTGAATTTTTATTTTATAGATTTATTAAAGATTTCACCGATTTATTTTTCTGGAAAACATTTCTTGCTCCACCATCACTGGTGGTTTTTACTGCTTTCGCAGCTTATATGCAACATTCGGTATGAAAATCGACAATTCAGTCAAATGTTGGATCAAATAGTGAGTGATGACTTTTTTTTAGTTGAATTTTACATCTGGCTATGGTGCTTCTGCGGCCTCATACATAGAACTGATGATCCTTTGTTATATGGGACAAAATGTTCGCAACGCAGTGAGTTTGTCTTGTCATTCTCTGTCAATCGTTTGATATTATCATGAGTCGGTAGCGAGAACAACAAAAAGACAGTTTCCTTTCTCACAATCAAACAGAATGACCAGATTTATGATGCATTGAATAGAGTACCATGGTATTATATGCCCGTATCGGAACAAAAACATCTGGCTCATTAACTATGCAGAATGCAAAATAGCACAAGTTTAACCATTCGATCATTTGGAGAACTCAACTATGACATGGCAACTAATGTTAGATTGATCGATTTTGGAATAGAACACTATTAAAAATTTCATTCTATTTTTTCAGATGAGGAAGAAAATTTATAAATTCTTTATGATTTTGATCAATTTCATTGGATGAGTGAATTGGATTTCTTTTTCCAGTGATATACTTGCATATGTGGTCAATTAGAATTTGAAGTTACTTAACTTGTAGTATACTTGATTACTACTTCGAACAACAGAGGGTTTGGAATGCAGCACAGCTATAAAACAGATTTTTTTTAAAATGTAACACAGATTATTCAAGCACTACAAAGACAACATTCTATTTTTTTGCTTTTTATTTCAATTTATTTCCGTTTTGTTTCAATAAAAAAAGAAATTAAATCTGATGTGTTATTTCAAGTTGATTTTCAAAATTTCAACTAATGTATGACACCTTTTTTTGCTCTTAGTTTTCTAAGGTAGGTAGTTTTTCTGAGTTGAAATTAAACGTTTCTGTCTAAGCACTTTCTAAGAACATTTTGTTTTGAAGTGAAACGATAAATGTGTTCGGAATGTATTTTTGTTGTTGATGTGAGTTTGCTTGAAGTAGAAATCGACTACCGTTGCAATAAAATGCGGCTGTCATCTTCAACGGACAAACGCCATTCGTAGCCATGGCCATGGCCACGCATTGCAGCACGCTGCTTCAACGAATCGATATTATTTGCGGCATCTTTGAGTTTGAAACGAAACTCTTTGAGCGATGTGCATGTGTCCAAAAATGTAATCGCCTCGTTCACCGAAAGAACCGTGTATCTTATGTCAATGTCCACTAGCTGATCCATAGCCATAGCGACTTCGGTTTTATTGGTAGCTCTGAATGGATCTTCTCCGCAATCGCCGCTCACAACCACTTTGACCAATGATGATCGATGTATTCGGATGAACTCCAAAAAGGCAGTATTCAACTGACACTTATGAGCGCATACATTCAACGTCTCGATTTGGTCGAACGCTAGTTGAAATTCTGGTTCTTCTTCTGCCCAAAACTCCACTGTAAAGTGTTTCACATTTTGAAAGTGAACAACGCCATCGGTGTGAATGAAGAATTCACAGAAGCCAACCGCCAAAGTTTCGATGCGTTGCAAGTGTTCGCTAATACTTTGAATGAAGGCTGCGGTAACCAAGAAGTAGTCATGAAGCTCCAAACTTTTTATCTGTGGATTCAAGCGCAACAATTCAACAATATTCGAGCTATCGAATGAATAATCGACAAGATAATATTCAATGATTGCCACATGCTCCAAATTCGGAAAATGTTTTGCGATAAAGCTGCAATTTTTTGCACCAGTTCCAATAAACTCCAAGCGTCGCATCTGCGGAAACCACACATTGAAATCAGTGACATCGGCCTTCAAATCAGAGTAGCTGTTGAATCGAACAGCTTCGATTTTTGTAAACGGCTTTCTGAGATTTTCCCATGCGCCGTCCCACGCAAAAGAGAATTCAATTTTCTCCAACGAATCTGCGCAGAAACTGTTCACGTATCGCTCCAAAAGAACATCGGGATTGTTCATACACACGAGGCTGCGAATCTTATGTCCAAAACAGCGCAGAAGTTTCAAGCTCATCAATAAATCATGTATATGAATTTTGCACTTGTCCACTTTGTAGGATGGTTTGTCATTTCGAAGAATTACTTTCTTCCCCCCGTACGTGCTCGTGAGTAGTGTGCATGAACGAAGCATATGAACGAAGCATTGACGATTGTTATGACTCTCGTGTACGCCAAATCGAGGGCTCCTTTGAAACTTTTGCTGGAGTGGGCCACGTTCAACAGATCCATGAGCTCCAATTTCTTGAAGATGTGCTCGAGGCAATCGTCTGGGACATCGGTGATTTTCATTTGATTTGCCATCCTGAATTTAGCCTCTGGAATTGCAAAAACAACAGATTTGGTTAAAAAAATACAATCAATGAGCATTTAGATTGGATTGAATTGGTTTGTTCGAGTTGGCATTTTTGGTTTATTGTGGTTTTGTTTACTGGTTTGGTGCTATTCAAAATAAAGATACGGCACAGAAATCCTAGATTTTTTCCGTAATACGTAACGTAATAATGATATTAATTGATACTAAACCGATCTCTATGAATATATATCGTGGATAATATAGATGCATTTTGTTTGCATCGACTCATTTGATAGCATTTAGAATGAAAAAAAAATCCAAAGTTGCGACTACTTGTTTTCATGATTGTTTGACGCCATTTTGTGTTGCATTATGTATATTGGTATGAATCACTTTGCAAAAAAATCTTCTTTCATTTATTTGAAATACTTACCGGATGAATAATCTTTTCTATTTATTTCGATGTCGCAAATCGATACTGCATCCCAATTTAATGCCCTCACAAATAGTTTTTCGACTTTGGAAATGATGCGCAATTCTTAATATTGATTTGAAAATTACTTAGTATGCACCGTCCAGACTCAGAGAATATGTATAAACCGTTTAAGAGTTGAGTGGAAAGCGTTGGTTTGTAAAATGACAGCTACCAAGGAATGAGAGTCACAATCAAGCATTTCGCATTTAGGCGAGAGCACACTAATACAAGCATACACTTTGGAAAGGAGATGTATGCGGACGATGTGGATGTTTGAGCATAATTGCTGACTGTATCCAATACGAGATCTCCAAACAGAATGTAATTTTGTCGGGATGGCGCTGTCAGTCGCTATCCTCACACATCGGATTTGATTTAATGTTTGTGCCAATAGTTGGAATATTGATGGAATTATGGTTTTCTTGCACATTTATTCGATATAAGGACAAAATTGAAATAAACTGCATTTCAGTGTGACGTAAACATTACACCCATAACAATTTGATTGATTTGCCTATTTTCGGTATCAAGTGCTAATAGCTTAGAGAAAAAAAAAGAACGGCTGAAATTTCTGGAAAAAAATAATTGGTACAAAATGTTCTCTCTTGCTCGCATTGTATCAACGAACATTCACTTTGTATTTCAATGCAATGAAATAAGTTATCATTTAAATTTAATTTATTTTTGGACGAAACCAATTGAATTGAATTCGTTCAAACCTGCAACACTAGTTTATAAACTAAATTAAAAATTCTTTAGTCTATTTTGATGCAATCAGATGACATTGAAAAGTATTTTCCACTCTTCTCATGTTCTAACATCAAATCAGAATGGAAATCTATCTATTTCTATTATTCCGATTTATTTCTGGAAGGTTATTTTTGATGAATCCAACTCGATTTAATCCGTTTTTCAAATGCATCGTTTTTTATACTTTCAAAAGAGTAGAAATACTTTCTGATTTCATCCTAGATCTATTTTTGTTTATTTTGCATGCAAAGTATGTGACTATAAAATGTGGACGAATTTCAGAATAATATCAGTCCAACACTAACCATTGATAGTTAAACATAAAAATGTTCTCGTTTTCTATTTAGTATTATTACATACACAGTGGTTGTAAACATCGACTTGGTGTCTATGACGAAGTTGTAGTATAATGTATATATAATAATAATGAATCAAAATAATTGTAGTACTTGACTAGAACTACAACTTTGCACACCATCTCGTGTGTACATTTGGCCATAGAAGCCAATGCAAAAGCAGCGGCGCTCCGAGAATTTCATACACACTTCCCATGTAGACGGTCGCAATACAGCCGAAAATCGAAAAAAAAAGTTTAATTTTTTTTTTCGATTCTCATACAGTATTTTGTGTGGTCAATCCATTGATGTTATCGCCACATCGAAATTCGCACTCCTTATCAGTTTGTTATCAATGGGAAACATTTGGTTCCGGACTAATAACATCACCATCTCATTACTCAAATATATTTCATCTAATAACTATACTAATAAGATACCATGCATCTTATTACTCGTTCGACCAATAACATTCTAATAACTATACTCACTAGATATATTACTAGTGCAAAAAGTAATGAGTAATAATATAGGTTCATCTTATTAGACTAATAAGTAATAAGACCACTAATAAGATACCGAAAATGCCAAAGTATAAAAATAAGATCGAAAAAATACAGAACACACTGAACTGGCTCAATTATAATGAATACTCTTGTTGTCATGTAAAAGTCGTTTTTACTTGATCGAAAATCTAATTATAGTTTCACGCAATTGGTTGACTTTAATTACACTCTAATTACAACATGTAATCAAATCACATCAAAGATAGAACTTATTCTTCAATTTTCGACTTATTATAAATAATGACCAGCGATACACGGAACCATTTATACGTATACCGAGGAGATCATATTGTGCGAAAATTCGGAAATTTAGTGCAATAATGCCAAAAAAGACAACAAATATCAGTGATGTAGTTGGATCTGCCTATCCTATGAAAGTAGTAGAGAGAGTGTTCTTTTATTAAAATAAAAGTTCGATTACTTTTTATAGAAAAGTTTCCATTGATGTCAATTCCAATTTCAGAGACACTACTGTTGCAAGAATTTCTCTTTCATGAGTGCAAAACTAGCATTTGTTCTCTCATTTGGTCACTGGAAGGTAGAAGTGGGAGGCTTTTACAAAGACAAACTTGTATGGCATGTAAATTTGTATTCCCAAAAAATTTCTCCGGTGCATAGAAATTGAATTTATGCTGAACCATCCAAAAACTGTAATAATAACTTCCTTTCAAAATATGATGTACAATGAAAAATGAAAATATGATGTACAATGAAAATTTTTGACAATAGCAATGATCTTTTGTGATTTTTATTAATTTTCTATTCATAATTCAATCAATAAAACGTATTAAATGCGTTTTGAGAATACTATTATTTTTCCTTCAAACAATGGAACATAATTGAAACGGTAAACGTTTAACATAAAAAAAATACAATGATTTTTTTCTCCCTTTTCTACATACAATCCAAACAAAGTTACAATAATACATGTATTAAGACTGAACCATTAAATAATTCAATTCCCGTTTAAAATCAAAAACAAGTACATTTAGTTTTTAGTTTTAGAATGAAAACGAAAGAATAGACACCTGAACGTGATTAATCTAAGCCTACGTAACACTTTTGTTCACACTAATGTCAATCCTACGAATGTTAGCTGGTGCCGTGTCTTTGACAATCTGCGTCACTAAATTGAAAAATGAAAAGAATTTCCACGTTTGTTGTGCTTCAGCTATGAAACGTGCAATTGTATTGTGACTATGTTAGTCATTTTCATTGACTTTAAATAGCAGCATAGTATTTTGAATATAGTCTCCAACAAAAGTGTTTATTGTCCGTAAGTAAATAGTTAGCGGTTTGTTTAGAGCCCTTTGTTGAAATAGACTTTCTGTGGAAGTTTTCCGGAGCTCTTTTTCACCATTTCGCTATGGGCTTCTGGCTCGAAGCGCTCAATTGTTTTGATGTCCAAAGAGCATTTCTGTGGGAACATCGAACAGGCCGTGGGAACCATAAACATCAAACTGGAATTTGAAACGGAAATAATTTTCAGTCAATGTTTGAAAAGATTAAAAAAATATGAAAATATTCATGCTAAAATTGCTTACAATCCACCAACAGCAAGAGTTTGGAACGGTGCGTGCAATATGCTCAAGCGTTTAAACCATGGGTACTTTTCCAGCCTTTCCATAATGACAGGCAGTACAAGCATTCCCGGTGCTGCCATCAATATACGCGAGAAAACCACTTGTGAGATGCCCTTCACGGCAGCAAGACGACTTTTACCGATCTCATTCCCCTTTTCATCTTGAACACTCACGCCATCAATCAATTCATTTTGCCGCATGAACGGGATGTTTACACAATTGGCCGCTGCAACTGCGGCAAATGGGACATATCTCTGTTTGAACGAAATATTTTTGAATCGTTTTTAAAATAAAAAAAACGACAAAATTTATAATTATACCTGTGCAAATGGGCTAGCATGCTTTTGCAAGAAACCCTTGAAGCCGATAGCAACCACCAGGGCGCTGGAAGTAGCAGTCGCATATGAAACACCCAACTGGGTTACAGTGAGCGGAGAGTTTGCATTGCGATTTGTGTAGTTGACTAGAGCGTTGAATGATTGATTGACCCACTGCCAAAAGACGATTGCTGGCACCGTGCGATAGAACTGAAGCATCGCACCCGTGATCAACATGCCGCCAGGCACTTGAAAACTCATTCGACCAAAGAGATTTTGCTTTTCACCTGAATCCGGGTGGAATGCTGATTCGTACAGTTTTTTCGCGTAAATAATTTGTTCACGCGTCGTTGAAACTGGCTCCTTGCCCAGTCTGCAATTTCAATACGGTTCAGTAAAAAAAAATAAAATTAAATCATGAATCATATAGTTTGGTGTGAACACGAAAAAAAAAACATCTGTTTTACCATACGTGTATTACGCAGGCTATGTCTGATAAGAGCACACATACCGATATTGTTCGACCAATTTCTTGGCCTTGTCCAAATCTTCTTCGGAGGTCATGCATGTCGTTGGATCCGTAATGAAGGCAAAATGTTTGAATCGTCCGATGAATGTTGATTGGTCCCATAGTGGCTTGTCCACATCAATTCTATCGGGGTCGTCGAATTTTATCGCCATTTTTTTTTTCGGTTGTCACACTCAAAATCGCTTCTCGCTTTACTTGATTTCAAGCCAATGCAACTCAATCGAATACGGAACAATATTTCTAAAAACAATGTATGCGGATGGACTTATGTAATTGGTTATTTTTGTCGTTTTACACTTGTTTCTCTAACTTCTCTGTATTTTGACAACAACACACACTGAACGAAGCAGCCAATTCGATTGACACCTCAATGATGATATTTACTTAGTTCTTTTTTCAGTGTGAATCGATTTAAAAGTTCAGACTTTGGAGCCAGAATGAACAATCTAGTGCACAACAACACCGGTTTGGTGTGATCCAAACTAAAACAAAACGAATACTACACACAGCATTTGTGTACAAATAAAAAAAAATGTCTAGAGAATTTGACAGTAGCAGCAACACATATGCACATACACATGCAAACAAGCGAACGAACTTCACACTGTTGTGTGTCTCCCAACTGCAGTCACAATAGAATACGCCATGTACCGAAGATGTGCGTGTGTGTCTATATGGATGTGGTCGTTGGAATCGCAAAAAATATTGATTATGTTTGCGTACGATTTGTTATGTTTGAACTACAACAGCCAACACGAAGGAATATGAGTAAACGATTTATTTGTACGTAATGAGTAAAAATGCTTATCGGCTCTAAATATAGAATTTTGAATGGGAAATTTCCCTTGTTTTCGTATGAAATGTCATCAGAAATGCGATATTTTCAGTTCTACAAGACTTTATTTCTATTTTCGTTGTAATTTCTTCGAAATTTTCTTACAACAATTCATTTTGCTTTAATGCATTGGACTTAAAGTATTACTTTTTTTTGTTTTACACAATTTTCTCTTTTTGTTTACGTTTCTACAATTCGTTATTAATTCATATTGAATTTTTTCCGTTTCAATAGATTGAATTGTCCATATTCAACATATCTATCACTGATATATGGAATGAAAAATGCCCTGTAAATGGCCTGCGATTTTTCGGCATTTAAAAATGGGATTGACTTAACAGTGGTCCACTCTTTGGTATTTTTTGCATAGTTTGGTTCGAGTTCGGTCTCTTTGCCCACATCGAGATCGAATAAGAAATGGCATTTTGTGTAATTAAAGTACATTGCTTCGTTCTCCTGGTTCATGTCATTGAAATAATCGTGAACGATTTTCGTGCCGTTGATACTTTCTTCATAGTAAGCCGGTAGCATGCCTTTGAATTCCGATTTGAGGAAACGAAGTCGGAAATTCGGTGCTGGCAAAAAGAAACTTCCCGGGAAACGGTACCAATCTTTGCCGACGCAAACGTTGTAGCGAACATTTGGTGAATGGTTTTGTTCCAAGTGGAACGTATTCAGCTCGATCATAACATCCATTGGTGCATGATAGTTGTAGTAGAGAGATGCAACGCGTGACAATCCTAAAATTGATGGTAAGATCATTACAATGCCAACAACCCACATGGTATGGTCCAGATAGTGTGACCCAGGTGGAAATGGTTTAACAGCTACTCGCAGACGATACAATAGCTTTTGAATAGCATCGACCGAAATTGCGCCGCACAACGATATCATCGGGTAGATTGGATAGAGAAAACGCTCCTCTTTATGCGGTTGCACCATAAAAATTAACAACCATATATATAGTGGTCCCAGGCTTAAATAATATGGCAGATAAAGTGTTGGTGTTATTTTCGCTGGTACAACCAAATGAACGATAAACAGAACCAATGGCGTTACCAATGCCAAAACCCATACGATATTATAGTTTAAGAAGCCATTGATAAAGTAATATGTCCACGGTTCGGTGCCGTACAAATTTGGTCCGTGCGACGTGAACACATTGTAGAGAACCATATTCAGCGGGGCGATTGTTAGTTTGCCAAAGTAATTCGAATCGATGGACACCATTGGTAAAAGTATCGTTGAACCAGAAATTCCAGCCCAAAATGCAAATAGTCGATATTTCTTCTGAATCACCAGAACATCATAGCACAGTGGCAGTGATAGTACAGCTGCAAATGGCCAACCCAATATTGTTGATATCGCAACGAAAAAGATGGCCAACGGGTATTTCTGATGCCACCAGCATGCCAATGATGCACAGCTAAAGTACATTGAGAATGTACTCGGCAACAGTGCAGTGCCCGCGGTAAACATTCCTGCGCTGAACAACTGGAAAATTAGCCAGATTCGTCCGATTTGTACACCAAATTCACGGCACACCGCTCTGAAATTGAGGAAATTCTTGTTAGTCAGATCGATTGGCACATCGGATTGGTGTCAATTGATTGGTTTCAAGTATTTTCACCTGTAGAAATACGCTTCCATAACGGCACAACACAAGCCAAGCAGACAACGAACGAAGTAGAACACAAGCATCGGATTTGGATGAAAGAGAATGTTGTAAAACCAAGCCGGAACAGCGTGAAACAGCAGATACGTATACGAACGCAATGCAAATTCTGGACTGTATTCCCAAGTTTGTAAGCCATGGCTATAGACAAGAAAGTGCAATGGTTCCCAGTAGTTGAATGTTTCGTCACAATCCGATATGTGACTCCAAATTGCTGCACAAAAACGCGCACTCAGTATTGCTTTGAACGCCACATCAGCTCCCGGTTTCAATTCACTCAACCTTGCTATCGCCACTTTTTCACAACTTTTTTCGCAGAAAAAAGAATATTAAAAGAAATTGTTATTTAATAAAATTGTTTGGAATTCGAAACACGATTTTTTCGTGTAAAATACTGAACAAATCAATAGAAAATCTACTAATTTATCGTTATTTTCTTGTTGTAGTCTTACTTGTTTGGTTTTGGTTCAAAAGTGTCCGGTTTTGGTTTTGTTTTTTTCGGTCCTCGTTTCGGTAGTGGTTGAATATTGTCGGTTTTTGTTAAACGATGCCTTATGCCCGGTGTCATTTTTGATGCGAATGATTAATTTTGATCGAAGCCAATGTTGATTTGTTTTTTTTCTTAATTTTGAATTTTCCTCCTGTACCAAAGTTACATTCTATTTGATGTTTTCAAGAATGGATGAGATAAATGATGTCTTGTTGGTGACGTTCTGTTTAATTTAGATGTCGTGATTTTCACATCACCATCAATGCCCATATGTATATATATGTGTGTGTGTGTGCGTGACTTGACAAATGAAAACATTGACAATTTCGAAAGAATAACGCCTAAACATCAACAACTGTCAAATCGATGAAGCGCTCAACTTGAACAGTTCCGCTGAATTCATGTGGAATTTATGAACTATTTTTAATGATTTATCATTTTGATTGATAAAAAACATGTTCTTTTCATAAATCAAATGGTTTTTTTTAGTTTATTTGGTATAAATTAAGCTTCACTCTTTTCATCGTTTTAATGTGTTGAACATTAGCTGTTATTGTTGTTGTAGTTGTAGCCGTCTAGTGTGTCGCATTACAACACGATGCTATCAATACGCACGTATTAACGGTTCATACAATGGTTTCATTGTCACGGAATTAAGAACAGAAATCGGTGTATGATCCCAAGTCAAATGGCTTTTGACTACATGATTGGATCTTGATTCAAGATTCTCAAGTAAAGCATCAATTTTTTCTAATTTAATCATTATCTATCGATGCAATCCAATATGACGCAATGCTATGTCACATGTACACGCAGTTTTGTAAGCATATTTCAAGTTCACGGACTCGTATCGAACTGTGATTGATAGTGCCCGAGTGTAGTTTGATGCGAACGTACACTTTGTGATATGAATATACCGTTGAGCATCAAACTGTTTGTGCTTACAATTGCATAGAGTAAAAAAAAAACAAAAAAAAAAATAATCGCACTACATCTTATCGCTAATTAAACGTGTGGCAAATCCAAAATCAATGGTCTCAATACGCTATTAAATGTTGCATTTCAGACAGTTTGATAATGTATTGCTTGTCACGAACAGCATGGACAGAGTTTCAGTTTACTTAAAAATGTGATAGCGTCCCATTTGCTCAAACATGAAATGATTTCGTATTATTTTTGTTGTATTTTTCGTATTTGTTTTGGTTGTGTTTAAGAAAAAAAATTAGAAATAGTGAAACATCGCAACTAAAATTGTTGTAATTCAGTGCATTACATTGGACGCACGTGCTCAAGTGACTCATAAACATTGACGATAATCATAATGAAATCGCTCCGAAAGTTTCTATTGCGTAAAAATGCGTACAGCCGATTAGAATTGGACTCTAGTGTTGTGTAAGAAAATATAGGGATTTCAAATGCTTGCCAAAAAATTTCTTGGCTGTCGATTTTATGGCATAAAATATGAATTTGATCTAAGACAAAAAACCGAATTCACATTTCAAATGACACAATTTTTTTCTCAGTAATATCAGCTACGGTGCTTTTGATGAGCATATCCCCTCGTCCAATGAAACCTATGTCGATATACAAGCTGCAAAAAATGACGGAGAGTGTACAACATCGACGATTTGTGGAATTGAAACTACAAATAACACTACAAAATGTGAACGAAAAAATGTAAGGTAAATGTTTGTTTGTTAACATCTGGTCACCCGTGGTCAGATTGATGGAATTGCTTGGTTCTCCTCATTTTAGTCACAAAAAGTATTGAATGTGCTTAAAATACTTTTTCTGTTAATCATTTGGATGCTGTCCACGGGAATTTTGATGTCGAAGGATGAAAAAGTTTTAAAGTATCATCAATTGGTGATTTCAGTGGGTCAAAATAAAAGTGAGTCATGACTTATTTTTTGCTTGATTATTCATTCAGTTATGTGATTTATGCTTATCAATCGCAGGTTATATGCTTAATGAGGCACCGCTTGTCCCTCGGATCGGTGTCATTGTGCGTGGTGCATTTGCCGATGACAATAGCAATACGAGTAACTTCGTCTACATCAAAGTTCAGCAGTTTATCACCGCGACCGATACAAATCTTGATAGTACTTTGATAGATAATGATGAAATGACTCTGAAAATTCCGATTATTGAGAATATTAGCAACATCGATACAGCAAACGAGATAAATAAATTCCATACGTTCTACTTGGACGCGAATATTTTCCAGCAAATCGTTGAAAATATTACTACGTTGCGTCTTCAAATCACTACAAATCTTCCAATCAATTTTCCTATCAATTTAGCATATGATTCATCTCCAATTGATAAATCGATGGGTGTCATTTATGCGGCGGCTATTTTAATCGGCTTGTACATCATGATCATTTGGGAAATTGTTGATCGAACGTTCGCAGCAATGCTTTCGTCCACCATTGCTATTGCCGTTTTGTCATTGATGAATGAACGACCCACAATGCCAGAGATTTTGTCTTGGATTGACGTGGAAACGCTACTTTTACTCTTTGGAATGATGATTCTAGTTGGCCTTTTGTCTAGAACTGGTCTTTTTGACTATTTAGCTGTTTATGCGTTTGAGGTACGATTATTATACAATGACATCCAACAAAGAAGATTTAGTTGCATAGATAATGACAATTCAAGTAAAAAATATCAATTTAAATAGATCGCCAAGGGTAGGATTTGGCCACTCATATACTGTTTGTGTTTGTTTACGGCGATTTTGTCTGCAATTCTGGACAATGTAACCACTTTGCTGCTGATGACACCCATTTCGATTCGCCTGTGTGAGGCCATGAAACTGAATCCCATTCCAATCCTAACCACAATGATCATTTTTTCAAATATCGGTAAGTCAAGGTCGTCGAATATTCGAATGATTTCAAAATGAACTGTTTCTATTTTCTTTTATGGTCCAGGCGGAGCAATGACTCCAGTGGGTGACCCGCCGAACATAATAATCGCATCAAATCCGCACGTTGTGAAACATGTAAGTAGAATACGTCTATGCCAACGATTGTGTCATTTTTGTCATGAAGCATTTGTTCTTCGCCCAACTATTTATCATATGATCATTTATTTACAGAATGTGGACTTTCTGAATTTCACCATTCACATGTCGGTTGGTGCCATTTTCGTAATTATTCAAACATTTTTGCAATTGCGTTTAAAATTTCGCACTATTGGCGATTTGCGTGTTATCAATTCAATGACAAGTTGCATTCGAGAAGAAATTGCCGATGACAGTACAATTTCTATTGAAACCTATGGCCGAATGCTGGAAGAGCTAAAAGAAAGGGTTCGCGAATTAATTTTTTTTTATGATTACAATCTCAAATATTTAATTATCCTCCTTGCTTTTTACAGTATCCAATTCGAAAGTTGTCGTTACTCATCAAATCAGCGGTGGCATTTGCATTTGTTCTGGGTTGCTTTTTTCTTCACTCCCTTCCATATATCGGACGGCTATCGCTCGGCTGGATTACCCTGCTTGGAGTCATTCTACTGTTAATCTTATACGATCGTCGAACCATTGAATCGGCATTGGAACGCGTTGAATGGTCGACTCTGTTGTTTTTTGCCATATTATTCGTGCTGATGGAATCCCTAGCCAAACTTGGACTCATTCATTTCGTAGGGAATCAAGCGAAAAACATTGTTTTATCTGTCAGCGAAGGGTCACGTTTGGCCGTTGCCATTTTAATCATACTGTGGGTGTCTGCACTCGCTTCAGCTTTTGTTGACAACATTCCACTCACCACGATGATGATTCGAATTACGGTTTCGTTAGCCGAGACACAATCACTCAATCTACCGTTGCAACCACTTCTTTGGGCTTTATCATTCGGAGCGTGCTTAGGCGGTAAAATGGAGATTTCTTTTATTTTTTTAGACACATTACATTTCTTAATTTAAAAAATACTAAACGAAATGTCGTCTTTATAGGAAACGGAACACTAATTGGCGCTTCATCCAATATTGTATGTGCTAGCGTTGCTGAAAAACATGGATATCACTTCACATTCATGAAATATTTCAAGTAAAAGAAAAAACAATTATTTTAATAGAACCATAATTTCATGATAACTTTTCTCTTTTCGCAGAATTGCATTCCCTGCGATGATTGGCAGTTTGGTCGTGATAAGTGGATATCTCTATGTATCTCATGTCTTTTTCACGTGGCATTGATTAATTCAATTGTTTTGTATCATTTGTGTTGTACAGTACATATTGAATATCTAGTGTAAAAATATCGTGTATATATTTATATCAAGTGAACATTGACTTGTTCAAGTGTTCATTCATTGTCGAAATTGTAAAATTGTAAACTGCTAATTAAGCTAATTCACAGATGTGCAAAATTGATTCGTGCATAATATCATTCGGTTTTTGTTGAAATAACGTAGAATTATTTTTATAGAAGAAAAAAACGCGCTGAGAGTGATAATTTGCAGCGCAAATATCTCAACGCTGAATTTCTTCCAATTGTGAATAAACGTTTAGGCCATGTAACTAAATTGATCGTGCTAAACGATTCTGTTGCTAAGTTATCAAATAATAAACCGAGAATTGATAACAAATATTCTTATATATGAATGGTTTGGAGCGAAAATGTAATACAGAAAAGTTGAGCGGAAAAATGTCAAATGAAAAGGGATAGCTATATAGTTCACTATAGTTTACTATAGTTTACTATACAGTGTACTATATGGCTATCCCTTTTCCGCTCATTCATCATCGACATTTTTCCCCTCAACTTTTCTGTATTACATTTTTGCTCCAAACCATTCATATGTCTTTCCTATTTCACAATCTATGGAAATTTTTTCAATGTATTTTGCTTGAAATTTCTCATAATAGTCAAGATTTGTGCGTTTCAGGTTTCAGTTTCTTGGCGGATTTCAACGGAGATACACTGTAAGTTTTCGGAGGGGAATGAGTAATCTAGATACAGTGCGAAATAGCGGTTTCAACTGTTTTTGGATGAATTTACACTAATTTTAGGGGAAAATGTGTTATTGCTTATGCGAACGCTCAAGT